>NW_020454439.1:553764-686435 GCF_003342845.1 Nothoprocta perdicaria
TTTTTTTTTTTTTTTTTTTTTTTTTTAGTTTTATGTAGATTATTGTATCTTGCAACATTTCAAGGTTAGGTCGTTTTGTTTTGGGGCGTTCTGAGCTCATCAGAAGGAGCGTACCGGTTTTTGTTGCATTTTTGCTCATGTACCTACACTCCTTAACGTTGCTGCCAGTCACGTCTATAACTACTGCACCAGCGTACACCAGTCCAACCAAGCGCGGGGAGCTGGGGTTCCCCCGTCGAAGTCAAAAAAGGGCCAGACCCCCGGCGGGGCGCAGTTCGTTGGCTTGGAGTTGTACAAACGTCTCAAAGAGTTTCTGAAGAACTACCTGACAAATCTCCTTAAGGTAAGTGTGAGACCGTGGATCAGCTCCGAGTTGTAGCAGTAAAGGCTGGTGGAGGAGAACTTCCATCGCAAAAGTTAGAGCCAGATGCAGCTGCTGGAAACAAATTAAGAGAGCCAAAAATACGTATTTTTTTCCTTAAATATTCTGTTAGCTATTTGTAAATGTCATATGCTTTGCCATGTGTGTAGAGCAGTCACTGAGCGAACCTGTGAGCTTTGTTGCACCTTACTGCTGAAGCAGTGTTTGTAGAGATAATGTTAACTTGGATAAAAACATCGGCTGCTTAAACTCTGCAGTAGCCTGTAAAGGTACAGCCAGACTTTATAACCAATAGCCAGCACATTAATGGTGCTAGGAAAAATGGGGGGGTTGCTGATGATGTTGAAAATGCCTGATGACAGTCATTAATCAGATAATTACTGATGCAACTACATGTTGGGCTAGTTTTTGAGAGGAAGATTCCTCGGCCCTTTGAAAAGGTGTTCACAACCACAAAGGTATAACAAACTACACTTACTTTTAATCATTGAAGTTTTAGATTTAAGCAGTGATAGAAGAAATTCTGGGTTCCCTGTGAATCTATCTTGCAATTTGATGGCAGTGATGGTGCAGCTGCGTAGATGTATGTGATGTTTTATGCAGAATGAACTCCTGTTTTGCTCTTCCCCTGTCCATTCAGGATACACCGGTCTGTTTTGGAAAGATTTCTAAACTTGCATGTATTCTTCTTTCCTGTAACATGAACAAACAAGGTGCCATGTGCAGATCCAAGGCTGTAGTGTTCCTCCCCTTCACTCCTAGCGAAGGCCTTGTACACACACCCCTCATTCCGCTGCCCAGGTAGCAGCAGCCAGGGAAGTTGCAGTTACGCTTTGTTAAGGTTGCCACGTTGGATGCAGATTTTACCTGGCACACTCACCCGTGTAGCCCTGTTTCTAATGTGCTGCCTTTTGCTCCCGTCCAAATTAGAGGAGCCAAGTGTCTTCTGGAACTCTGTCTATGCTATCCATTTTTCCACCATTTTTAAAAAATTATATATCTGATAGCAGCCTTGTATTTATAATAGTATTTTAGCACTGTTTCCTGTGACACTGCCATACTGAGATATTGCAGAAATAACCTTATGTGGTGTGGACTTCTTAACACTGTAAATTCGTGTGCCTTTGTATGTCTCTGCGTACTTCAGAAATTGCCCTGCAAGCCTGACAAAAACCTTCTCCCTTACAGGATGGCGAAGATTTGATGGACGAGAGTGTGCTGAAATTCTACACTCAACAGTGGGAAGATTATAGGTTCTCAAGCAAAGTATTGAATGGGATATGTGCCTACCTCAATCGACATTGGGTTCGTCGTGAATGCGATGAAGGTCGTAAAGGAATATATGAAATTTACTCGGTAAGTCATTTTTTGAAGCAAGTGAATCATCCTTTTCATCTGTTCTTTGCATTCCTATCCTACAGGTTGCTCCTGGAAACTAGCTATTTCTATGAAGTTCACAGATTTTTTTGGAGTGTGCTTCGTATAATTGGTTAAAATTCTCTTCTCCTCTTTTAAATGCCCATTAGCATTTCCCCATCCTCCTGCACAGGTATCTGTAAAAGCTTCATGGGTCCAACTCATAAGATTCAGTCTGTATGGTATGTATTTACACACCATATGGCATGGGCTGGATACTTGAGAATATATGCTGATATACAAATTCTCTGTGCATCGCTGTGGCTTTGTCCTTCTACTTAAAATTGAACCAACTGCTCCAAACACTAAGCAAAGTAAACTGTATTTCTTTCTGTTAACTTTGCTACATTATTTTTTGGTATCTGGCCTGATAAGATTCGGTCAACATTTGTAGTAGGAATTGCCTTGTTACATTTGTGTTTCAGAAGACTGATAGGTATTGCTATGATTGCTATATTTTTTTTATTTATTTGTATTTTGTAATGAAAAGTAATATTAACAAGGTAAAGCCAATAACCAAAAATATTTCTGTATAAAGGCTAAATGTTGTCCTTGGTAGTAAGGCATTAGGAAACTTGATGTTTTATTGCTAGAATAACTTTGCATAGGGTAGAACAAATGGTTAGGTTAAACTTACTTTCCTCTCAGCTCTTCTGCTTTTTACCAGCCTAGTGCTAAGGGACTATATAAACTTCAAAATTGCCAAGAGGAAGAATGGTCTTGTCAAAGTAGTTTAAAAGGTCTGCTATTTTTCAGAGTTTTCAGAGATTTCTTTCTGTCAGCAAATGGGACATCTTTAGGTGTGATTGGCAAAAAAAAAAAAAAAAAAAAGTTGTTAGATGAGAGATTTAGCTTTTCTTAAAGAATTGTTGTTTCTCTGTGTTTGTTCATATTTATTTATACATTTTTTTTCTTTTATTTTTCATCTCTGCTTGTAGCTTGCCTTGGTGACCTGGAGGGACTGCTTATTCAGGCCATTAAATAAGCAGGTATGTATGTATTTTATGAGTGTGATGCTACTTTACAGGGTTAGGTTTAAATTGTATCTTTACATTGGTAATTACTCCAGAGAACTTTTAAAAAATCAAAACCTTCTGCAGAGGCTTCCACTTCCTTTGTGATGTTCAAAATGCAAACCTTGATATCAAGAATGTTGTGGTCTCTCTGATGAGAGGACCCCATGTATATTAAAAAACTAAAGGTTTTAAAAAGCTAACGGTGGTAAATTGAATCAGTAGAAGGTGTTACCTGCAGCCGGATGGGTACGTACTGACGTTAATGTCTTAGGGTTTGAGAAGACAGTGACAGGACTGGGGCTTCAATGTGTTCTCCTGTTGCTATGAATCTTTAAATTTAGCCTGATGCCTGGGAGATTTTTGTCATATTAATAAAATGTTTTGAATCGGTGAGTCAACAGAATTTACGGTAAGGCATTCCATCAAAATGTGCAGGGCAGTTTAGTCTAATTTACCAGTATTTCATAGTGAAAAGAGTCATACTAAAAAACGCTGGTTACATTTGAAAATACTGGTTAGATTTCAGTTGTAAGGAACAGTGTTTACAAGTCACGAGCATGAGCTATTCCTTTCTTTGTATAAATTACAGGTGGCTAGTTCAGCTGTTATTACAAGATTCTCCTATATTTCAAGTATAAAATAGATAGTACTTTGGTTCGGAAGATCCTTTTTAAAAATAAAAAAAAAATATGGAGAGGAAATGCAAGAACAAAAAGAGCAGAAAATCAAACCAGCATTTCATACTCTTTTATAGCTCCCTCCTAATCAGCTGGGGTTGTATTGTGGAAATTGCAGCTGTATCTTGCTCTTTGAGAGGGGAATTTTCATGTTCAAGTTTCTTTAAATTTTATCCTTAAGAGGATCAAACTGTCGTGAAGGTTGGATGATGCTCCCTGATAAGTACCGTGCTTGAATTGCTGCCTGTTTTTCTCTGTGCCTGACTCACCTTTATTCCCTGTTGTCGAAGGTAACAAATGCTGTATTGAAATTGATTGAAAAGGAAAGAAATGGTGAAACTATCAATACAAGGCTGATCAGTGGAGTTGTACAATCTTACGGTAAATGAGATTTCTTTAAGGCTTACTTAACATTCCTCGGGGGAAAAATGCCCTATCAAAGTCCAGAAATAGCCTCCCGCCCCCATGGATGTCCAGTATATATTTTTGCAATTAATTAAACCTGCTAATGTAATAATTTAATTTATGCTGTGACTGTGAATGACTGTATGCTGAGATATGTGACATACAATTCCAGTTGATTATAAACTGGATTACACACTATAAACTGTATAATCTACAGTACTGAACAAATTCATGGCTTATAAATTAGGTATTTAGGTACTAAAATTGGGAGGGGTAAAAGGCAGCATAAGAAGTTACAAGGTTGAATGGATTTTTTTATTTGTTTGTTTTAACCCTCATTTATATGAAACGGAGTTTTGTCATGATGGTTAATGGTTAATCAATCATTAATAAAAATAGACATATGTGGATATAATCTGGAACTCCAGAGATAAAATAGAAGTGGAATTTGAACTAGCATTTGAGATAGTGGAGTTTCTTGCATTCTCCAGTTTACTCACTAATTTTTTTAAAAGTGTAAATTACATGAATAATCTATGCCACTTATTTTTAAATGCAGAATAAATGTGTACTTTTAAAAATACTAAGTACCTGCGTGTGTGCAAGAGATCATTTAGTAAGAGACAGTTTTATTGTAATTTGCTTTCTTGCAGTGGAGCTGGGGCTGAATGAAGATGATGCATTTGCAAAGGGGCCTACACTAACTGTCTATAAAGAATCCTTCGAGTCTCAATTTCTTGCTGACACAGAGAGGTTTTATACACGAGAAAGCACTGAATTCTTGCAACAGAACCCAGTCACAGAGTACATGAAGAAGGTAAGTTATTGAATAACTCTGTGATTATTTTCTGGGTCCAGATTTTTATTTGAATTAGTAATAATGTAACTTCTTGCTTTTTTTTTTTTTTACCAATTTCTTAAAATACTGAACATTTTATAGAAGGAAAACCAATTAGTTCTTTTTTTTCCCCTAAAGTCATTTGTTCCTGTGTTTAGTAGCTTTATCTCTTTAGTGGATTGCAATAAGTGCAATGAAAATATGAAACTTAATGGGTAAGTCAGAAGAGGACAGTAAAATAAATACAGGTTTTGTAGTCTTTCAGATTTGCCTCCAAAATAGCCCTTCTGCTTTGAAACTGCAAGCTTACTCTTTCTGTACCAGACACTGGTAGCATGTCATTGAAGTCTCTTCCTGAGCAAACTGGCCACCATAGAGTAAGTAGATCATTAATTAGCTTTGGCTCTTTCAGCATATTTTCGTCTAGTGAACCCTACACAATAATTCTGACCAGCGGAGACCAGGCTTAAATTCTTAGTTTCTCTGGCCCCTGGGATCCCGGTCAGGGCAATGAAGAACAAGCTGGATAAACGCTGACTATTTACAGCCTGGTTACTGGGTCAGTCTTACTGAATTTAAAATAAATAGGTCATGTTCATTCTGAACAGGTGTTACTCTCTATATACATACGTATACACGCACACACTTATATGTGTATTGCGTACACATATACATACGTATGTATATACACACATGCACAGTTTTTTCAGTATGTTTCCTTGCTCTCTAAATTACTCCTTTTTCTCCTCCCTTTCAATTTAATAAAAAGCCAGAGCTTTGAGTATGCAAAAAATAGTCTGCTTACCCACTTAGAAAATGTGTCCCTTGCACAAATATCTCCATGCTCCCTTTGCCACAGGAAGGTTTTCTGCATCTTGGTTTTGAAGTGGATGATTAAAAAATAAAATAGTAATTAGAAAACAGGCTCAGGAAAAACACAGTGAAAGTCATCTGGACATCAGTGCATTGGGATAGTTGCCCAGAATCAGTTGTTCTCAGACATCTGTGTTTGCTTCTTTGTTGCTGTTGTAGTAATGATTTTAATTACTTCCCTTTCAACTTCTTGTCTTTTATTTCATCCTCTAAAATGTTTATATATGTATATAAAGCTAGATTAAGGACATTTCAGTCATTTATAACCCAAATGACGGGCTCGTCCAGGCATCCTGGGTTCAGGACACTAAAAAGCTGTGTGAAGGTCATTGGAGCTGTTTCAAGAACTAGGGATTAGTGATGAATAGTGCCTTAATAGTATCCCAAACAATCATCAAGACTTCCAAAATCCACAAGTGGTTTGAAGCTGATGATGTTGAAGCTAAGCTTATGCAGAAAACTATCCAAACACAGAGGAAATCTTCAACAAGACAATGCCTTCTTATAGTCTTTGATCAAATTCAGATACTGGAGATATTTAAGCCCTTTGGACTCTCTTGCCATCTCCTCACAAAGAATGAATGTGGAATCAAGAGGGGATGATCAAGATCAAGAAAAGAATGTGGAAATCAAGCTAGACAAGAAACTCTCGTTTTCATTACTCATTTGCTGCGTTTTAACAGTCAAATTAAAAAGCTCCATATTGAACCCTAGTGTCAAGGTAGTGGGAGGATGCAGAATGATCTGAATTGGGGCTGTGACCTTGGAGAAAGGGAGAGGTGCATGAATTGAATTGCATGGGGGGAAAAAAAAGGTCTAATTGATTTCTGTGATGCGGCATGCTCTCCTGGAGGGATCAAGAGAGATCATGCAAGTTACCAGAACTGCTCATTTTAAATTCAGATATGTGGGTTTTGTGTGGTTTTTATTTTTATTTTTTTAAATTCAATGTGTGTAAGGAATTCTTAACGTATTTGTGCCTTAGGCATCACAAGGGTTGTTTTCGTAGTTACTTGCACTGTTCAGTGACTGTGATCACACGTGCAACTTACTTCAATGCCTGGGGAAGAGCAAGGCTCTCTCTCATCATTTATTTGTCTATGACAAGAATTTTCGTTGTGACTTCGCACCCTTCCTCCTCACATATATGAAAAGCCTTTAATGAGACTGATGTGCACATGTGTAAGAAGTCCAGCAGTCATATCACATACTGTCACTAAGAGGATGTTGAAAGTCTCCTGCTGGAGACAGGGAAAGTCATACATTGTTAGTACTCTCACCTGGCTTCCTTACAGTAGCTCTGTGCATGGAGTTCTGATGGGACCAAATGGCTTTGCAAAGTTGTTATGTAGAGAAATGCATCAGGTACCTTAGTGCCTGCCAGCCTTTTAGCATCATGTCAGAGTATTACCTTGATCTAAGAGGATTCTGGTTGGTTGTTGTAGAAAATTCAGCAAAAAAAAAATGCTATTTGCTGTCATTAAGGAAGTCGACTTTCAGCCCTTAATGCTGATGTGTGTTCTGAAACACAAGTTTATTTCCCTTTCCAAACTTTTCTTTCTATTTACTGTGTTCTGAGCTGTAGTGGTTTAAAAACAGTAATCCACAGTCAAGTCACCAAAGCCAAGTGCAAAATTATTACAAAAATGAGTGAAGTTAGCAATAACGTGGGATCTCCTAAGGTTGTCTGTGTGTGATACAATATTTCTGCAGTTAAGTTGTGATTTTTGTTGTCCCTAATATGATCCTTCGTGGTCACTTTGCATCCTAAAGTCTTATGAAACTGCATTAATTTCATTTCCTTCTCTTAATTACATTTATTAATTTAAATAATGTGGACTGATAAGAAGCCATATGTGCCTTATCCCTATTAATATATCACTCACAGATGGCTTCTAAAGCAACATTTTCCACAAACAAAATAGAGGTAATTGTTATATAAACAATTTCAGGATTACATTTTCAAATTTAGTATTCTTCCTCAAGCAACACTTAGAAATTTGGTTTAGCAGGAATAAATGCATAAGTAGCATTTAATGTGCCAAATTAAACACTAGTATATTTTAAATGACTGTAGGTTATTGGGAAGCATTTATGTACAAGCGTGTAATGCTTTTCAGTATAAGAATTTAAGTACACTAGAATAAATTTGCGATGGGCAAATTATGAAATGGTAATTTTGTGTCTTTTAGTTTTTGTGCAGGCATGAAATGTATTCATGTTTGTTTTAAAGGAAGCTGCCTCTGCCTGGAGGGTTTGCAGATCCTGAAGGTGCGAGCACCTCCTGTTGGCTGCTTTCTTCTGGCAACAGATTTTCATCTGATGAAAAAAAAAATTATCTAGAAGCAGGAGGGAAAGTAACGTTGCTGTGGTTCTTCCCCCTACTTCAGCAATATAAGATTTTCATTAATGTAGTCATTGAATCCATATCTGTGCAACAGAGGAGGAATCACACTATGATTCTCGGAAACATAGCCACTGATTAAATAGGTGGAACAGATGTACCCTATTACAGAGAGGTTTGTCTGTGTTTGTTTTCTTGGATGAACTAACTAAATAGGCACCTGCTTTCTGCTGTGAGATCTCTGCCCTGTTTTTCATGGAGGTTTCGTGCTCACGTGCTCCCTGTTCCGCAGGCTGAAGCGCGCCTTCTCGAGGAGCAGCGTCGGGTTCAGGTCTATCTCCATGAGAGCACACAAGATGAACTGGCACGAAAATGTGAGCAAGTACTTATTGAAAAACACTTGGAGATATTTCATACAGAGTTCCAGAATTTATTGGATGCTGACAAAAATGAAGGTAAGCTGACTGAAATATTAGGTTTAGGTTTTTTGCGGCTGTTCCTCTCTGATTTTGTGGGTCAAGAGCCTGTGGGTGAGGATTGAAGGGCAGGCCGACAGGGGCAACGCTCTCGTGGGAGTTTGCTGCCGGCCTCCTGACCAGGAAGATGAAGTGGATGAGGCTTCTACAGGCAACTGCAAGAAGCCTCCTCATCACAGGCCCTGGTGCTTAGGGGAAGCTCCAACCACCCATTGTGAGAGAATGCAGATACGCGACAAGGAAGGCCAAAGCCCATCTGGAATTAGAGTTAGCAAGAGATGTCAGGTACAACAGGAAGGGCTTATACAAATACATCAGCAGCAAGAGGAAGACTAGGGAAAATGTTAGCTTGCTGCTGAATGGGGAGGGTGCCTTGGTGATGGAGGGTGCAGAGAAGGCAGAGTTACTAAATGCCTTATTTGCTTCTGTCATTACTGCTAAGGCTAGTCCCCAAGAACTACAGAGCCCAGTTAAAAGAGAGATAAATGGGAGAGAGGAAGACCTTCCACTAGTCGAGGGGAATTGGGTTAGGGATTATTTAGGCAAACTGAATGCCCATAGGTCTATGGGCCTGGATGGGATGCACCCAAGAATGCTGAGGGAGCTGGCAGGGGTTATTGCTCAGCTGCTCTCCATCATCTTCGAGAGGTCCTGGAGAACAGAGGAGGTGCCGGAGGACTGGAAGAGAGACAACATCACTGCAGTCTTCAGAAAGGGCAAGAGGGAGGAGCCAGGCAACTACAGGCCAGTCAGCCTCACCTCCGTCCCTGGAAAGGTGACAGAGCAGCTCATCCTAGAGGGCATGTCCAGGCATGTGAAGGAGGAGGAGGTGACCAGGAGTAGTCAGCATGGAGTCACTAAGGGGAAGTCATGTTTGATGTACCTGATCGCCTTCTAGGATGGAATGACAGGCTGGATGGACAATGAGAAAGCCATGGATGTTGTCAACCCTGATGTCAGCAATGCTTTTGACACCATCTCCCATAACATCCTCATGGGGAAGCTCAGGAAGTGCAGTTAGATGAGTGCATAGTGAGGTGGATTGAAAACTGGCTGGATGGCAGGGCCCAGAGGATGGTGATAAATGGGGCCGAGTCCAGTTGGAGGCCTGCGGCCAGTGGTGTCCCCCTGGGGTCAGTGCTGGGC
The DNA here is from genome assembly GCF_003342845.1 of Nothoprocta perdicaria. Lineage (NCBI taxonomy): Eukaryota > Metazoa > Chordata > Aves > Tinamiformes > Tinamidae > Nothoprocta > Nothoprocta perdicaria. Next base: position 563,338 of record NW_020454439.1, read on the forward strand.
CCAGTGCTGTTCAATTTGTTCATCAGTGACCTGGACGAGGGCACAGAGTGCACCCTGAGCAAGTTTGCGGATGACACCAAGCTGGGTGGAGTGGCCGACACTCCGGAGGGCTGTGCTGCCATCCAGAGGGACCTGGACAGGCTGGAGAGCTGGGCAGAGAGGAACCTCATGAGGTTCAATAAGGACAAGTGCAGGGTCCTGCACCTGGGGAGGAATAACCCCCGGCACCAGTACAGATTAGGGGTTGACCTGCTGGAGAGCAGCTCCACGGAGAGGGACCTGGGAGTCCTGGTTGACACTAAGTTAACCATGAGTGAGCAGTGTGCCCTCGTGGCCAAGAAGGCCAATGGGATCCTGGCCTGCATGAGGAGGAGCGTTGCCAGCAGGTCAAGGGAGGTGATTCTGCCCCTCTCCTCAGCTCTGGTGAGGCCGCACCTGGAGTACTGTGTTCAGTTCTGGGCTCCCCAGTATAGGAGGGACGTGGAGCTTCTCGAGAGGGTCCAGAGAAGGGCAACCAGGATGATTAAGGGAATGGAACATTTCTCGTATGAAGAGAGACTGAGTGAGCTGGGCCTGTTTTCTCTGGAGAAGAGAAGGCTGAGAGGGGATATGATTAATGTGTATAAGTACCTGAAGGGGAATGTAGGGAGGAAGGGGACGAGCTCTTCTCATTGGTGGCCAGTGACAGGACAAGGGGCAAGTTGAAGCCCAGGCAGTTCCGTCTCCAGGTGAGGAAGAACTTCTTTCCTGTGAGGGTGACAGAGCCCTGGCACAGGCTGCCCAGGGAGGTTGTGGAGTCTCGTTCTCTGGAGATCTTCCAAACCCGCCTGGATTCTGCCCTGTGCCCCGTGCTCTGGGTGACCCTGCGTGAGCAGAGGGTTGGACTAGGTGATCTCTAGAGGACCCTTCCAGCCTCAACCATTCAATGATTCCGTGATTTGTGGATAATGTAACTTCTGATAACAGCTAACTGTGACTTTATGCAGTAATTAGATTGAGGGAAAAGATAGGTCTGAACCAGTCAGTGAGCAGCTGTTGATTAAATGGGTTTGGCCTCAGGCTAGCCCTTCCAATCTCAAATTTTAAGGCAAAACAGCAATATTTTTGGTATCTGTAGATATGGCTGGAACATTTGGCTTGAAATGTTTCAAGAGCATTTAAGCTATTCTTCCAGCAGGAACTAAAGCTTGCATGAGAGAGGCATGAGACAGAAAACAGACCACTATTCTCATCTGCTGTTTCCACGACCCCTTTGGAGTCAGCAATGAGAATTTTACAATCCAGTTTTCTAGGTACGTTTAGGTAATTTTAAAAGTAACATAGAAACAAATGGGAGCCTCTGAAATATTGATTAGAACTTCGCATAGGACAGATAGCACAAAAAGGTGCAAATTAGTAATTAATGATATAATTTTAGCTTTGAAAATTAGTCTGAAATGCCACTAATGGCGTAGGTTTACTTCTCCATACGTAGCACACAGAATAGAAGTTTACTTATTTTACAGGGACTTTGAAGACTTGGTTACCAAAGTTGAGGTATCATTAAGAAGTTAGCGAGTCGGGCTGAGGAGGAGTTAATGCCTAATAAAAACAAAACAGTCAAAACATAATTCTTGCAAATCATGCAAGTGGGGTGGTGGAATGGTGTTTCTCATTGGGGATTAAATCTATATAGAAAATAAGGAAGGAAAGAAAGGAAGTGACAGAACTGAAGAGATGCTGTGATTGCTGTTGCCAACGATGTTGGTTAGATAGTGTAAACTGCTTGGAGTTGAGGCTTCTGCGTGGCTCAGGATGGAGATTTAGTGGCCAATGTGATATTTGCCTCTCTTGTCAAGCTGTGAACAGTTGTGATTATAAATTATGACCGATGAACTCTGTATATCAACCTTAACCAGCTGTGAACAATTAACGTAATCATTTTACTGATACCAAGAACTGCTTCAAAATGAAAATAAACATTCAAGCACACTTGTTGCATCAGAAGTTACCTGTTTCAAAAGTAAATTGACTGTTGTTAGCCCTGTAGCCCTTAAGCATCAGCTGTTGTTTACATTCGTAAGTAACGGTGTTTGAGGTCCTTCGTGTGAGGTACGTTAGCCGTGTTGTATTGCAGGCAACCCCAGCTGCTCTTCTGTAACTTTAAATTCCTTGTGCAACCAGTGACAAAGGTTGTGGGGCACATTTACCGTTTGTTACCAATGTGCATCAGTATGATAATTATGGGGAATAATTATCTTTGAGGAAGAATTGTCTTTATGGGGAGTGGGGAGGGCTTATCCAAGTCGTCTTTGAGCTTTTGTGGTGTCTGCTTCATACTTGGCTAAGTAGAGCTCCTGATGGAGCAGTGTGCAACCAAACCGTTTGTTTGGGGGCAGGTCTAGTGGCAGAACATCCTACCCGTGCTTGGCATTATTGTCCTATCACCATGCTAAAATCCTGTTACTAAACGAACAACGTATTTTCTATACAAAAGATGAAAAATTGCCACTGTTTAACTGGAAGTGTTTTAAGTGGAAAGAGTAATTGGCCTCAATGTAGCTGGCATAGCCTCATGAGAAAGGCATCGAGTTATGAGTGTTGTATTTCAGAGCTAGCTGGCTAGCCGGACAGCTACTTTATTGCTGCAACTTACTTAATACCTAATAATACTCAAGAGGTAATAAATTACATGTGAGCTCCTCAGAGAAGTGGCCCTCGCACTGTGGAAGAGCTACATATAGTTGAAGACCTTAAGACAGATCCAGCTGGGTGGATCTACTCTCGTTGGTCTGCAGGAGCTAATTTGGTGCTTTGCCTTTCTGCCTGAGTGTCTACTAAGTAAGAGCAGGATTACTAGAACTAACGAGGAGTTTTGCATCTGGTTTGTGTCCATGTTGAAGCATTTCTTGGTCTTGCATTCAAAAAATACCAAGACTCTGCCCTGGTTAAAAAGAATAAAAAGTGCAGAGCCCTTTTTCGTAGAATCATAGAACGCTTAAGGTTGGAAGGGACCTCAGAGGTCATCTAGTCCAGCTCCCCTGCATACGCAGGGCCACCTAGAGCACGTGGCACTTCCCAAAATTACTGCCTGATTTGGGAAGTCTTGAGTGAATATTGGTGAGATTTTTAGTGTGAGGTTTTAGCCGCCGTGGAATTATTGTCCAATTTCTTTTCACTTTTAATAATCTTGAATTTAGGGTTTTTTTTTTTCTTTTTTTTTTTTTTTAAATAAGCTATTTGTGTTACTAACCAGGCACCTGAGTGTTCTTTTAAAAGGTAGCTTTACTGACGGTACTTCATTTATTGCAAGGAAGTTGGTTTATAAATTTTGTTTGCTCAGTTGTTGCTGTTGCCATCACCAGCAGAGTACACCAAAGGCGGCCGGTGCTGCCGTATTCCTGAAAACTGTTTAGTGTGAGCAGGAGCCTCGGAAAGGCTGGCGCTCAGTGGGAGAACACTGCCCTCTTAACCAGTAGTAACACTAGCAAGAGTCCTGGTTGAAGGTGTCAATTTAGAAACTTCAATAAGGGGAGTGGGAGGGATATTGTTTAGAAAAACTGGAAATCAGTACTTAATAGACCACTGTAATTTAAGTCTTGAGCTCCTGAAACTACCATGGAGTTGTAAAGGTAAATTGTTATACTTATGCAAATTGTTTCCCTTTTAGCTAATCATAACTTTCCAGGTTACTGCAAAGATTTACCGTAGCACTTCATATTTTGCTATAGCTTTTTTACCTTTTTACAACAGCATTTGCATGTATGTTTTTGGTGATGTGGAATATTTAATTTCTGTTATCCACTTAGTACACGAGGAGTTGGAGTTATACTTAATACAAGAGGGAGACGTTGTCTTTATCTTTTTTTTTCCAGACTTGGGCCGCATGTATAACCTTGTATCTCGAATCCAGGATGGCCTTGGAGAGCTGAAGAAACTCTTGGAAACCCACATTCATAATCAGGGTCTGGCTGCGATCGAGAAATGTGGAGAAGCTGCTCTCAACGCAAGTATCCCATCAGGGACACCTCAGCCTTTGCCCACCTCCTCCGAGTCTCCTGCCAGGGCGTAGGGGTGGCCGGTCAGACAGATGTTGTACTTGGTGGAGAGAGATGTCAGAATGACCCAACTGACCTGGTGTAGACTCTTAGTCTAGAATGGGTTGTGTTCTAGTTAGCTGTGTTAACTAATATCAGTCTGAAGATTGCACCTGCAATGCCTATGGCTGTCCTTTTGTGTTTGTCACTGGGAGATTCCTCTGTGAAAGTTCTTTGAGAGCTCTTGAAATTCTTATAGGAGAGTCTTGTGTGGGTCTCACGCATGTGGCGGTTCCTGTGCCCCAAGCCGAGCACTGGAGCAGGGGCCCTAACGCCTGTAAATTGGGTCTTGTGGGTGGCAGGAGAAGCTTTTCAGAGCCCCAATAACAAGTGTAGCCGCATTTTCCTGTCCATTCCCCTCACCCAGAGCTCATGTGATAGGAATGTCACGGCCTGGACAGGGGGCTCTCCCTTTCAATATTGTTTTACAGACCTGTTGTCTGTGAATTTGTCTTGCTCCTTTTGAACCTGTTGATATCATCTGCTGCCACAAGCTGTGGCAGCAAGTTCCAGAAGTTCAGTACCTGGTGGGTAAAGGTGTGCTGTAGTTCTTTTTAATCTGTTCTAAGCTTCATCAAGTGCCTTCAAGTGATTCAAGGAGAGAATCTCTTTAGAGATCATAGAGATTCAGTTGGAGAGTTTCTTCTAATTAAAAAAAAAATATGATTGCCCATCTCTGTTGGGACTGATTGGAATTAAACTTGTCTGCTTGCTAACTTATATTTAAAATGCTTCTAAGTACTTAGTAGATCTTCACCACAAACATTTGCTTAAGACAGCGATTAGTCCTGTTTTGGAAGAAACAGAAAGCAGAAAGCCAGTGAGTTTCATTGCAAGCAACAACTTCTTTTTCTTATAGGATCCAAAAATGTATGTACAGACAGTGTTGGATGTCCATAAGAAGTATAATGCTTTAGTCATGTCTGCGTTCAACAATGACGCCGGTTTTGTGGCTGCTCTGGACAAAGTAGGTATATGTGAAGTCATGTGATGTCCACTTCCTCTCCTTAGGGTTTTGGCGCCCCAAAATTTCCCTCTTTTTTGTGGTTTATAGGCTTGTGGTCGATTTATAAATAATAATGCAGTGACAAAAATGGCTCAGTCATCCAGTAAATCCCCGGAGCTACTGGCACGATACTGTGACTCTTTACTAAAGAAAAGGTATGTCTTCAAAGGTGAATTATTGTTTGGATTGACTTTTGCTTTAAAAAGATTTATTTTGTGAAATTTTATAATGTCTCGAGCAGCAGAACTGAACATTTAATTATAGCACATTTTGAATTAAAAATTTCAGTAGGACTTTTAAAGATTACATTTCCTTTTCTTCCTTTAAGGGGAGGGAGGGTAACAAAGGTTCTCTCTCCTGCTTTGCCCCTCCTTTATCTCCCCCAAGTATATATTCCCACTATAAATACTTGCGTTTTTTTGGGGGTAGCTTTGGGGCATGACTGATGGGCTAGCATAATAAGGAGGAAACCAACGTGATGCCACCTTAGCTGTCACCTGCTCAGGAGTGAGGGAGCTCTGGGAGCTGTTGCCTTTTCGCTGTCTCCAGCGCCTGAGATGAGAAACGACGGTAGCATTTAGCAGCAGGAGAGAGAGAGAGGCACATTTAAATGCACAAATCCTGCATTATCATCCTAGGCCCTTAGGAAGCCCCAAGCACTTCATGGTATGGGACTTCAGACCTGCTGTTTAGAGCTCTCGTCCTTTAAAGTTGCTACTGTATGTGCATTGTGTGGAGTAAGGAAAAGTGTTCATTTCAGTACGTAGTTTCCTCTCAGTCCTTGGCCCCCACAATATTCTCTTGATTGTTTAGCCATTCTCCTCGTTTATGAAATGAACTTCCACAAACCTCCATATGTTGTTTCCATTTAGTAATTTTGGAATTACCAAAAAAAAAAAAAGAAAAATTTCTACTTTCATTGCAGCTCAAAGAACCCTGAAGAAGCAGAATTAGAAGATACACTCAATCAAGTGGTAAGACATAAATGCAATTCTTTGACAGCTTAGAAGTATTTAATTGCCACATAAAAAAGCGCACTTTGTTCTGTATGTCTGTTTTCATTACATAGTATCTTAGATTTTCAATAATATTCTTAATAATCTCTGCAGGGGCTGCCTTTATAAGGATTGTACTAAAGTAAATTAAGAGTCCTTCACTTCAATTCAGTGATATATTTCAAATGGCTGAGCAGAATATGCTCCCTTGCATTTTTATGTAGAGATGCATGTGTATATGTGTGTGCATGCACATATCCAAGCTGTATCTACAGAAGATAAAAACATGTTTACAACTATATTCACTTTAGGAAAAAAAACTTAATAATTTAATTATTAGTGATTTAGCTACTATCGCTGCTCTCCTTCAATACAAATTCTTAATTATTTTCTTCTTATAAATATTCTTGTCTTTATCCAGATGGTTGTCTTCAAGTATATTGAGGATAAAGATGTGTTTCAAAAATTCTATGCTAAAATGTTGGCTAAGAGACTTGTACATCAGAACAGCGCTAGTGATGATGCTGAGGCAAGCATGATCTCCAAACTTAAGGTAAGTATCCCTCGAGGATCCTGTGTCCTCCTGTAGTGCAGATCTGGGCGTTATCTTGGAAAGCAGGGATGTCTGTTCTCTCAAACATTGTGATGTTACTCACACTTGGTTATGTGTGATAGCAAAGCATAGGACTACTGCACTTTTGGCAGACTTGCATGCCTGTCTGATGGAATAAGTCTAATTCTAAGGCAAGTAAATTACATAAACATTGTTATCCAAGTGATTCGACGCTCGAATGTTGTCAGTCATGTTGCTTTATTCCATCAGCCCTTGTTGGTACAGAGTTGAGCCAGATAAGGTCTAAGGTCTTACAGTAGTCTGCTCATTGCGTGTGGGTGTGGTGGGGTTTTATTCATTTATTTATTGTCCAAAATTGTCTTTTCGGTGGCAGTTAAATAGCCCTTGTGCAGCTGGGTTCGTGCTTTGGGCAGTGCCCTCTGCACCTCATCTTCAGTGAAAACGGCTTTCTTTGCTCTTTGTTCTTCACTGCCCATGTGTGGTCTTGCTGACATATCTGTGCTTTTAAAATGCAGCAAGCTTGTGGTTTTGAGTACACTTCCAAGCTGCAGCGGATGTTTCAAGATATTGGTGTAAGCAAGGACTTGAATGAGCAATTTAAAAAGCACCTGACCAATTCAGAGCCATTAGATTGTAAGTAATACATTTATAACTGGCTGTTGTTCCCAGAATCTGAGTTACTGTTCAGTAGTTTAGCTGCCCCTTATTCTACAGAGAAGGATTAAGTATCTGCTGGAAGCATTTGATTTATACATCATGCCGTCCGTAGGTTAACATTATTAATGTATTTTGACCATGATAGGTAGGGTGTTTTTTTTTTTTTTTTTTTTTGAATTAATATTTTAGGTCTGTTGTGTCGTATAATAGCACTTTATGGGTAGCCTCCTCCTGATTTTGCAGCTCATCTTTAGGTAGAGAGTTAAGTTGAATCCTGTCTTTTGGATTGGAAAGATTCTTTTCCTTAAAACGGCTTTAATTTGGAGTAGAGTTTGGCTTAGGTCTTCAGGCTTGAATAGAAATATTAAGAAAAAGGGTACTATCTTTTAGGTAACCATGTTGCTTTCCTATGGAGGAATTTTTTTCACTGAAACTTGTTGAAACGAATTCTTTCAGAAATTGATAGTTATGTTTTGAGTGATGTCTGAATGCTTGTTATCACGTGGAATTTTTTTTTATTTTTATATTGTATTAACTTGCACCAAATGCCATACAAACATGAACTATTATTATTATTATTATTATCATTATTGTCAATATTTACTGTAGACTGGAAAGTTTCACATGAAAATAAGTAAATAAATCTGCATTTACACTTTTTTTTTACATTTACTATTTAGAAAAGCCTCTCATGAGTGTAGAAACAGGGTAGCAATCTTTACAAATGAGAGAAAATTAAGTTACAAAAACTTTCACGCTACCCAAGAGCAATTTTATCTTACATGGATTCCTTTGATTTACACTATCCCTAAAATATAGTGAAATACTTTCCATGTTTTTTATGATTTGCACCGTGTTAGGGCGAGCAGGACAGAGCCCAGTCTGGTTTGTGTTCAGGCTGTTAGAGCTGCGTGTCTGGGAGGACCCGAGGAGGGGAGGGCGGTTGGGCTGCTAACCTCCGTGTCCCTCTTCCAGTGGACTTCAGCATCCAGGTGCTGAGCTCGGGGTCGTGGCCGTTCCAGCAGTCGTGCACGTTTGCTCTGCCCTCGGAGGTGAGGCCGGGCCCTCGGCCCCGCGCCGCGTGTGGGGCGCCCCGCTCCGCGCGGGCGCCCGGCCGCCCTCCTGCCCTGCGGCGCCGCCACCAGCGCTGCCTTTCCTTTGCCTTGGCGCGCTCGCCTGGAAGCGCTGCCTGCGTCTGCCCCGGCTTTTTGGCCGGGGGATATTTGCAAGGAGAGGAGTCATTCAGGTGGTGGGAGGACGTTGGCCGAAACATAAACTGGTGTCTCTGGTGGACATTAATGAAGGTTTCCTCAAAACACCAAACAGTGACTGAAGTAAATCCTAGTTATTTTTCTGTGAATGCCTTTATATAAGATAATTCTTTCCTGGCAATTAACTTCAGTCCAGTAATCTCTTCAGCTCCTAAACATCAGTTTTCTGCTGAGTGGTTATCCAGAGTAGACAAGACAGGTACTTAATGTGAGGAATAAACAAATTTACTAAATAGAACATAAGGTGGCTAAAGGAGACTGTCTTTGTAGCCTTGCTGAATCCGTTGTAAAGGAAGATGAGGATCTTTTCCCTTGGTTGGGTTCTTATTGGTGCTGCTTCGTTAGAGGGAGACTCGTTGCAAGGGGGAATTTTACGCGGAAGAATTTCCATAGTTGGGGTTCCCATTAGTCTGTCCTAGAAAATGTGCCAGTGGAGAGTTCCCTGATTCGGTTCTCCCACGGCAGGTTTGGGAGCATGTTCCAGAAGAGAAGCAGGAAAGAAACTAATCTTCTTTGTTGCTGCTGTTTTCATACAGTTAGAACGGAGTTATCAGAGATTTACAGCGTTTTATGCCAGTCGTCATAGCGGAAGAAAGTTAACCTGGTTGTATCAGCTGTCCAAAGGGGAACTGGTCACCAATTGCTTCAAAAACAGATACACGTTGCAGGTAAGCGAGGCGGTAAGCGAGCCGAGAGGAGCGCGCCGCTCGCGCCCCTCCGGGCCTGAGTGCCCAGGCCGCTCCCTGGGGAGGGCCGCGCGCTCCCGGCCCCACCGCGCGCTCCCGGCCCCACCGCGCGCTCCCGGCCCCGCGCCTCGTGCCTTCCCGGGACCAGCTCTTAGGTGCCTCTACTCCCGCATGGGAGTAACGGCCTTTGCCTGACTCAAAGGAGCTCTGTGCAAAGAAACGCGTTAGAAACAGAGAAAGGCTTAGGTGCTGAAGCAGCGACACTCGTGTGAATACCCGCGCCAACACACAAACTGGTTTTAATAGATAATGGAGTGCGCCGAGCTGTTTTCTGTTTGTGTCTCAGTATTCATTAATAGTCTGTAATGAGGTATCACAGTAAGCGTTTTAAATACCTGAGTTCCTCAAGCAGTGAACCTGTGGGTACATGTGCATGTTTACATACACACATATATGTTTATGTAGTGTTTAAAATGCTCATGTGCGTTGATCAGCTTTATGTCCAAGAGAAATCCTGCCAGCTCTAAATAAAACAAAGCCCAAGTCCAAATCCAGTCAGTACAAATCCTTTATGTATTGCTGAAGTGAAGCAGTGCTGTTCGACTTCCCCACATAGGTGTTAGTGCGCAGATTCATAGAGCCTCTCTTACACACCTGATTTATTCACTTTAATGCTACTTAAGATCAAAATTTAAAAGAAATTTGACTTTGCAGAAGTAAATTACATGTGGTTTAATCAGGGGTTGACCTGGGGAGCACGAGCTGAGAGCCTGGGCTGTGGTCAGGCGTCCGGCGCGGGTCCTCGGCCTGTGTGAGCCTAACACACTGGCCACAGGCCTGGATCATCGGGGCTGCCCCGCTTGAGGGTTTGATTTAATCACTCTGCTAGAGCTGGGAGGATTGTGAGGACGAATCCAGTCGTCTGTGTAGGTTTTTAATGTGTTTAAACGAGTAAGAGTCATGGAGTGACAGAAGAAAATAAATAAGGGTAGTATTAGCAAGCAAGCAAGAAGAGGCTTTGACGCCTCCATAGGGGCTGGGAAGAAGGGGCTGCCAGTAGTTAGATGTTCACAGTCTCGGGGTTTATGTTGAGGTAGCTGGAACGTAGAGTTGTGGCTGTGCAAGAATCTCAGACTTGTGTGAGCTATTAGCCCTGGATGGGTATTTTTCCTTATCCAGCTACGCAGCACGTGTGCATGCACTGGGGAGATTCTGGCTGTTCACGTTTCGCATGTATGTTTGTTCACTCATTTCCTGTTTGTCTCTTCCCCCCTTCCCTTCTCTCCCTGGATCTGGAAGGCATCGACGTTCCAGATGGCGATTTTATTGCAGTACAACACAGAAGATGCCTACACCGTGCAGCAGCTGACAGACAGTACCCAAATAAAAATGGTAGGGACTTTGCACGTTTAACAGCGTTTCCGAGGCGTCTCTTGGGCTTTAGCGCAGCTCCTGGTATCGTAAGAAATGGGGGTTGGATGGACCAGAAGCCAGAGCTGGTTCCTGTTCTGAAGGAGCAGCTCTTTTCTGTGCTTGGTCAACTTTCTTTCCTGGTTTACTTTCTTGTAATCATGATTTCTTAAGATGGGTTAGCGTGTCCATACTGCTGTTGATAGTAGAATAAATAATGTAGCCTCCTGCTGAGCTCTCGTAATAAATGTTCAGTTTTTCCACTGTGTACATGTCTGTACTTAAAAAGGAAAACCAGCACATTTTCCACATTCATGTGTTGGGTTTCCTCCTCCTTGTATGTCCAGGCTCCTAGTAGAAACTTCAGGTTTATCGTTGTGCAACGTGTTGTAGAAAAGGTTCCCTCCTTTAGACTTTATGGCCCACGGGTTATTAGACATCTATGTCTTTTAGAAATAGTTTTGAACCCAATCCGGTTCAAATGAAACCTGGAAAGTTATTTTCAAGTCAGGAAAGTTTTTTTATGTATATTTAAAGATTTTTATGTATGTTTACCTGATGGTAAATTTTATGCATATCTAGGAAATAACTACGGGAAATTCAGAGGTCTTATTCATGATTTTTCAGGACATTTATTGTAGTATTTAATATATTGTGTAATATATATAGAGAGAGCGAGCGCGTGCGCTAGATGAGTACTAATAAATAGTTCATATATGTACTTCATGTAGGTATAATACTTCAGCCAACAGCTGACCAAGCGCAACAAGAATGTGTCCATACACTCCAGCAGGACCCTGCAGTGTTTTGCCTGTGTCCAACCTGTGTGTTTAGTGATTGCCAGCCCCCTGGTTTAGCCCTGGGGACTGTGGGGTCTCCGTGCTCCGAGATGCTCCCCGGCTCCGGCTGACCCCGCGTGAGCAGCGGTGGGGCCGGGGGGCCCCCAGAGCTCCCCGCCAGCCTCGGCTCTCCCGTGCGCTCGGTCTAAATCTCTGTGTTCCTTTTAACGTCATTTTCTGTAGAGGTTTGAGAACGTGATTCAAATTGTGCAAAAGGAGATGTGGATGAAGTGCAGTATCTTTAAAATGCTTACAATGCCAGTTCGAGAGAAAGGTGCTCTATGTCTGCACTGACAACTTTTATTTTCCTGTAACTTTGCAGGATATCTTGGCACAAGTTCTACAGATACTGTTGAAATCAAAATTACTCGTAAGTGCTTTTGCTTTTCTTAAATGATCTGCTTGCCGTTCAGCCAAATGTCTTCCTGCTTAATTATTTAATTTCTTTCGTGCAGGTTTTGGAAGATGAAAATGCAAATGTTGATGAAGTGGAGTTGAAACCCGATACCTTAATAAAGCTCTATCTTGGTTACAAAAAGTAAGCAAAGCCCTGAGCCGCATCCCTGCCCGAGGTGTGCTTGGCAGCACCCTTGCCTGCCCGTGCTCAAAGCTGGCCTGTGCCCTGAGACAAAAGCGCCAGGGTCCAGGTGCAAATTCGGGGTGGACCCAGTAAACCTGCTTGGAGAGAGACAGTTGGCTAGCAGGGCATGGGGAAGATTCTCTTTAGGAGCATCTTAATTTTAGAAAAGAATGATGTTAAAGATTGCTGTTTCAATGTGGGTCTTGGTAATTTTTTTTTTTTTGAAAGACTAATTATTTTTCATCTTTTTGTAGCAAAAAGTTAAGAGTAAACATCAATGTGCCAATGAAGACTGAACAGAAGCAGGAGCAAGAAACTACACACAAAAACATAGAGGAAGATAGAAAACTACTGATCCAGGTGATTTGGACTGTACAGTATTTGCGCACTATGTACCCACAGTTGTCACTTTTGAATTCGTTAATGAAGATTGGGTTTTCCTGTTTATTTAAAAGACAGTGTGCTTATCCAGTGCATATCAAATTGGAGCCACGGGTGGATTCCCAGTGCTCTTGCAGACCGTTGGGGTCTGCAGTGGAGATGCAGAAAGGCCTGGTAGGATCCTGTTGTTCTTCACGTTGTCTTCTCAGCGAGCTGGTGTGGCTTGCAGAGGGGCACAGCCTCACCACGTACTCATCTTGCAATACCTTGCTAGTTAACTAGATGCATAGGTGATGTCGAGATAAATGAGTCAGTTACAAATAATATTTTGAAGATGATGTTTTATCCCTTCACTGGGAATCCACTCGTGAGATGCAAATAGGACAGGGGAGGGAAGTAAGAATTTGTTTCTCCAAGAAACGCAAAGGTCAAAGACCTGAACTGACACTTGGTGTTGGTCACCTCGGGGTTTGTGTGTGGGTACCGTGGTTAGGCCTGGCCTTAAGGAGGGTGGCTCCCCGCGGCCGTGCCGAGCGCTTGCCGCGGGCTCCGCCGCCGCGCGCAGCACTGAGCTCTTCCTCTGCCGTTTAGGCTGCTATTGTGCGAATCATGAAGATGAGGAAGGTGCTGAAACACCAGCAGCTGCTCGGGGAGGTGCTAACGCAGCTCTCCTCGCGGTTCAAGCCACGAGTTCCAGTCATTAAGGTACGTGGGGCGGCGGGTCCCTGCGCGTGAGGGTGGGAGAGGGGGCCAGGAGAGCGTTGCGTACGCGCTTCCCAATGAGGAGCGGCCTCCAAGGAGCGGAGGTGAACTGGGACAAATTTCCTGTAATTCTAAAGAAGTAGGGAATGCTTCCAAAAATAGTGTATTTCTGAGATACTCGGGTGCAGTTTGCTTTAGTTTGCAATGGTGACACAGTAACTAAGGTGGTGCTTTTAGAAGCAGCAGCCCCTGCCCTACACTTAGTTCTTGTTCCTACACTTGTGCTGCTCTCCCAGTTGTGCCAGTAACGCAGCTTCCAGGTCCATGTAATGCCACAGGGCAGGATAAAATTGTTGTAGGATAAAATGAGGGGGGAAAAAAAACATATAGTGCCGAATTCTGGTTCCTTCATCAGGTTTGTGTAGTGCTTCAGAAACACAAAACCAGCGTTTCTGAGAGTCCCCACCTCTTCTCTTTCTGCTTCCCCCTCCAGAAATGCATCGACATTCTCATCGAGAAGGAGTACTTGGAACGTGTGGATGGCGAGAAGGACACCTACAGCTACCTGGCTTAACGTTTTTATTAGCAATTACCTGACTGTGTGACACGGCAAATAGGTATGTGATGGAAAGGACGAAAGCAACTGAACTTCATAGCAGCCGCCCTGCTGCCATTTGGACCTCCCTTTTTAATAACTGAGACCAGGACTCCCATCAGCCAGTCTCAGATTTACATCAGAACTGCTCAGGATTGATACATTTCAAGTATGTAAATATGGACACCAATGCCATTTAACCTAATTTAAGAACAGAAAGGAATCAAACCCTTCTCCTTCGAGGGTTGCATGCTACTGCATTTAAATCAATACATTGGCTATATGATAAACAGCTGTCCTCACAGGCAGCACTTATAAATGTTGGCAGCACTTTGAGAGCGAGTCTGAATGGACCCATGTGTAATCTGCTATGAAAAACCATTTGTATAGTGTGTTTCATTTTTTAATGTGTGATAAATAAAAAAAAAATTAAAAGATTTCTGTACAAGTTGCATTTGGTTTTATTGTTTTAAGTTTCACTACTTACCTTTCTAAATGTAAATAAAAGGTATAATGGTTATGAAAGCTATAACAGCTTGTTTTGCTTTTCCTCCTTTCCACTGTTTTCCAGTGACTTAAAGCCAATAAGAAATTAGTTTTCATCTCTAACCAAATACGCATGTTGCTTTAAGAGGAAATATTTGTGTTTTGGAGAGAGAAGAGCTGATCTCTCTCTATCAGAGAGAGAACTATACAGAATAGAAAATACATTAAGAGCAGGAGTATATGTATCAACCTGTCATCACTTGAAATCAATTTTTTTTTTTTGATACTAAACAGATACACAAGGCATTGCACTTAAATGCTGTCTAGAATTATTAAGATCTTTAGGCTGTTCCTGTGTCTGCCTAGAAGTTGATTATGTTCCTCAAGAACAATTCCCTGTTCCTAGCGAGTGCAGCCGCGTGCCCTGGGAGTGAAAGGCTTTGGAGCGTTACCGCGCGGGCTGCCGGGCGACCTCGTCCTGCTCTGCTCAGCCTGGGTGCTGCTCGTGCACAGGGAGCTGAGCAGCAGCAAAGGAAGGGTCTTGCAGGCCCTGGCTCGGCCACATGTCCCCTTCTCCTCTCGATGGTGAAAGGACCTGGGGGGGCAGCTAGAACTGCTGATTTGTTGCCTGTTTGTTGTGATAAAAGGCAACAGGTCGAGACTTTGGGTTGATACTGTCTTATTGTGAGGAAAATTAGCTTCTAATGGCTAGTTATGCTTTGCTCTGTGGGACCTGTAGAAATGGATGATTATAAAGAAAGGACTGGGTGTGCCTATTTTTATATATATATATATAAAGTATATATAATAAAGAAGGAATGAGGCAGCAGTGCTAGAACTGATTGTAAATGGTCTGAAAAACTGAAACAAAGAAGGGACCATGAATGACTTGACCCCCCCACACCTTTGTTTTTGGCTCCTAAATTTATTTGAACATTTCTGCAGAAAATCTGTGTTTTGCCAAGGGCATAACTCAAAGGTGGCTGTAGCATGAGCCAGGGGGACACGTGGACAGAGAAGTGCTGTGAATAATGACTGTGTCATGAGCAAAGCCAGAAATAGCCTGCCGGGTTCGAGCTGCCTGCGAAGGCGGCGTGGAGGAGGCAGCTTCACACAGCACGGACCAAGCAGCACAGCTCTAGCCCGGAGGCTTCCTAACGCCCCACATCGGTCGGGGTTGCTTGGGCTAGCCTGAGCTAGGGAAGAGGCAGCCTGGGCCCACGTGTTGAGCACAGGGCACGAGTGGACTGCTCACTTTACTTACCCTGTTGTCACCTTCTGGCTGGAGCAGGGGCCCAACTATGATGAGTCTCACCTAGGAGAAGGTTTGAAGTGTTCGGGCCAGACAGTTTTGCCTTAGTTAGATGAGAAGGTGAATTCCTACCTCTTCAGAATGCCAGGCAGCTGGTAAAGCAGAGGAAGGCAAGAGGGAAGCTGCTCAACCTGACTGAGGGCTGTCTGCCCTTAGAGAGAAGAACGCCTGCTGCTCCGCTTTGTCTCTTTGCTCTACGAGTTAACTTCACGTTAAAGCCTTCACCGTGAGCAGGAGGACGGGAGGTAAAGGTGTACGTGGAATGCTCTGCAAGCATCAGAGGCAGCTTGTCAGTTGGCTTTTGCAATATTAGTTCCTCCCCTCAGCTGTCTGAGGGGTGGCTGCAGTGCTCAGAAACTCCAGCCAGTTTTGTCAGAAGCAAAGCTGAGCCTCTGCACAAGACCTGAGCTCACCAGCAACGCCCGGAGGGCTTAAAACACATAAAAAAATTGAATGAGTAATCTGCACCAATAAGCAAAATATTTTTTTGCTAACAGATAATTTAAGAGGTGCAACATAAATGTTCTTAGGGTATTTGATAGAAAAGGGAAAGAAAGGCAGGTGCTGTAACTGAAAGACAGAGGAGCACTTACTTTCCCATTCCCCATGACCCCTGCATTTCTTGAATCTCAAGTATGACTTGAAGTAATGGAACAAAACCCCCAAACCCAGTTTAGTTTGGTGCTGCATTTGTACAGAAGTTGAAAGCAAGAAGTTGAAGCCTGGGCTTCCTCAAGTCACTAACACAAAATTTCAACACAGTTCCAGTAAAAATGAAGAAGTTCAAGTATCCTTTATTCACGGTTGAAAAATGTACCACACCACATTATTGCAAAAGTTCATAGGTACAAAACACTTTGCAGCTGGTGAGAAGGCAATAAAAAGTTTTGTAAATTTGTTACTATAAATTACTGTTACAGTACTTTGCAAATTCAGAATTTCAAATTGCATCATTTTATTTTTCTAAAATTGCCCACAGTACTAGAAATTCCTGAAGATAAGGCAGCTTTTTTTTTTTTTTAAAAAAAGAAGAGGTAGCTGGTGTCAAGGGATTTCCATTTCTCTTTCAATGCCCACATATTTAAGGGCATCAGCTTGGCTATATCTGGAGGGAAAGAAAAGACAAAGCAAGGCTGAATGTGTCGGCTTGGTTGCTCTGACATAGCAGCACGAGCTGCGATGCTCTTGTACCTGTTTTTTCCACAGTTTGAGGGGCCTGGGGAAGCATGCAGGTACAGAACAACAACCTTTTCTTTTTTTTCTTTCCTCTTTTTGAAGAGGCTGAACCAGAAGGGTAAGTAAATGCTAATCTCTTTCTTCTTAGGTTTTTCAACCTTTTTTTTAGTATCCACTAAATAAAACCAGTTCTCAAAGGGACCTTAAACTGCTATCATTACAGAGCTTTGGTTTTTCCTTAGAGTAAGCCATTTTCAGAAAAACAGAACAGAGCAATCTTATTCTAACCTGTTCTGAAGCGGGGGGAGACAAACCCTGGTGCTGCTTAGAGGCCTCAACCAGAACCGAGTCCTTTAAGCATTCCTGATGGGAACCAGGGGAAGTGTCTAAGTAAGAACCTTTCTCCAATAGAGAACACTGGAGTTTACAGAGCTCTTTGCCAGCTGCTTTGCTCAAGCCAGATTTGGGTTCGCTGGCTTTTAGAGGCCAGGGCATTGTCCCATCACTGCTCAGATCTAAGCCTAGACCAAAGGCAGACACAGGAATGAGTTGTTTTGAGCTTGCTTCGAAGTACTTGTAAACTAACCCAATCTGGGACAGGAAAGAAGTTAAAAATAACATCTACTAACCTGTAGTCAAAGAACAGTTCTTCACCAGTCTGGATAGCTCTCTTAGCAAATATACCTATTCTGTGATCACCATTAACCATCATAACTGTTAAGAAGAAACAGAAATAATTGACGTTGTAGGACACTAGTTCAGAACACACATCTGTCAGTGTGTTAATGTCAATCTCACAGCGTGTTAGACTAAAGACAAATTCTTTAAAACTTACCTTTTGCATAGCAATTCGGATTTACTGAATGGTTTGCAAATCTAATTTTGTTGCCCTTGCGTGTTGCATCAACCACAAAATCTAGGAGAAAAAGAAAACAGGATTGCCACCTATCACCAGATTTTTGTCCATTTTTTTGTTTCACTTTTTTAAAGTACGCATTGTACTTGGATTTTAACAGCTGGAAAACTGCTCAGCTTGCCCCATGGAGGAGCTGGCACATCCTCACAGGACAGCTTTATTGTTCTGCGGAACACAAAAGCTTTCTGCTGCCCCATGCCGTGTTTTCTTCATTCATCTCCTGCCACAGTGACAGTACCTTAGTTTCTGATTTAAGGCTTCTTTATCTCACAAGTACGAGCATTATATATATGTACACATAAAGTTAACATCTATAGAAGGCAGCTCAAAGAATATTTTTTGAAATATTTCATGAGTGCCACAGGAGGATTTTTCCTCTCCAAGTTGTAGCAGCCACGTAGCTCTGTTTTCTAATATATTGTTTCTTCCCTCCCCAAGTTACCTTTACAATTTGCTGCTAATTTCAAGTCCTAGTAAAGGGACTGCAGCCAAGAGCTAGCAGGACTTCTTTCTGCAGGCTCTTACTGAAGCCTGTGTGTAATCCCTCTCCCTGAAATTCTACATCCCCTCAAGGCCCCTTGTGTAGCTGGCTCCGTCAGTGCTGATGTGCATTTCAGGCAGGTGCATTTCAGAGGTGATTGATGGGAAATTAAACCCACCCCCAGAATTAGCATCAGTGTTAGGAATCCTTAAGGTGCTGACCAAAGATGTTCAGATTTTTTTTTTCCTCAGTGTTCCCTGCTACCTGCAAGACCAGGGATGAAGGAAATGGTGCACCTGTTTTGGTGCAAGGCTTGCGCTAGTACATACGTACCATTATTCAAGTTAAACAGAAAGCTGCACATGTACTTGTCGTACACTTTTCCTCTTCTGTCTGCCTCATCCTGAGAAATTATCTGAAAGAAACAGTGCTAGTAAGAGACTATCTCTCTTCTTTTCTAATCATTTGTGACCTTGGTTCACAAAATGAACCTTGGGTTCAAACTTTAAAATGTTTTTCAGCAGTCTTTTAGGTCTATTAAATAGCCATACTTTGCTCTTAGTATAAACTAGTTAATCTTTCAGAGCAGTGGGAAAACAACAAAAGATGATTACAAGCATCTCAAAATCAAGACTGCTTAACTGGTTCAAGGTGTTAGCAGCGTACTGGATGATTTTACACAAAGTTCCTGACATGTCTGAACTGCAGCTAAATCCTGAGATGCAGCCACCACTCTGACCTCTCATTCCCACAAGTGCTGTCCATTTTGGGGACATTTAAACCATCTGGCTCCTGAGTATGGAGCCTTGGACAACAGTTGCTGAGCACACACAGCTGAAGAACATGCCAAGCTGGAGGCAGTCTCGTGCTCTCTAGCCAACACACAGCATTAACCAGTTAAGCTTATAGAGAGTTTTGTCCTTCCTTACCTCACCACAGTATTCAGAAATGAACTCATTCTTCTGTACGGGGTCTTTGATGAAAATTCCCCAGCCTGCCACATCTGAAGGTGCCAAGAGCAAGTGCTATAGAGGAGGAAAATAAATAAATAAATAGCTTAGTCATGACCAGCTTCATTTGTTGGTGTCTTTTACTTCAACCCATCTGAGCCACTGGGGCTCCCGAGAGACAGGACAAAGATTGCCCTGAGCCTCATGCACTAACTTCAAGCGCACCCGTCACAGGTTGAACGTTTAAGAAAACTGCACAAGAAAGCTTCACCTTGAAATGAAGGTGTTGTATGTACCAAAAAAACCTCCAACTTTGTATGTGCACTACGCCAGTCCACTGAGAGGAGCCTAATATTGACTAGTTTAATTCTAGACTGACTTGGCTGTGGGAAGATGGTTCAGAGCAGAATGAAGCAGTTTTTGTTATAGCAGAAAGCTAAGTAGGCTTTTTAGACAGCTTTAGTAGTCTATATACAAGTCTGTCCTTTAGCATCAACTATTGCAACATGAAGCAAACGAACTGAGCCAATACCCAGCGTGTGAGCTAGGCCTCCTTGAGGCTGCTCTAGGGAAGGAATGACTTAGGAGCTAGCTTTTTAAACCAGCAGTAATTCTGCAAATCATGAGCAAAGCCTGAATGGGGGAATAACAGACACTAGATAACACTCCACTGTAGTCTGTAATATACAAAACACCGATTTGATATAGGCAGGTGATGAATCACAGAGAGCGTAACAGCAGCAACTGGGAATGACACGCACCTGAAAAAGTTACATCCCCTTCTGTATTCCTCTTTGCTGGTTAAAAGCACAAAAGGCAAACTAATTCCATTCTCTGGCAGGAAAACACCTCAAAAATAGGACAACTGGCACAGAGGTGTGCCTATTTACATACTTTTTTGGATCCCCTCTGAATGCTGCAGTTCTTGCAGGACACGTTCTTGCTGTCCCAGTGGTCAGCGGCGCCGCAGGTTAGGCAGAGGTCAGGATCACATTCTCGCACGGCCAGGTAGCAGGGACACTGCTTCGTGTTGCACTGCGCCTTACAGCGACAGCCAGGAAACCGGTTCTGGCCTACAAAGGAACACAGGGAAAACAAAAGGCAAACCTGAAAAACACGCGTGGTAGAATTAAGACAATACAGTTCTAGCTGCCTGCGGTGTTTAAAATATGTGTGGGAATCTGTGTGGGAGATTGGAAGTTTTGTAGCTTCTGGACTGTCCTGAATTTGCTACAGTCTTTCTCAGTTCTGAGTCTCAACCAGCCATTAAACAAAGTGAAAAACAATCTTAAGAGAGCCAACACAGAACACGAGCTCCCTTCTCACACCGTTTACTGCTTTTGAAAACAGCATCTGCAGCAGGGACAGACAGCTCGGATCACCTTACATGCTGGCAAGCAGAGCAGTGAACAAAGCCACAGATGGCTTTAAAATCCTTACTTACATTCTGAGCTGCACTGACAAAACTTCTCGCAGAAGTTCTGAGCAATCACACAGGGGCAGGAGCTGTCACAAGGCTGACGCGGGTGATCACACGGCTGATAGTTGTAAACATGATTAGATGACCCATCTGAACAGAGAGAGCAATATTTTGAAGAGTTGAAAGGTGCAAATAAAATACAATTCCCTTCACTCTTTAAAGTAGGTAATACCCTTAACTCTCTAAAAACAAACAAAAAACCCCAAACCCCAAAGCTACAATCAGTAGGAGAAAACAAAACCCCAAAAAAGGACACCAAACCAGAAGGGTGGTGGGAACCAGGTGCTTGTCAGCATTAGTTGGTTGCTTCCTCATGCACTTCATTCGTCCCATTACTCATCTGCTGAGCACAGTCAGAGCCCAAAGCTGTCTACTGTGGAAAACTGAGCTACGAAACTACAATGGTATAATTTCCTGTGTGAGCAATGTTCTAGAGTGACAGTGATGAAGATGCAGAGTAAATCTGTGTGAAATACCCCATATCACTTTTATTCTGGAACAAGAGTCAACTCTCAAACAGATACACTGGCAAAACACCACCTGGCCATTATACCACTGTGCTTTCCCAAGTCACTTTTCCAATATAGACCAGTCTACACCCTTGCAGGGAACGAGGGACCAAGGTCTAGAGCACAGCCAGGAGAATCTGGGGCTGTTTAACTTCCGTTCACTGTGAACACTCCCAAGCTTGTCCTGGTTTTCATGCATTTGTACAAATGAGGAGTTATCAATCAGCAACCAAAAGAGGGAAGAGATATCCAAAGAAAAAAAAATTATGTTGCTAAGTGTCCCTGCCGTTTTCAATGGATTTTCAGTTAACTACCTCTAAAGTAAACTGCTTTCAAAAGAAAACAAATGCAGCCTATTACTGCAGCTCATACTAATGGTATTGTTTGCGGTTCAATGAGGCCATCCTGAAAAGAATAGAAATTCAGCCTCCTTCCCCTTTTATTGAATTAAAGTGCTCTTCCAAGCAGTTACATAAAGCAAACGGAATCTTTCATCTCTTCTGTATCTGTATCAAGAGCTTACTTTTTTCCTTTTAAATGCCCATGTTCACTAGTCCCCCCATGAAATGTACATAATAACCTAGCATTAAAAAAAATGAAAAAGAAAAAACAATCAAGCAAACAAAACCCCCACAAAACCAGAAAAAGAAAAAAAAGCCCAAAACCACAGTAGGATCTTAAAAGTTCAGGACATAAATTGAATGGAAAGATGCTAACCCTTTTTCAGCTGTATCTTTCTGCAATGAGCAGCCCACAACCTGCAAAAACACAAAACAGACACGAGAAGGTTGACAGGAGCTCCTCCTGCAGCGGCTGCGAGCGCCCTGCTCAGCGCGCCCGGAGCGCCGGCGGCTCCCGGCCTTCCCCGCTCCCTACGCGTTCCCCTCGCTCCCTCTCCTCGGCCTTCCCCTCAGCTCGGCAGCCTCCTGGCCAAGTTCATGCTCCCCCTCTCCTTCACCTCCTACGCGCTTCAGATGACAACCCCGCCAGGCAGGGCCTGCCTGCTGCTCCAGGCACTGCAGGGGCAGCTCTCTGGCCTCTAGGTGCTGCACGCAGACTGCACGCAGACCTTAAAATGCAAGTCCAAATCCACAGCTTTAATTGTTCTTCCAGGCTGGGAGGCACGATTTTATTCATTTTAGTTGGCATTTAGAGTTTAGTGACCTAAGCCTAATTTAAAAAAATTATTGGAGTAATGATTATCAAAGTTTAGACTTCTCAGGGTTGTTAGGATGTCATACAGCAACATTAAGAGTAAGGGAGTCTCCCTACACACACACTCCAGCCAAATAACTATTAAATTTGCTGCTAACTGCAGCTCACAACCTCTCTTTCTATGCAGATTTATCACTACAACTGGCCCAAAATCCTAGTGAATGTGTGTGCTCAAAAATCCTCAGCACAGAATCACACAGAAACTTGCGCTGCTTTTCAATGAACTTAACACTCAAAAGTTTGCATCCCCCAAAGAAACTCCTGCTGTATGAATGCAAACAAGAAGACTTAGCTGGTACTTTCACACCTGCACTATACCAAGTTCTATTTTAAATGAATAATCCCCCCCACACACAAACAGAACAGCTGGAAGTGAACCAGGCTGCCTGTGTCATTGCTGGTTCAAGGCCTCACAGGTGCACTTCATGTTAAATATTCTATAGCTAACCTGGCTCCTCTCACTCATTTGAAGGATCCTGCACGAGAGAGAAAACCTCTGCTGAGATTTCTGTAATTGGGTCCAGGTAACTGGGAGGCTGTGGGGAAGGGTCCAGGCCCAAAGGCTTTACCAGAGCTACAAAACACTCTGCTAAACAGATGCCGCTCCTGTGAAGAGAGGCTCGCTCCAGAGGGGAGAGACATTCATGAGTTATGAGGCACTGATTCTCTGCAAGCAGCAGCAGCTTCCCAGGTAATTGGGAGAACAAGTGTAATTTGGACTTAAATTACTCTAATGCATGTCGAGCTACTTCTGTTTTGTTTGCCTGGTATTTGGAAAATGTACTGCTGAGAAGTATCTTATATGTCACTTCTTTCATATAAGCTAGTCTCTCAACCCAAGATAATAACGGCCTCCTAGCAGAGCAAACCCTTAAAAGCTTTCTGGGGATGAGCACCATTTCATTAGCAGAGCCAATTAATATATGAACATGCTTTGAGTTCAGCACTATCCTAAAACTTCAGAACAAAATGCTACTTGCTGACTAGTTGCCAGCTGGGATTTGGGGGTTTCTATGGTAATTGCCCAAGAAAATGAGGGGCTGCATTGACAAGGTGACCTGAATATGACAAAATTACTCATCAACAAAAAGTTCAGCATCCAAATAACTCGTATTCACAGCAAAATAAACGGAAGCCCCAATGACTACAATCAGCTTAGCCTGTTTCGTAACAGAGACCGGTGCAGCTGGCAGAAGACATGCTGCCGAGGAGGGAATGGGAGAGGGGTGGCCAGGGGACACGGCGGAGGACAACGTGCCCCAGGCCGCCCAGCGCCGCGCGGCCAGCGAGAGGCGGAAGCCGGACGAGCGCCCCGAGCGCCTGCAGCAGCGGCCGCGCAGCGCTCGGGCCTGCCCGAAAGCCCTGCCGCTCCCCCTGCGCGCGCTGCCGCGCGAGCCGAGGCCCGCACGAGCACGGCGCCCCGGCGGGAACAGCGACCTGCTGAGCCTGCTTCCGCTGCGTTACCGGCCCGGGGCTGCCCTATCGCCGCCTGCAAGCCGGGGCCTCGAGCGATGGGAAGCAACTATTCCACCTACTTACTACGTGCTCCAATGCAGAAGTCTCCTGATTTAAAGGCAATCTAATAATATAGACAAATTTCAAGTGTTTCAAAAAAAAAAAAAAAAAAAAAAAAAAAAANAAAAAAAAAAAGACAGAAGGTATGGCGCAAAGTTGAGAAAGCAGTGTCAGAAAGCTGAGAAAGCTTGTGAGCCTAGACTCCAGAAGAAAAAGCAAATTGGAAATTCAGTGGCAGATTTCCAAGCAAGCAGGTGGTTTTGTGCATCTGGTTCCTGACATCTGCATGAGATCCAGCTTAAAAAATAAAGTTTTCACAAGCCTTATGACACAAGCTGTCAAAAATGCTGTTCTTCTCTGCTAACAACCTATTAGGTGTGGCCAGCGTTATAAAGAAGTACTGGTATCAGCTACTGTGACAGCAGAGATCCATTCCTGAAAGACGTTATTAACTTATTTTTCATATAAAGATATAGGGATGCTGTGATAGAATAGGAAATTCAAAATATATGACTTAATGCAAACATATGTGGCTAAACCCTTGCAGTGTTCAACTTTCTGGCATCACTCACACAGAGAGTTCTTGTTTCAAGTCTCCTAAAACATTCACCTCACTAAGAAACCACCTTCCCTCTAGGTACCAGAGAGCAGTATTTGTGTCAAGGCCTCAGAAAAACCTTTGCCGGACAGTGGTGAGTCTTTGATCTATTTATAAAGGCACCAGGCAAAATCATATAAGCTAATGAAATATATACAGTGAACAGCACCTAAGGGAGAGCAGAGACAATGGAGGGAAAAAAAAAAAAAATTCAGGAAAATAAAGACATGGTAGAGAGGGAGAGGGTATCTGTTACTAAGAAGTTCTTCTACTAGCCTCATGAGCTGCTTGCTTGGTATGGAAGCACCCGGGATGGTAGTGGACACACCTAGAGAGGAGCAAGCAGCGACTCCTGCGCAGTGACAGTGCCCCTGGCAAGAGGATGTCTGTCGTTCTGTAATTCTACCTAGATGCTCAGAGAGAAATTGAAAGTCCTATCAGATGAGCCCTCTGCTGCTGCTTTTCTTTTTGGCAAATACTGGTTTTTGTCAGTGCTGCCACATGCATCAGGGAAGCCTGATGAGTTTGAAACTTAGAACGAAAAAATCCCAAGAGGAGACAAGGTTTTTCTGGCTCTGGGACTGGATTTAGTCTTAGCAGTGGGTAAACTCGGAATGCACTAAGAAACAGAGGAAGACTTCCACTTACTTTTCGCAACCACAAGCTGCACCTCTTTAGAGAGGCCTCAGGGCACACTATGACACACAAGGGCTAGAAGGTTGCCCTTTAAAGACTGTTGTGCAGAGAAGAACAGAAATAGCTTGATCACCATGTACACATGTGATACCAGGCATTTCCAAACCAAGCTCCTGACATCTAAGGTATCGTGGTAGCTAGCAAGAATAACAAAAAATAAACTCTCAAATATTGACATATGCTCTATTTGTTTAGAAAACAAAACAAAATCTTCAAATAAATATCAACCTGGTAACCAGATGATCTATTTCAGCTTCCAAATACACGTTTCTCCCTTTAAGTTGCACTTTTCAAAAAGAAGTATGGGTCCTATTTTTAGATCAATTTCCCTGAATCTGAAAGAAAGCTAACCCCCAAATACGAATCCCAAACTTTCAGTGTAGCTAACAACTCCAGCTCCCAACAAGCCCATGAAATGCCCACAGACTGAAAAGCTGTGCCAAAAGCATCTCATCAGTAGTTTCGCCCAGAATGAGCGGAATCTCTTCCAAATGCTCACTGAATCTTTTCCCAACTCTATCAGTTGCTTCTGTGCTACAAGGAGGAAATAGTTTGTTTTACTTGAACAGTAGCTTTTGGAACCAGCATCAGGAATTTCACTAAGCCTGGAAGTGATTAAATCTAGAGAAGCAAGAAGAATTACTGGATAAGAATTGGAAGAAGTTGGAGATAGAGAAGAAAAATATGGGAAGTTTCAGGAAAATGCTATAGGAAAAAAAAATAGGAAATAGGGAATGCTATAGGAAATAGGAAATGCTATAGGGAAAAAAAAAGTGTACTTATTGCTTCCTGAAAGAAACACTCTTCTTGCTAATTTTTGGTCAATTATTTATCCCTTATTTTCTTAGCCGCCAAGAAAAAAAAGTCATAGTTCAGAGCTGTCACATTTGACAAACTTCAAGACTCTCATATTTTATGAGATTCAGGGACCTCTAAAAATTCAGACAGGAGCCACTAAGTTTAAAATTGACAGAAATCATTTTAGATGAGTTTTCTGGCTCCAGAAAAGGCTTTTTGATCTTAATTACAGTGTCTCATTATTCAAGGAATATAAAGCAACCCAAGATTTCTGAGCTGGAAATATAGTAATTTGCTAACCTGAAGAAATTCAGATTTCAGATGAAAGTCTAGTTGGTGATGAAGCTGAGGTCCTTCTCCATGTTGTAAGGAATTGTTTCTCTTTAAGAATGAGGCAATCTTAGTTTGCCCTATTATTTTTTGCTTTTGGATGATCTGAATTTAATAAAATACTTTCTACCATTAAAATAAATTATTTTGCAAAATACCACCTACAACCCATATTCAATTCAATTATAACACTTTTAAATTTAATACTTAACTGTTGCAAACTAAACCATACAGCAATGTCTTGAATGTTACAACCAATTGTGTAGTGTATTCCAAAGCAAACCTTAGTTTGAATATTTGCAGCAGTAAGCTATAAGAATCTGCTAATGAGAAACTGTTTTACAGGGGGAAGGGAGAGAAATAGCATTAAACTTGCCCCAAACCAAAAACACTTTACATCTGAGACTATCTTGTTTTATTGCTGCATATTAATTTTTAAAGGAAACTTTTTATGACTTTTCCTTCAAAATACTTTGTGTTTTTATTCACTACTGGTTCACTGCATCTCCAATGTATTATGTTTAATGCTAAGGTTATTTAGTAACAGATTTACCTGTGTTTCCTTTTCTTCTTTCTGGGAGGAGTATCAACATCTTCAGCAGGGACTGGAGCAATAATACTAGATTCCTTTACTCTAAACTCATACACCTAACAAGAGATACCATAATACATCCACGATAAATCTCTCACTGGTAGAAAGTTACTCATTTTCTAAGTTAGTACGATTTCCTCCAACCAATGTCTTACAGATTATATCCAGTCATAGTCTCTTTCCTACATATTTAAATTCTATTCTTTTCATCATTTAAGAACAGAGTCTAACTTAAACCTTACGCAAATTTAATTTAAAAACAGATTTAAAACCAACTTTTATACATTTGTGGAGTGAATTCTGGATCACAGCATTCTTGGAGAAAAAATGAATAAAATTAATTATTTTTCTTCACTCAGTATTTAATATTAGCATTTATATACTTCTCTAGAGTTTTGAAAGTAAAATGCTATCATCCTTGGTAAGTAATTTCGCTTCTTACCTGCCTGCATGTTTTGGTCCCTATCAGTCTGGCAATTGCACAGAAGTTGTCATAGTAAGTGCCAATAAGAACTCTAAACATTGAGGCTTCAGCACCACTCCATTCCACATTCTCCGGAGGCTCAATATTTGGCTTCATCTTTATTGGTGTTTGACACCTGGAGTTTGCTTCTGTAATAAATAATAGACTGTGGGTCAAATTAAGGCTTTGTCCCAAAAGATGTACACATCCCTTGAAGCACAGCAACTAACTAAAGAAGCATCAACTCAGCCATACCAGAAGAACTGGATGTTTCATCCTTCTTTTCTTCTTCTTCTTTATCATTATTCTCTCCTCCAGTTTCAGTTCCAGCTTCTCTGTCACTATCCGTGTCCTTCGATTCCAACACGTTGATCGTCGGGGTGCTGGGTCTGCTGGTGTTATTTGGAAGTCTCCCCCTTCGCCGGCCCCCGGGACGCTTTGGTGGCGTCTTTATACGCTCAGCTGTGAGGGCAGCTGCAAACTCCTTCGCACCTTCCTAAGGACAAAACATTACAGTTTTCAGTACAAGAGTTTAAAAGATTTTTCATTTATGGTCAGAGACTTGGGCAGAATAGGCTCATCTGCATGCTGTAGAAGTTCGCATTATTTCACAAGTGATTCACATACATATGAATTGCAGTTAATGTCCTCTGGCATTTATCCATGTTATTTTAAAGAGTTTCTGCACATAAAGGTGCTTTTAGTTAGTCACAAACACAAATACTTTTGATCCCAAGATAAATAAATCTACTTTTAAAAAATATTTACACTGGTATTTCAGTTCTGATGTCATTTTGGCTACAAAAAAGAAAACATCACTAGTAAGTTTTCATCTTCCTTTATGACAGAAAACAAAGATTTCCCAAGCAAAATACCTTTCAAAATTTCTTGCACAGGGCATCTGAACAATACGTATTCTACATTTTTCAAAATGCGATCAGTGACAATCTGCTTGCTAGTGAAAAAGGGTATGACAACACGCAGTGAGTTTTTGGATCAGAAATTCAGATACTTATTTTCTCATACCGGAAAATTTAGAAAAGGTATGAGAGAGATTCAAAAGTATTTTAGTAAGAGTTTCCCATTTTCCAATTTCTTGCTTCTTAAGAGCTGAACACTGGACAGAATCTTCCTTCTGCTAATTAATCCCTTCCACTCTTAAGTTACAGACAGGTACTTATGTAACACCCTGTTTTCAGCTAGACTGGATACAAGGACTGCAGCACATTATTAAGAGATAATAATCTTTTTTTTCCCCCCCCCCCCTACAAGTATATTGGACTACATTCAATAAAAAAATCTAATTAAAAAATATTCTGCTTCCAACTTAGGCTTTCTTTTAATGATTGGAAGACAGCAACTCTTTTTCAAAAGCCTTAATGTTATCTGTCTCCAAGTAGCCCACATCCATATTCCTCACATGCAAAGATGCCATATGTCCCGACGCTAGGTACAGTTTGCTACTGTATAAGGTAACACTGCTTCAATTAATTCTGAAGGTCCTCCTGAAATTATCTTACCAGATGCTGATAACAATGCGGTCCACAAGGTTTGTTATCTAGTGCTGTTTCTGTGTTCTTCCGTTTGTAAGTATTAGGAGTTGCGTGGAATGCTGTAGAATCAAATATTGCACTTGTAATACTTGTAATCAAATATTGCACTTAAAATAGAAGAATGTATTAGATATCTCAAGCAGCATCCAAGAAACAAAGCTTACCTTGTTTTTTTTTATCCAAATTTTACCAGAAGCAGCACAAAAATGATAAAAACTGGAAAAAGAGTAAAATAAATCCCAACTAGTGACATTTGACTTACCATTTGAATACTCAAATAAGTTCTACATATGCCCCTTTACATCAGTTTGTTTCATATATCAAAAAAGATTCCCTAGATCTCCCTTCCCCAACAGAGCGAATTTTACTTCTATCATCGAGTAAAAAATTCGAGTAAATACTTCTATCATCGAGTAAAACAATATTCAGGGTTACTCCTAGTAGTGCTTCTCTCAACTCTGAGATTTGATTATTCAATTTCTATCTTGTCAGAAACACACACAATTTCTAATCTTCTAAATTTTTCTAATTTTTACTTGCACTAGGAAGGAGAGCACATTATCATCAAAAAACAGGGTGCCAGCACCCAGGGAAGTTGACAGGCTGTGGGAGCACAGTTCACCTTCCTCGGTTGCAAGGAAAAACAGATTAGCACCCAGGAGTCACCACGGCTAGATGCACCAGAATGAGTCCGCAACTTGCGGGAACTACTGCTATTTACGCTCACATAAACTTGGAAAGAAGCTGTTAAGTTGTGTAAATGGTGACTTAGACTGCAGCAGCACTGGGCACATGATAGGTACAATCCGCAGACCTTTATACCAGCATCACAAAATGGCCACGTTACAAATGCGAAACCATTTCCTTCCCTAGAATTTGTCCTCCCCCTCCAACACTGCCTGCCTCCCAGCTGGAATGGTTTCCGAGGGATCACTTGGAGCACTCCAAGTGCCTACTGCCCTACTAACCAAAGTCCGGAAAATGTGCAGCCCATCGCTGGAGCACATGTTCACTCTTGTGAGGAGCTTTTGGGAATACCATCCTTTGTTTGCTGCAATTCTCTTTTTTAATTAGTTCTCCCTGCTCAAAAAAAGAAAAAAAAAAACAGTGTGTGTACGCCTGCATTAAGGAGAGCAGCCCAGGAAGCGACGCGGTCGAACGCTGGCTTCGCATCTGCAAAATGCTGCACACACAGGTGTACACAGATGGTGCAGATGAATATAAACGTATTACTATCTAATATCCCACTGCTATTCCATGTAATTACATGTAAAACACAGTATTGTGCATTACAGTTTATAAATCGGAACACACAGTGAAGCTTCCATTTACCATGCAGGGATACAGATATGTAAAAATCAATTACAAGCAAGAAAAGGATCATAATTTATGCATATTGTGGCTATTAGCACACAGCATGTGTTCCTATTTATCTGTATTTACAGATAAAATACATGAAAAAATATAAAGGATTCTTACAACTATTCCACCTTGGAATAAAAGGTGGAAGTATTCCATCTTTCCCTAACGAAAAAAAAAAGAAAAAATAAAAGTGACAGAAAGCCTTCCCTCCCAGAAGTTAGGGGAAACACTTGATTATTTTTCAACATGGCATCTTCTGAATCACCATTTTATTCACTTGATTTATTTCTGTCTTCAAATCATACAGAATATGGTTTTGCAGCAATGCAAAAACACTATAAAAGCATTTGCAAGCCACAATGCCCAAACTGCTCCAATGTGCAGAAATAAAAGCTATTTTTGTTACATATCAGCTGCAGATGCAAACATTTCTCTCAAAGTTTTTTGCGTGAGGTCCTAAAATCAGTGCTATTTTTTGAAATTCTGTTTTTCCTTTAGACTAGAAAATGTTTAGTTTATAACACAATGAAACCTGTGAACATCTGACTTTTTATTAAAAAAATTAAAAGATGCCTCAAAAACATGCTAGGCATGGTATTTATTCTGAAAGCATTAACTTCTGTTGGACTATTTTGAAGCACTCAGTACAGTGTCCTACTAACTACAACCAGACTCTATCAGAACTGTGCAAGGTATTTGGAGACTTGCCAAAGAAATAACAGACCAAGAAGCAAACTATGCATATACAGCTCTGTTATGAACATGTCAAGCATCAGGAGCAAGTTTTTTTTTCAAAAGGGAAGAGGATTTTGCAGAATTTCCTGAATAACTACATTCCACATTTCTTTACTTCCTTAAGAAATTATTTCCAGCTCTGACACACAAAGCACACGTTCTGTCTTTGCTTTGCCTTGTGATATGTCACCTGTATCATATCTCAGTGGGCTCAATTCACTTATTTTTCCTCACATGAAAGTACATAGGCAAGAGCTTAACCTAAAGTGTACATTTACATCACATTTATCCAGGAAATTTTCCCTACCAGGTATTTTTCCTTTTTCTAAATTCTTTTTTAGGCCTGACACTTTGGCATAATGCCTTGTCGCCAGCAAATGAAGTCAGTACACATTTTTATTTATTTTTTTCAGAAACGTCATCAGGTGCATGTAAAAGGATGGCCACCTTGTCAAGGAGATGCAATTTCTTAACAGTCAGAGTGACAGAGCACTGGAAGAAGTTACCAGGAGAGGTTGCGGAATCTCCATCTCTGCAGATCTTCAAAACGCGCTCGGACGCAGCCCTGTGCCCCGTGCTCTAGGTGACCCTGCATGTGCAGGGGCGGGTTGGACTAGATGATCTCTAAATGTCCCTTCCAACCTTAAGGACACTATGATTCTATGATCCTATGTTAAAAATCTAGTGATTTTTTTTTTCCAATATTTAACTCAAGCTTTCTAGAATAAAGGTTTGAAACTACATAAAGCAGGTCTAATCTTAAGAAGAGGTGAATCTGAGAGGGATACATCACAAAGCCAAGAACAGAATTAAAAGAACCCCTATATTTTTTATTCTCAGTGCCTCCTCCAGAGATCTGGGCATCTCAAATTAGAAATATGATTGCTAGAGCCAACCACATTGCACCGAGAATCACCTGTGGAAGCTGGGACATTGTCCTACAGGACCTGGCAACTGCATGAAGTAGAAGCTGGGTAACCGATTAGGTCACTCGTAGGAGCTTATCAACTTACTTTAGAAGTACAACTTGAGCTGTGTTATTGTAAAGACATTCAAACTTTTCCAGTCTTATATTTACTAATGCATTTTTTCTTGATGAGTTGCTTATTTCCAGCACTAACTTAGGTAAATTTGGACTAACAGTCTGGAAGTGTCACAGAAAGTCAAGAAGTCACACAACTGAGCGTCTCAGTTCTTAACAAATTAACTCCTAGCTCTTGTTCTGCTCAAGCAATACAATCCTAGTGTTTTTTTGTTTGTTTGGGTGATATCACAGATGAAAACTGAAAGTGATGCATCCAGAGCAGTAGCTAGTCATGGCCAAAGTGGGATTTGGATACACATTCAGTGAATGAAGAATGAAGCGTCAGTTTGCTAAATTTAGTGTCCGATCTAGAGGCTTCATAAACAAACTACCTAGTGAATGTGTAAATGAAGCTTCAAGAGATCTCTTTGCAACTAGCAAGAATGTTTCTTGATAGCCTCTTAAGCTGCACGTGCTGCATGAGCTGTCATGAACAGCTTAACAATTACAAGTTATTTCACACTTGGTCTTGATACAAAGGTCCATTTAAACTGTCTCCTCAGAAAAGGCATGATTTTTTCCTTTTCTTTTCTTTTCTTTCCACTATGACCCCAAGAATCTGAAGAAATTGCTTGGCTAGTCCTTTTTAACTAGAAGACATGACTTAAAACGATGCCTTGGACACAAGCTACTTTGGAAAGAACACTGATTCAATTAAGGGACGTACAAAAATCACCAGAAGCAAGAATTTAGGCAATCCTTAAGAATAAAGACTTTGTTCATCATCTGAAGACTGTGAACAGATAGAAACAGACCACAATACTTTCATCTCAAAAGATCCTGCTACCTTAAGAGCTGAGATCCCATTGCAAATCAGTAATAGATCAGTCTCTTTGGACTGCATCACAGGTTTGCTCTTGCACTTAAAAGCAGGGCAAAAATCAATGCTTTGAATCAGCCCTCTACAGCTTTAGAAAGCATCACAGAGCTGGTCCCACAAAGCTAAGGGGTGACAGTGTCAGGCTTCCCAGAGCAGTAGACACATCATCTAGTCCCCAGATCTATTCAGTTCTATCTGTAAAGACCTGCAGAAGGTAATGAAGGTAAATCCATAAGCTATATTAAATAATCAAATACAAGTGTATTTTTAAACATACACTTGTGCTTCCACATGCACTGTAAAAGTCTCAGGAGTTTCTCACCCTAATCTCACCCCAAAGACTGAGATGCTACTGTAAAAAATGCAATGCAATTTAACGCTGAGCTGTGCTTTCCTACTGATTAAAACAACAAAGTCTTTTTAATTAAGAAAAATTGGACCGGCACCCAAATTCCCCAGTGGACTATCACAAGTGTTGAGAACTCCTGAAAACACCACCAGACTAATGGCTTTGTCAGGAGACAGCATTCTGCTTCGCTTCCTGGCTCTGCAGGTGAAGGGTGATTTCAGAGTACTTCCTTGCAACGAGTCACCCAGAAAAAAAAAAAAAAAGAAAGAAAAAAAAAAAAGAAACAGACGAAAAAAATCCACCTTTTAACAGTACCTACAGCTCCACAGGACAATGTGGAAGCTGGCTGGTCAAAGCAGCAGCTCTAACCCCCCAAAAAAAAATTCTGTTCTTAAAATTGTTGGCAGATAAAAGCTCTCTGTTTATATTTTCAAGCAAGGGCTGTCAACAGGTAGGAAATGACACTAACGGATCTAACCCCAAAAGCTACAAGTGCTAAATCATATCAAAATACACCACAGACATTAAAATTCTTGAGATACAATTTTCACTAGAAAGTGATGCTGATATAGACAAGTTTATTTTGTAAACTTTAGCAGACATCAGTGCTTTTATTTTCTAATTACTTTTTCTGTATTCCACTTTATGGCACCAAACAGCAAGAGAGGTACAAGCGTGCTTTAAGGGTACTTACGATGTAAGAAGCAATCGTACTTAAAGCAGCGCCTACAGAACAGCGTGTGAAAGGAGTGAAGGCTCTGCTCCCTCTGAACAGATTTGGCATTTGGTCCATCTATGTTTGGTGTACATTCAGGAGGAAGAGCTCCTGGAAGCTGCTGCTCTGTCAGTTCTTTGTATCTTAAAAGAAATAAAAATTTTTTTATTCAATATAATTTTTAAAACTGTAATTTTTCATTGCAGCATCACTGCACATATTCAGTGACAAATGAAGACCCAACCTCTTGTACAGAGAGGTCTGTTGCCTGCCGGGGCTCAACTAACGGATGTCAAGGAACGTCATGGAGAAGCTGCCAAGGCTTGTCCAGGCATCTGCTTATTATCCCTTGCTGCTGTTTCATGTGGGCACTAATGACAGCATGGAGAAATTGAGAAAAATCAAATGAGATTTCAAAGCCCTTGGGATGGCAGTCAAAGCTCTGGGTGCCCAGGTTGTGTTCTCCTCTATCCTGCCAATGAGGGGAATGGATATGAGAAGGAAAAGGCGGATAATAACAGGTTAGCCGCTGGCTGTCCTGCTGGTCCTGGCAACTGCGTTTTGATTTCTATGACCATGGGACTCTGTTTGAACACCACCAGCTAATGAGGAATGATGAGAGTCACCTCAGCAAGAGGGGCACATGCGTCTTCGCCAACAGGCTGGCCAGTCTGGTTAGGAGAGCTTTAAACTAAGCAAGAAGGGGGAAGGGGAGTGTGACAGACAGGGCAAATCAGTGTGATGCGGACCAAGTCAGAAGGTCCAGCAGGAGCATGGAAGTGGGAAGTGAATATAAGATATGATTACAGAGGGTCATCTTTGACCCCTCCCAGGAAGCCTTCACGCTCGATTTCATCCCTTAAATGCCTGTACACCAATGCAGGAAGCACGGGGAGTAAACAGGACAACTGGAGATCTGTGTGCGGTCCCAGCATCATGATCTCATTGGAATTACCGAGACATGGTGGGATAACTCACACAATTGGAGCGCTGTCATGGAAGGCTATGTGCTCTTTAGGAAGGACAGGCTGGGAAGGCGAGGTTGCTCTGTATGTGAGAGAGCAACTGGAATGCATGGAGCTCAACTTAGGAGTGGATGATGAGCGGGTGGAGAGCTTGTGGGTAAGGGTTAAAGGGCAGGCTAACGTGGGAGACACTGTGGTGGCTGTCTGCTACAGGCCACCTGACCAGGAGGAGGATGTTGATGAGGCCTTCTACAGATAACTGGAAGTTGCCTCTCAGTCACAGGCCCTTGTTCTCATGGAAGACTGCAACTACCCTGATATCGGCTAGAAACAGAGCACAGCGAGGCACAAACAGTCCTGGTGGTTCCTGCAGTGCACTGACGATAACTTTTTGACATAGGTTATGGAGGAGCCAACAAGGAGAGGTGGGCTATTGGACCTTGTTCTCACAAATAGAGAGGGACTTGTTGGAGATGTGAAGGTGGGGGGCAGCCTTGGCTGCAGTGATCATGAGTTAGCGGAGTTCAGGATACAGTGAGGAGGAAGCAGGGCTGTAAACAGCCTTGTAACCGTGGACTTCAGGAGGTCCAACTTTGGCCTCTTCAGAGACCTACTTGGAAGAATCTCATGGGCTAGGGCTCTAGAAGGAAGAGGGGCCCAAGAGAGCTGGTTAGTTTTCAAGCAGCACCTCCTTCAGCATCAAGATCAGGGCATCTCACTGAGTAAGGACTCAGGCAGAGGGGGCAGGAGGCCTGCGTGGATGAACGAGGAGCTTCCGGTAAAACTCAAGCAGAAGGCAGCAGTATGCAGAATGTGGAAAAAAGGGAGGAGGAGCGCCCTCCCTGGCCCAAGGAGGGGGCCTGGAATATAGGAATATATATAGGAATGTTGTCAGGGAATGTAGAGATGTTACAAGGAAGGCTAAGATACATTTGCAATTAAATCTGGCAAGGAATGTTAAAAATAAGAGCTTCTTCAAATATATCAATGGCAAAAGGAAGATTAGGAAGAATGTGGGTCCACTGGTGAACGGGGTGGGTGCCCTGGTTACAAAAGACACAGAAAAAGCAGAGTTGCTGAATGCCTTCTTCACTTCAATGTTTACCTAGGGCAGCCCTCTGGAATCCCAGTCCCTAGGGACAAGAAGCCTGGAGAGAGGAAGACTTGCCCTGGGCACAGGAAGGCTGCGTTAGAGAAGACCTAGGTAAACTTGATACCCTCAAATCCAGGAGCGCTGATAGGATGCACCCCAGAGTGCTTAGTGAACTGGCACGCGCTATAGCTAAGCTGCTCTCCATCTTCAAAAGGTCCTGGAGAATGGGGGAGGTGCCTGAGGACTGGCAAAAACCCAAGGTCACGCCAGTCTTCAAAAAGGGCAAGGAGGGCCCAGACAACTACAGGCCAGTCAGCCTCACCTCCATCCCTGGAAAAGTAACAGCTCATCCTGGCTCTTCTCTCCAAGCGCATGGAGGACAAGAAGGTGCTCAGGAATAGTCAACATGGATTCACCAATGGGAAATCATGCTTGACTAACCTGATAGCCTTCTATGAGGGAATGATGAGCTGGACAGATAAGGGGAAAGCGGTGGATGTCATCTACGTGGATTTCAGCAAGGCTTTTGACACCGTCCCTCACAACATCCTCCTGGGCAAGCTCCAGAAGTGGGAGTTAGATGGGTGGACAGTGAGGTGGATTGAGAACTGGATGGATGACAAAGCTCAGAGGGTGGTGACCAGTGGGGCTGAGTCCAGCTGGAGGCCTGTAGTTAGTGGTGTCCCCCAGGAGTGAGTCCTCAGTCCAGTCCTGTTCAATTTATTCATCAACGACCTGGATGAAGGGATGGAGTGCTCCCTCAGCAAGTTTGTTGATGATACCAAACTGGGAGGAGTAGCTGATAGCCCAGAGGGCTGTGCTGCCATCCAGGTGGACCTAGACAGACTGGACAACAGGGTGGTGAGAAACCTCATGAAGTTCAACAAGAGCAAGTGCAAGGTCCTGCACCTGGGAAGGAATAACCCGACACCTGTACAGGCTGGGGACCGACCTTCTGGGAAGCGGCTCTGTCAAGAGGGACCTGGGCAGCATGGTGGGCCACAAGTTGACCATGAGACAGCAGTGTGCCCTGGTGGCCAAGGCCAGTGAGATCCTGGGGTGCATTAAGAAGAGGGTCACCAGCTGGTAAAAGGAGGGGATCATCCCTCTATACACAGTTCTGGTGAAGTCCCATCTGGAGACTGTGTCCAGCTCTGGGTTCCCCAATACAAGAGAAATGTGGAGTTGCTGGAGAGAATCCAGCGCAGGGCTATGAAGATGATCAGGGACCTGGAACATCTGCCCTCTGAGGAAAAGCTTGTCAGGGCCTGTTCAGCCTCAAGAAGAAAAGGCTGAGAGAGCATCTGATCAGTGTGTATAAATACCTTAAGGGTATTTATACCTTAAGCCAGTGAAAAGGTTGGGGTCGGCCTCTTTTCAATGGTGGCCAGTGACAAGACAAAAGGCAACAGCCACAAAATGAAGCACAAAGAAAGTTCCTGTGGAACTTAACAAAAAATCTCTTAACAATGAGTGACAGAGCAGTGGAACAAGTCGCTAAGAGAGGTTGTGGAATCTCCTCTGGAGATCTTCACAACCCACTTGGACACAATCCTGTCTCACGTGCTCTAGGTGACCCTGTATGTGCAGGGGGGCTGGACTAGGTGATCTCCAAAGGTCCCTTCCAGCCTTAAGGATTCTATGATTCTATGAATTGTGTGTCTTCTCAAACGGTAATAGTATGTTCACCAGCATCACCCAGTGATACGACAAGTTATTAATTCCATATTCATTTGCACAGAAATAAAACTGTTAGAAAAGATGGCATTTACTTTCTACATGCTTATCTACTCATTTGTATTACTTACCAATGCCAAAAAGGAGACTTTTGTAAGAGCAGCTTTTACTTTCCCCCCGCTTCGAAGGGTGACATGCAATAATGAGCACCCACAAGCCAACACATTTTGATAGTTTACGAGGAAGGCTAACGCCACCCCTCTTTATTGTTTGATTCATTTGGAAGGAACAGTCTTTTTAATCTTGCCTGATGTAGCTAATCTCCTTCAAATATCAGTTGCTTTATCAACTGCCCTGAAAACTTAGAATCAGTATCATTCCTGACCATAAAATATTTAACAAAATCAGTAAGTCTAAGTCTCATAATGCAACAATATAACCTAGAAGAAATTCTTTCTTACTTTTCTTTCAATTCTTCTGCTGTACCCTTGTCTGGAAACATTGAGGAAATGGCTTCAAATATCTTGTCAGAAGGAAATTTCCGTGGTGGGTGGCTTTCCTTCTCTGTCGAAGAAGCAAAACATTAGGAAAGCAAACAAACAACAATTTTATTTTTATTCCTTTTCTACCTCAAGGAAGTGTTGAGAGAAGGAGAACTTCTCCAAAATCCTAATAAGATAGAAAAAAAGGGTTTTTATTTCTAAATTACAGAGTTCTTGGATTAAACTGCTTAGAGTGATCTTTCCTGCTGACAGAATTGCACTTGTAAGATTTGGCCAAACCATTTTTTTCACCAGCAGATGGAGATGGCAGTTCAGAACTTTGCCTACTCTTGGATAATATTATTCTACCTACAGGAGTATCAAGGCATTTATTAAATAGCTTACTAACACTTGACTGTCTCAGTATGCAAAGAAACATAAATTGGTAACAGTACTTTTCATAGCATTCTAATGCAAAGGAAATGATGAAGAAAAGGATGCAACTTTGGATCCGAAAGATATCAAGTGGAAAGGTTTGAACTAATTTCTTTTATCGAGTGAATAAGG
Source organism: Nothoprocta perdicaria (assembly GCF_003342845.1). NCBI lineage: Eukaryota > Metazoa > Chordata > Aves > Tinamiformes > Tinamidae > Nothoprocta > Nothoprocta perdicaria. The sequence continues at coordinate 602,029 of NW_020454439.1, forward strand.
AAAAGGGGGGTTTGTCTTGTTTTTAAAGTCTGCATACAGACATACCCATCCTGTTACCGTCCCGATCTTTTTGCTTGTCATCTCTTTCATCAGGATTGTCATCTCCATCATCATCATCTTCATCATCACTATATTGACCAAGAGCATTGACCAGCTCAACAAATATTTCATCATTGATAAATCCACATTCTGAAATTCAGCAAAATTGGGAATGAGCAAAAAGCAAAATACACACAGGAACTATTTCTAATACTCCCTACACTTGAGCTAAAAAGTACTCAGTATTTGACTTTCAGATTAGTAACTGGGAAGGAAGCTTGTTGAATGTTTTTTTCTATGTTCTTGATTCTGTTATTCATAACAGCAGACAAGAATAGAACTCTCTTCCTCACAAGGAAAATTAAAAGGAGGGGGGGACTAAAATCACTAGCTAGATGATTTCAGAGACTTTATGCCAAAATCTCAATTTCAATGTGGTCAGATTAAGCCAGTCTGTCATTTCAGGCAAACATACTATGGAAACTATCTTTCTTGGAGAGCTATGGCATCCTCACATAAATTTTTAGTTAACAGTCTTACATCCACTTCTTCACTATAGATCTTGCTGGCAAGGTGAGAAGAGAGTTCAGTTATATGCAATAAATTCAAGGGAAAACTGCAAGTTATAATGCTGCAAATCTGCTCATTAGCTCAGATTCTGCTACAAAATTCATAGGGCAGCACATGTTGACAAAAGGCATTTTGCTGGAAGGAAAAATGTAGTTAATGTTGACAGAAATGGAATGTTATTTATTAAAAAAAGTGGTGGTTGGGGGGAATCAGGAAGTACGTAGGAAATGTAGTGCTTATCACCTTCTTTTTGTACCTGGAGTGAGGTGACACGCTAACTTTTAGGAAGCCCAAAGATATATTACTTTGTAGACAATGGAAACAGGCACGTACTACATTAAGATGTTTTAAACGGAACAATAACTAGCTTTAAATAGCATAGTAATACAGACACAAAGGTTAGTATGAATTTTGCCTTCTACAGCACAATTTACAATTTTGCCTCCTAGATGGGTATTCCTCTCAATCACAGGTTTCCCACAGCATTCACATTTATTTACATCCACATAAAAATGTTATTGGGAAAACAAAAACAACTCATTCTACTTTAGATGTACAGTTAAACTTACTACCTTAAACTTGGAACCTGAGACTATTAAAAGAAGATTAATAGGCTTGAATCATTTAATAACAATAATAGAACACATTTATTAGTAACTCATTCTTTTGGTCCAAAACGTTCCCTGGGTGTCAGAGAACAAGTACATCCGTAAAAATAATTAAAGGCAAAAGAGTCACAACTTTGCCTTCCACTAATCTTCTTATTAGTGTCCTAAGGATGACTAGTGCCTTTCTATTTCATGAGCAGAGAGCAGCATCTACTAATCACAGGCTTAACTTTCATGAGCAGCACACAGTGTACTCAAATGCACCTCCCTTTCTCCATCATTCCACTGTTAACAGGAATATAATCAATACAGAATTTACAAGAAACAATTACTCCTCAAATAGAGTAATTTTAAATGGGAGGGAAAGCAGATTAGTCAAAGAAACCTTCACAACTCTAAGACTCAGGTTCATATGAGCCACTTCTGAATGGGCACATAAAGCAAGCAGATCTACTTGACTCTAGGGGAAAAAAATGCAACTAAAAGGTAGCTTATTCATGGAGATCTTAGCAAACTTTAAGAGGCAGATGATACCAGACATAGTACAACTCCCACACAAAATTACAGGAAAACAAAACACTATGCAGTAGACCGACAGAAGAATATAATTTTCCTCGTGTTTGTCTTAAAGATGGAAGAAGTTATAAATACCCAATCATTTGTGGTAACCATTAGGAAAAAAAAAAAATCCACACACACAAACACGTATTTCCACCACACACACACACACAAAAAAAAAAAAAAAAAAAAAAAAAAAAAAATCCACACAAACAGTTATTCTGTCAAGACGCATCTGTAAGTCTTGTCATTAGAGTTCCATATTCTTCTCCCACCACCTTCTGCTAGGCAGAACGTGCTTAGGGACATTATAATATTTTATTCCAGAGCTCTAGACATAAAATGAAGGCCAAAAACTACTTCAAGTAAAATTTAGCCATTATGATGGCTCATGTTATATTATCAATAAAATAAAATAAAATAAAATAAAATAAAATAAAATAAAATAAAATAAAATAAAATAAAATAAAATAAAATAAAATAAAATGTGTTCCATTTCTCCAAGTTACTATTTTAATAGCGTGCAGTCTTTTGAAAATGCAAAGCAGTACAGTTAAAACAATGAACCCAATGCTTACACAGTATAGTCATTCTACAGATACTCCTCTAAGAAACAAAGTCCAGGCCTTACAACATAAAAATTGAAAGTAATTATGTATATATGAAGAAGGGATGAGTATACCTGAGTGTTTGGGCTCACCTCTGTCTCCATGCACTTTTCCATCATAATTCTTGATTAGTTCCTCAATAAAAGTACCATCCTGGTCAAGCACTTCATCTCCCATATACGGAATGTTATGTAAAACAGTTTCATCCTCTACCTAGTAAATAATGTTTACAATTATGAAGGGTTGATGTTCCTTAAATAAATGCAAAATATGTCTTTATCTGCACATTTCAGCATTACAGTTTTCACCAGTGGCTAGCTATACCTAACTGGGCTTCATTGCTATAACATATTATGATAATTAAATATCTAAAACCCTTGATGTTTGTTTAGTGCAGCAGCAGTGACTAGCTTAAGATATTGACACTAGCTTCTAACATTAAGAAGGTGTTTGCATAAAGCTTCTACTATTGAAGCCCAGTATGCTAGCTAGTCTTGGGAAGTGTTCATTTGATTATGAGATTTTTCTTTCTTATTTGCTTCTCTTCCACTGTCATGTGCTTTAGAAATTGTATTTCCATTCCTTTGCAAGAGATGAGAAAGTATGATGATAAAAAACAAAACAAACAAACACACATACACAAAAAGGCTCTAAGTCCAAAGCAGCAAGAATGGAAATAGGCTACAGACTATTTCACCTGAACTACTTTTGTTTTGTCTGTAGACAGATTAAATGTCTGGTACTACAATATCCTAACATTAGAATTTGGGAACCTTGAAATTCAGCTTTATCTTCTGCTATTTCAAGAGAACCTGCAATTATTTAAAGAGAGATTTTTACCACCATAGCCATATCAGCAAAGGCTATCTATACCAAAATAATAAAAAAAACAAACAAACAAACAACAACAAAATCAAATGCAAAAATCATTCTATTATAAGCTAAGCCTTTCAAATAAATCAAATTCCTATATCAGAAATCTATAGATTACATATAAACATTCTGTCAGGAGTAAGTTCTCTTTATTCAAATTACTATCCAACTCCAAGGTATGTTGGCCAGTTGTCATTCTTACATAGACACTTTAATATCCCTCCCAAAACATTTCTCTGTACGCTAACTAGTCATTCTCTAAAATAGACCTGCATGTGTCGAATGCTATACATTGCAACAGAGCACCTGAATTAAATAGAACTCTGTCTTTACAGCTGGATTTTCAAGATCTTGAGGTTCAGTGAGGTCACAGCTTTGGTTAATTAAAGTAATAGTTATTTGATTTGGAGGAATTGAGCCTTATTATTACACCAAAAAGATACAAAGGTGTAACAGAGCAGATGTACTGATGTTTTAGTTCCAAAATTAAACCAATCCCCCTTCACAGAGTATTTCTCCTCCCATTATTTTTTTTAAACTTACCATAAAATTCTGTTGAAGGGGAGACCAAGAGTACATTATAGGCACAGAAGCAACAGCATTGAGAGTCTTTAGGGGGATGACTTGTTTTGGAAAATCTATGTCGCTGGTAACAGAGCACTGAAATAAGAGGTCAAAGTACACTTACACTAGCAACAAGAACAACAAAAAGAACACTCAGCATTCAAAATTCAAGCTGTTTGTCAAGAGTAAACATATCTGCCTCCTAAAAAAACTTTTCTTTAAAAATTTTTTTTAAAAAGGGAATAACACTAAGAAGATATAAGAACAGGTGAAAAGTGATAAGAATTTTTTTCAATAGCTTTGTGAATAGATCATGGTGTGTTTTTTTTCCTGCTATATATAATGATGCACAAGTAAGTAGCTGTGACAGATTCATAGGATGCTCCTCAAGACTGCAGCCTGTGATACAGATCGGGTTTGTTACTTCAAAACATGATTCAGAATCTTATGCAGCTACTCTGGTGTTAAGGGTGTTATTTATTCAAGACAGAGGCAGCTGAAATTTGCTAGTTTTAGATACACTAAGAAATCACACAAAATTTATTTTAAAATAAACAAATTTTACACTATTGTCAGCAAGACCTCTTTTGGAAACAGATGATCCAAACGTCTTGATTCCCACCCTCTTTCTGCATTATTATCTGCTTACATTTAATCTTCTCCTCAAATTTTTAATTATTTTTATTGTTTACAAAAGCCAGAGGAAAAGTGAAAATTAATTCCTACTGGACAGCTCTGGACATGTCAATAATTTTTAGCTATGGGAATGGATTTTTTTTAGCTATGGGAAAGTCAGAGGCTTATGCAGCTTCCAAAAAATAAACATGTCAACACCTCTTCTCAATTACTCAGACAGCAGTATGAAGAATTCTGAAAAAAAGTTACAAACAAAAGCAGAATAGGAACATACACAGCCAGGAAATGTATCACAAAAGATTTGGAGGCAGGTAAAACAAAGTTGAGAACAGCTATCATAGCTACCTGAAAGGAAAAAAGGAAGTGGAGACAAAAGATCTTTCTCCTTTCCAGAAGGGAAAGATGAACAGAGCTTCACATTTCTAAAGAAATACACAAAGTAATGTAACAAACAGTATACAGAGACAGTACCCTAGTAGAATGACAAAAGTCAAACTTTTTCTTTTCTTTCTAGCTGCAGGCAATAAAGTTAGATATCTGCCATGTTTCAATCCTAACACCACCTTAAGACTTTTTACCCGTTGCAGGTTAACACTGAATTTTCTAGCTAGCAGCCATCTAGAAAGTTTTTCATACATTTTTAGAGAAAAATGACAAGTAAAAAAACTAGAAGTCTCAGCCTGACAAATAAGCCATGTCAAGTTGACTCAACTGTTGGGCATTAAGTCTCAGGCATGTTCCCCAATTGCTTTGCTTCAGAGTCTATCTAGATGCTCATTAGCCCAGCACGCACGTGCTGCCGTCTCTGGTTGTTGCTGACCAATTAACCAATGGAAGTAACTAAAAATCTGTAGAGAGGAGAGAAAGGGCTACATCGCCAGTGAGCCCCTGCAATCTTTACCAGATATAAAAGGTTCTCACTGAGAGAGAGAGATTTCATCAGGTAATTCCAATACTAGTCAAAGTCCCATACAACTCTGAAGAAATTCAGCACATTAATAAAATGATGGAAAAAAAATTCTCTCAAAATCCCCACTAATTCTCTCTCTCTATTTTTCAATTTATATACTTTAAATTATGGCAACATTAAAATCAAGCACTAAAACCCTTCTGATGAGGTAGACTGGATTTGAATGAGGTGATTAGTGATGTGCTTCAGTTAGGAAATTAATATAAAAGAACGCTGAATTCAGCTATCAAAGAAAGTGATAGTTTAAAAAAAAAAATCTAACTCTGATGGCAAAATGACTATGATAAAAAAAATTCCTAATCTTGACATGAGTTCCTAATCTTGACATGTACCTGTCACCTATTACAGAACATTACAAAAATTTCTGATCCCACAGATCAGATTTGTGATATTTCCACAAACACATGTACATATGTACACACACACACACGTAAAGTTGTGTGAAGCACCACAGGCTTTCAATCTTGTTTAAAGGAAAATAATTTGGTAAAAGTACTTTCCTGCATATATTTGAACACATACGCACACAAACACCCCCATGTGTAACACTCCCCACCCTGTTTCCCTTGAAAACCTTGCAAGATGAAAAAAAAGGAAGTCCAACAAACTCCCTTGAAGAGTTTACCCTATTGACAGTAATGTCTTTCTATATTCATCTTACTGGGAAGAGATATCTCTTCCTATTACTACATGTCAAACATTCCTGAGCTGGCTCAGTCTGAAGAAGTGTCTACAGACCAACTGAATTAACTTGGGCTGAAAGCACAACCACTATCCAAGCTACCCTCACAAAAGCCAGCATAGATCTTCCAATTGCATTGTAGTAATGAAAACAGTTTTTCACCACTCTAGTGTCCAATTCGGATGTGCTGCATAATGGGTGTACCAACTCAGTTAACTTCTTTTAGAATTTATGTGGATAAGTGATTAATTAGTATAAAGAACACTTGGTCAAATGATTATGCTCATGGCTTTCACGTGCTTTAAATCAATAGAAACAGAACTATCTCCTTGTTTGCACTATGGCAGCAGTCAACTCCATCAGAAGTGAGATCAGACTAAATACTGCTGACACAAACAGATTTGAAAAAAAAAGCTGCTTAATAAATGATCAAATACTTCCAAAAGTAAAGATATTGTTTCAGTTCTGTGTGTAGTTCAAAGCTAGATAGGATGCTCTTATTACTTTCCAGAAATCATCTGATAAAAGAATCATTATTTACTTTCAAGAGACTCATAAGAAAATTATTTAGCTGCCAAGTCACAGCATGCAGAAAACAAAACAACATTAAACAAACAAACAAACAACTTTCAACAACAGAACAAAAACGTACTGACAACCTTGTAATTGGAATTACCACAACACATGTTAACCAACCTCCCTGGTCCCGCGCAATGAGCTCACAGAAGTCATGATGTGAACAGGCTGTATCCTACGTTGTTTCCATTCTTGATTTAAGATCTCAGTTCTCTCCAGTATCTTCTGACGATTAGAATTAAACATACTCTAAAAATTAAAACACAACCATTACAAATAAATGGCACCTCTTAAAGCATCGTAACATTTACTGAAACGTTAAGCATGAATATAAAAGAGGAAAGAAATTTGCTCAAAACCAAACCATTTTAATTTTGTTTAAATGCCAGTCAGCCTAAATATTTTTGATTATCCCTTCCCTTGTCTCTAAACCTATTTTCATGTTTAGAAACTTAAGGTTTAGCATGTAATTACATTCTGAAAGGAAACAGAAAGAATATGGCTATTCCTTCAGCCCCACATTGACTCACCAGGACCTCACAGCAAGTCATATCTCAGAAGCAAATTCTCTTTGATACCAGTCTTTAAACTAAAGAACCAAAAGATAGAATACCTTTACTTCATCTGCACGTCGGAACCTCTTGAGCTGCCTCAGTCTCATGTATTCTGATTTCACACGTTTTCGCCAACAAATTGGTCCTTTTTCAGATTTTTTTCCGGTTTGACCCATGGTTATCCTATAAGTGACAATATCATGTTAACAGTATGAATCCTGACCAAGCACAAGTTAGAATGACGAGACAGGCACGACAGAGACTTTCCTTTAATACCACACAATTGCAATGTAGTCCTAATCAAAAAAAATAGGAAACAAAAAAAGCATACTTGAGTGATAGACACTGAACAAAAAAACAGGTTTAATTACAAGTCAGTCAAAGAGTTCAGGTGCTTTAAGCACCTCTAGCAGCTATATACAGAAAGATAAGGGACTTTAAAAGGTGAAGAACCAATCAGGATACCCCTGGGAAGACACCTGAATCCTTGTTGGCCTGAATCCTTGCAGGCAGTCTTGTAAATTAACTTCTGAAAAATGATTTTAAGACAGACCAAAACACTTTCTCACAAGGTTTGCCCACTTCAGACAAACACCACTCCCTGCGCTGGGATATCAAGCGGGGACTGGGCAGACATGCAGACCCCTAGCATAACCCTCCCAGCCAGCCACTCATGCTCCAAGAAGATCTACACATTCTACCACACGTGCAGAGCTTTGCAATAGTTTGAATATGAAGCTGGAAGTCTCCTATCCTCTCTCTCTACGCGCCTCCCTTAAGTACTCTAATAACATCTAAACTGTCCAGTTGGACACAAACTGGACAAAGATTCCACTTGTGCTAGTCATCCTTCTAGTATAAAGTGCTTCATTTTTATATTTTTCAGAACCATGGGCAATGAAGTTGTTCTTTTATGTTATAATCTAAACCTTTACTAGAATATGCCAATCTACTCAACACTTTTCAGAGCGAAGGCCCATATGCTATAATGCTGACAATTACTATTTTGTCAACAATGTGAAACAAAAACACTGCATCAAAGACCGGCCTGTTCGAGAGTGGCACTGTAACAACTCAGAGTATTCTGTGATAGCCATTGTGGACTGCACAGTTGAAAAGCCATTGTGGACTGCACAGTTGAAAAGTCCACTTGCCCAACAGTTACACGTTCTCAAACAAGGAAAATCAATTTGAACAAAAATAATTCTAGCCTTTTTAATTATGAAGATAAATATGAACAAAGGAAGTGATTTGCCGTTTTGCTGGAGCAAGATATTTGGCGCTACATTGCTACCACAGTCCCTTGACAGGAAGATAAAGTTATCTACATTACTGGTAGCTCTTTGCTGTTGTAGACAGATATCAATTTTCAGTAGTTTTGTGCCATAACTTTTTTTGATTCAATTTGACTTCTACCTCACTTCAAGATGATCTTGAAAAGGAAATCACAGAATCACAGAATTCATGCAACTTGTTTATTTGCATGAACAGATCTTCATTTACACTCAAAAAAAAAAGGAAAGAGTAGAATATGAGAATCTAAAATCCTTTTTTTATGGAATTATTATACTTTATTAGCCCCTTCCTCCCAAATTTATTAATTTCCATCTTAAAAGCAGTGTCACCGACGCAAATCATAGCAAGTACTTTATCAGGAAAAAAGTATATATGTAAATTTTGCATGATGCCCTAGCACTCAACCAGTCAAAGGGAGAAGATAGAGATCCAGCAGGGGGAGTTACATTCAGAGGGAAACTCCAGCCTAGCAGTTCTGCTGCCAGCCTCCAGCAGCAAGACAAGCTGCTCCTTTATTTCGACTGCCACAATACGAGCAATGTAGGAGATAGAGATTAAAAATCAGAATAAAAAAATCCCAGACCACTAACAGCGTTGTGAAGAGAAACACTGCTTCAAAAATATAGCACAATATTGATTAGATGACAACATAAAAGCATTGTAATGTACAGCAAATACATGCTATACTAAGCAAAGCAAAAAATATAGAAACACATTCCATTCATGGAATTAAGTTATACACAGAATAAATATCACTAAACAAAAAATGAGATTCTGTCTTTTTGTTAAAGCAATACAGAGCATCAAAACCATCTTGGGCAGGTTCAAACACAAGACATGGAGAAAGTATCAATGAATCAAAAGCTGAATGAAACTTCAGCTGACATTACCAAACTGGTATAGCCCCTAAAAATAAAGCATGGATTGTGCTCACTTATTAATGCCACATCAAACACAACCCTTGCTATCCTTTTTTTCCTGGAGAATAAGGAGTGACACAAGCTGGGAAAAAAAGTGCTCCTTAACTAAGATTAAATTGGCACACAAGCATCTAATGGGAAGCCCAATGTTAATAAATTAACAACAAAATCAAACAACTCCCACTCAAGTTTCATAGAACTGAAACAGCTGCAGAAGACTCAAATCAGTAAATGCCATCGAGCACACGAATCAAATCTATTCAACTATATGGTCATGAAAACCACGTTCAACTGATGTGCTAAAATCGTAAGAAGAATAACACTTCACAGGAAGACAAATACTTCCTTTCAAAACAGTGCAACTTCTGCACACTCAGGTCACTCATTCGAAGAAAACATGCAGCTTACAGGAACAGCCTCCTCTTGCACTAGTTCAGCTGCTACCAGGGCACAATGTACACAACTAATATTTAGTCTTCAAAGCACTCAGTGACAAGACATAGAAGACACAAAAGAGTGCTGCTGCTTATAGGAAGTTATTACAAAATAACAATAAAAAGTTTGTTTGTTCTAGATAAAATAACACTGTTGATGTGTAAAGATCAACGGGAAACACATAGAAATATATACAGAAAAAGTAAGATATGGGCTTTTTACACAATTACCCACTAGGAAGGAGTGAAACAACACTAAGTGGACAAGCAGCACCCACGTTTATATGCTAACAAAACAACAGCTGAGAAGAGAAATACATCATCATGAAAGTGATGGCATAATACTAAGTCCCACAAACCCTGCATTTTTTCTATGAATGTTATTTTTCAAAGCAGTTTTCCAAACCACATGAATGGTGGTATGAACCAATATATTTGCAGGTTTACGGACAGTTGCAAACCACCCAAAACTTCAGCACTGTCACACACTTTTTATGGTAACCAGTTAATTCCTCTTCTATCCCTCATGTCAGAAGTATTAAAAAAAATGGGGAATGGGGGGAACTTGTAGAGGACATAGGGAAATATCAATTCTTATAGTATGACTGATCTATCATGTAAGGACTATAAACAAGTGACACTTATAATTCCTTAAGCCAATGAAGAACTTAGCCCCAAAACTACATCTATAAGACTATAAGACTAATAGCAATTTTAACTGTCGTTTAGGAATGACACACACTCAACCTACCTGCACAATGATTTTAAAAAGAACACTTATAAAAAAACAAAACATACCCATTTGTTTAAGTTTCTATTCACGTTTTCATATCTGGAATTGGAAAATAACAAAATAAAAAGCATCCTAGTGTGTGCATGGTTATTTTTTTTTCCTGAATAAGAATTTCCTAATGAAATTATGGACAAGCTGCATAATCTTTACAATCAGCATTAGAGACACTGAACACTTGAGTTTAATTTAGTTAATTACTGACTTCTAGTAGCCAAAGTGTGCCCAGTACAACTAATATAAGTTCAGAGACAATTAAGTGTAGAAAAATAGCTTCTGTTTTGGCTAAAAAATATAGATATACCCATATTTTAAAAACAACATACTGTATTTTTCGATCATTTTGGCTATATCCATCAGTGACAGACAAGTACACAGATAATTCTCTAAATTAGGTAATCCATTCAAGCAACCATATTGCTGTTAAACACTTTAAGTTCCTTTGGCTACTCTGCCAAATTTTCAAAGAAATTTGAAATGAAATTTTCTGAAATGGAAAGTGTGGGAGCATAAATGAAGGGGTCTGCTCTTTTGAAAGGGTACTATCAGCATGTAATTATGCATAACATTACACAATGTTTTAAGCTGTAACAAAATTATATTATGTTCCTCCTACTTGGAATTTCTTTCTAGCACTATTTAAAATCAATGTGCACAGTGCAATGTCTCAGTTCTTAGTTACTAATGATTCTATATTCAAAAAGTTATTTATATACTTTATATATACATATACATGTACACTGAAGAGTATCCTTAACCAACAATTTGATTATATCCAGGAAGATGAAAATAAACGTGGGAGAAACATACAAGCCCAAAGGGAAAAAAAAACTGTATACAATCTGGTACAAATGGAATAATAAAATAACTCATCATATTTTCTTGCGTAACGAAGCACATACGTAGTAAAATAACTCAGAGTAAAGGGGGCAAAGGGAGGAGGAACACGCTACTTGTACCTCCCATAAGGTCAAACATGAACACTGGCACACTCACTCCTCAGAACCTGCACAGGAACCTGCTGCGCTGCGCAGCCCTGCTCAGGGAGCTGAGCTGTCGGCCTTCAGGACTGCTGGATTGTTATGAATTCGGACCAAAACTGAGGGGAAACAACAGTGCAAGAGATTAGACCATAAACTGGTACTGGTTGCTATACACAGGTTCGCTGTGGGATGGCAGACGTGACAGCAACTATAGGCTGTTACCAGATCCAGACTGAATGAATGTCCCTGGACATAACGTAACCTCAGTAAGAGAGAAACTGTCGTATATTAAATACTATCTTAAATCATTATTTAGGCATTTATGAAACCAGGAGTTTAGTTTTAAAAAAAATATATATCTTTCTTGTATGCTTCAAATGGAAAATGACTGGAAAACTGAGAATTTGAATGTGGACAACAGAACAAACAGAACAGAAAATTAGGGCAATTTTCATATTCCACTTAGAAACCATCCATCTAAGGTGAGTGTATATATATGAAATTAAAGAAGGAATTAAGATTTTACCATAAACCTTTCCCCCCAATCAATACTTGATTTAAAAAAAAAAAAAAAAAAAAAAAAAAACCCAAAAAACACAGTGGAAAACATGGTAATTGGCAAGTATCAGTATTAGTTTAGATCTAACGGATCTTAATTTTCTAAAACCATCAAATTCAACTCAAATGACCTTGATGTGTTACACAATAATTTATTATTAACTACTGTTGTAACCTGCCAGGCAAATATCTGACTACCTTATTTATCTCCAAACTCTGGTTAACAGTGGGCAGAGATCCAAAAAACCACCCCACAAAAACACAACACTACGGTCAAGAAACAAAGTTACTGTCTTGAGCTAAGGAATTTTTTAAAAATAAAATAAATAATAAAATTAATTGTTTCTGCAGCTTCCAAGCTGCTCCCTATTTCCACATTAGAGTTATACAAGTTAAGGGGAAAAAAAACTACATTCCTGGCACCTCAAAGTCGTCTTTCACCTGTGCTGACTTAGTGTCAGCAGACACTAAGTACATACCTAAAAGTTTTGTAGTTACTTATTCCTCTTCGTTTTGTATTTCCTAAAAAAAATCTCTTTCAAACTTTTCTGCATAAAGTAGCACATTCTCATTTCCATGGGAAGAAAAATATTTCCAAGGTCACCGCCAGCCTGTGTATTTCAGACATCAAGACAGACTAACAAAATCTCTCTCTGAAATTCAACAGCAGAAAAGATTAACGAAGTTCAATATTAAGAAATACTTCATTACAAATGCACAGCTACAGTACATTCAATCTGTTTTTTACTGTTTTGTATGACAGGAAGGTAACTTTACAGATTTACAGTGCAGTTCAACCTTTTTTAAAATCAAGAAATTACTAAAAACACTTATGCATACTTTAAAGGTTACATAAAGTCATTTTATTCCATATGCTGAAGTTCTGTATCATTAAGAATCTTTAAATTTGGAGAGAAATCTTATATCCAATCCTACTACCGAGCTAAACAATCTTCTGCAGTCTGAGCAGTTGGTGCCAGTTTTACCAGGAAAAGACATCATCTGTCTTCAATATCAACATCCCCTGGTCACTCATTTCTACCTCTACGTCTTCTATTGAGAGAGCTTAAGTACTTATGATTCTGTTCAGCAAACTAGGTCAGGGGAGAGAGGGAAGAAAGAGAAGAAGAAGAAGAAGAAAAAAAAAAAGAAAGCCCCCAAAACAAACATGTTCAGTTTTTAAGTACTGTTGAACAAAATCAGTTCCCCAAGCCACTTTGCTCAGCTTGAGCATTCTTTGCCACATGAATTATTGACCGAACAGAAGGGAAGGGGCAAAAGAAGCAGGAACAAGAGGCAAAAAATCATAATGGGAGGGAGGGGGCAGGAGGCAAAACGAGCCCTGACTCCAACAGAAGCGCTTATCAAGCCATACCATTTCTATACCCATTTTACCAGTGCATATAAATTCTTCTTACCAACTGGAAACACGAGCATTTACTAACCCACTCATGCCAGCCCTGCCACTCTTCAGCCAAACAAATGCCAACAGGCTTGTAGGGGCCTACACAGACTAAACCTCTTCTGAGCTCTCTTTGACAACTTCTAAATTAAATGAATGCTGGCGGAGTATGCAGGTAACTCCAAACTGCCCTTCCTCACCCAGACAGGCTTCAGTATGTTGTGGTGGATACTGCAGATGATTAAATTAAATAACACTCACAGGCAACTCCAAAGAGATTCTATGATCTGCAAGAATATTCTTGAGTACTCAGAAGATAGATACTGCAATACAAACTGTTGTCAAAGAAAGAACTACTAATTTTCACAGACTCATTGTAAGGAGAAGACACGCTAACAGCTTCAGATGTATGAACTGTAACCTTGAACTTGAATTGAAGGAGGAATGTCCATGTAACAAGGTGATGCCCAGATCTCTGAAAACTTGTTTCTTCTTCTGCCCCAGGCTAGAAGATCTCAAGCTCACTAGCAGAATTAAAAGTTGGCTTTTCACTGCAACCTGGCATAACAACCACATGCAAGTTACTTTAGTGCCAGCCCTAACACCAATACAGACTGCTGACAGTCACAGAGTTTGCAGTTAATCTGGCAGCACCAAAAGCAGAAGGCCTGTTGCTATAAGTAGACATACTTTCATTGTGAGCAGTCTCATCAAAATCAAGCTCCTATTTACTGTAATACATTTAATTATATGCAGTTATTTGCAACACTAAATTACATTTTACTTAGCAGATCTTTTCAAAAGTGACAATCTGTCACTAATTTTCCCCCCTTCTCTCTGATGCATCAACAACTTAAAATTTTTGCTTCCACTGAAACATATTAGTCAAATTTACAGCTAGTGCCTTCTCCCCTCCCCTGACACATGCATAATCAGTAGTTAATTAGTGTATTAACAGCTACCTAACAGATTTTAATTTGGAAGAACAACATTTTAACTTATCCAAACCTTAAGCAGCACATTCGTTTATCTATCTGCTTCTGGAAGCTGCTGATGACTATATCCTATGCCTCCTCTCTTGACTGACTGACTGTAGCACTTTGCATTTCAGATGGAATTAGCATGACAAATATGATCAATTTTATTGTAATGATTAATAAGATCAAATAAGAGCTTTTCAGCCCTCAAAAGAAGCAGATTTTTCTAACTGTACTCAGAGTCCAGGAGGGCTCAGTACATGGCCTCATTAGCATCCATACTGATAAGGAGGAAAGGCTATACAAAAGCAGGGTCAGCCAGCTGCTGCAGCATCTTAGCTATTGCTATAGTAGTAAACACAATGTAAAATATTCTATTTTCAGTGTAAATAATATATTTAAAACATGCTATTTACACTGTTTATTTTACTTTTACAGTTTTTATTTCTATGTTACAGGATTCTACACAACCAAAGCAGTTATTTTTGGGATGTCTACTTCTTCAAGTAGAAATATATCCTTTATATATATATATATACACACACACACACACACACCCTTTAAGTAGGGATATATTCCTACTATCACTGGATTAACTAAAGATTGCTCTACAAAATGGTAGTAGTACAAAATTTAACATTTTAGTTGAATTCACTCAAAATCTTGATATCTCACCACTCAAAATCTTGATATCTCAATCAGTTATGGGTATGATTTGGAAAATAATATTTCTATTAAAGGTACAATGATTTCTGAATCAAAGAGCTTAAAAGTTTGATCAAATTGTTTAGTTTTCTGTTTCCATCATGAACTGCTCTAATCAGTACAAACATTTGGTGTGTCACACTGTCTCCTTCAACAATGCCATCAATCAGTGAGCTCACACACTCCTTTCACACTGCAATCCAGTCTTGCTTTCTTCTTTGAACGGGGTCTTCTCCGCTGAATAGTCCAGGTGGAACCTACAGGTCCACTTCTTATTAAATGATAATAGAGATATTAGGAGAGCTCTTCCACGGTTAAGAATGAAGTCCAACTATAGTGCTACATGCCCTCCACAAACTTGCCAATACGTTAAAAAAGGCAATAATTTAAGACTTCACACAATCTTCCTTCTAAAGCTTGGCAAAACACAAGAATGTGATTTTTTTTTTTTTCTTTTCTAAAACTGGAGCACAGCCCAAGTTGTAACTTTGCAAATTCTGCTTCAAAAGCCAGTTATTCACTGCCAAAATCAATTCATCAGGTAGACAGGCTCTCTCACTCAACTTAAAATGAAGTATTTCTGAAGTGTAGCGAGGTAGTTTGGGGGAAGAAGGGGAAAGTTTCATGAAAGGAAGGATTAGAGAGAGATGAAGGAAAATATAATAAAACCATAACACACAGGTCATCAAAAAGCCCTTATTCTGTGACCTGCTTTCCCCACAATCACATACAGGCCTCTCCGCTGATTTCTTGCCAAGCACAGTGGTCCTCTGGCCTTGTTACTATCCCAGCAGCTCCTCAGTCAGGAAGACCAGCTGATCCTTCACAATTTCAAGATTTAGACATTTTTTCTATATCCTTTGATCAAGAATTTCAGTGAGAGGTAAAGATTTTTTTTCTCTTTTCTACTTCAAAGATTTCCCACCCTCTTTTAAGTTACCTATGATCTACTCATCCAGAGCTTATTTTCACCTTGTCAGCAGCTCATTTTGCTGCTTTCACTTCTAGATTCTTTCCAGCCATCTTGTATTCAGTCTTAAGCTACAGCCACTAGTTTCCTTTTGCTGTGTTTGGCAGTCTTTATGCCTTTAAAAATACTCAGTAATTCTGCAGGCACATTACAAGAACACATTTTTTTGAAAAGCAGGGACTTCAGTCCTGCTCTGCTGTGCATACCCTCATTAAGTTGGTTGCTTTCCCTTTCAAATACTTATTACAAAGAATCTTCTTGCCCACCTTTCAAGAGAAGATTAAAATGTAACCTTTTGCGCTAAATCCATGTCCTCACATGCGATTCTACTGATCAAATGGCTATTGACAACCAAATCTGTGGACCTTTTCTGTTACAAGAATATAGACAAATATCAGTGAACGAACAGCACAATTTCATTACACACTTAATTCAGCCAAACTACTGGCTGCAGTCAAAACTCGCACACCACTTCGCTCTGCTTGCATTTTCATACAGCTTCCTTTTGTGTCCCGGTCTAGAAATTGTGTGACCAGATGCTTAGCAAGCTTACTAACTGCAGTGAGGTATTTGTAGTATTATTCTCAAAATTGAAACTAGTTGGAGCGATTACTAAATTCCCATAACATAAACAAGACCTTGCATCTGAGCTAAGCAACCTAATCAGAACTTCCCTCTCATGACTGGCCTTTCTGTGAGAACAAGCCTGATGGCATCACTTTGCATACACCCTCTGCAGAAACTTCTGACGCAAACAGCAAACATAAACCAAATGGGACAGAGTGATAGAGATTTAGAGATAATTAAGTCATGTAGGCTCTCTGCACAGAAGAAAGCAAACGCCATAACCTTAGGGAAAGCTGCAGCACAGTGTAAATTCATATAATAAGTAAAAAATTTAAAAGAGAGAGAATTCACACACACACACACAAAAAAAAAACACTAGGTAAAAGCACCACTCAGGGCTTCGATTACTGCTGTATCCAGCACTGCTGCTGATTCCTTTTCAAGTAGCGCTGTAAACCACAATTTAGAAACCTCACTGACAGATCTGCTCTCTTCCATCTGTATAATGCAATTTCATATGCAAGTTTACAGTAGCTACACTCCTGCACTGCACCCCTAGATCTTACTGAGGAATGCTCCTATCTCAAATATTACCTCTTCTAACCCTCAGTGCATTTTTCAGATTTGGTAGGACCCTTGTTGCCCTTCCCTTCTGAACTCCTGACCTGTTTGACCTAAGCTCAATATTTACCATCCTCTTTCCACCACTCATTGTTTCTGATCTGGCTTTAACATGTAAATGCATCCCTTCAAAGACAGTTTCCTATTACTACCCAAATATTGTACCAACACAAGAGCTCTTTAAGAGGTAGAGAGCCTTGACTTCTGAGTTTCAAAACTACTTTACACTGTCAATGCTACAAAAAAGAAGCACTTTTACCTGTCACTTGTTCCTGCATTTGTGTTATCCCTTCTCTCAAGATAGCACAAGCATTTTTGCAGCCAGTGACAGAAGCAAGGAAGCCCTCTGGATGAGAATAACTTATTTCTTTGGATGGGAAGAAAATGAGCATCCAATGCTGCTATCCTCACTTAATCTGAATCTGAAAGTACGGCCTTAGACTTCCAGTGTTTAACAAGTTGTAAAAGCACTTAATGCCCAAGCCTGCAGATCAATTTCTTGATGTGCTCAGTGCATGTTGAAGCTCATTTTGCTTGCTTGAGCCACTTACCTCACGTAGTAAAAATCACAGAGCACTTCAGTTATTGACACACAAGACAGGAAGGAAGCCAGTCTTAGTTAATGCTTACAGAAATCACATTTTCTTCAATCATGATCCACATCTCATTTTAAGAAATATTAATTTGCCTTCAAAAATATTTTTCTTCTCCTCTAGCTATGAATTCACACAGAGTATTTAGTCAAAAGACTATTTTACTTGATTATTTTTCAGAAGGAGTTTCCAGAATCATCATAAGCAGACCAGGCACATACCTCAAGCCAAAACTCTTTTCTGTTTTTACCAAAGGGCACGAAGAGAGAAAGGGAAGAATGAGGAGTTAAGGAGCTCTTAAGACATAAAAGAGAAGGAAGTCTTCCTCCACACCCTTTTCCTTCCTGGAAAAAACAGGAGTGATCTTAATTTATCTTCTTGCTGTTTTACCTTAGAATGTTTTACTTGCCCAGACAGAAACTGGCTAAGTAAGGTAACAACCAGCCATTCAAAATCCTTTATCCCGTCTGGTGATATGTTAAAATGTCAATCTCCATTTTGTTTATAAATCCAATAGTTTATAAACAAGCCCAAATCTCCAGAAGTATTTCAGAAAGTTTGTCCAAATCTGTCTGTGGTTTGTGGTATCTACAATAATTAAGGCTAATCAATCTACTTCAAATATTAAAAAACAAACAAACAAAAAAAAAGCCCCACCACTGTTCTTGACAAAATCCTTCAAAGTTGTCTTTAAAGTCTTAGGGGATAAGCTAATTGAACATAAAGCTGAAAAATAAAAAAAGCTGGGAAAAAAAAAAAAAAAACCAAAACCATACGAGAAATCAAGCTTATTTCGGATTTTTTGCTAACCAAAGAAGACGGCAGCAGTCTGAGCACTGCCTCTACCTTTATTTAACTAGCCTAATCTTATGGGAGCAGGGAAAGCAAGAGGTTTATTTAAAACATTTAGTAGTCAAGAAAACATCTATTAGTCAAGAAACAATGACAAGCTACTTCTCAGAGTTACATTTTCTTTAATGAAAGAGAAATGAAATAAAAAGTGAGATGAGTTAGCAAACTAAGATTTCAATAGCAATAATTAGATTTCCAATACATTTCCTTCAACCATTACAGGAAGAGAACAAAAACAAAACAAAAAACCCTGATATAGTACATTTTTTCTGACATCTGTTAAAAGAAAAAGATAAAGATTTAGAGTGATGAATCCTGTACTTACACTGTACAGTTACACTGTAACTGTTCAAGGAATTCTTCCCATCAAAAATTAAGATTTTCCCCAATTTTCCTACAGTTTTTAGATTTAGAGAATAAAAACATCAGGCATAACATGTAATTACCAAATATCATGTCAGGAATATGCATTTCCTTCTTTTATACATATATATATATATATATATATGTAAATCAATACTATTTACCACCAGACCACTTCAAAACTTATTATTTTTAGGAAAAAAAAAGACAAAACACTGGTTTGAAAATATAAATGATTTTAAGTTTAAGTATTTGTCCACTTCAGGGTGGTGTGGAAGAAGAAATCAAAACTAAGGCCTTTAATATTAAAGATCAAAATCTCACTTTGGTTTGGGCAATATCAGTAAAACACTACGCAGCAGGTAATGCAACTATTTATTTTCACTTGGACATTTGAATGTGCAGAAGAGTTTTAGCTATATTTGCAGATATGAGTAAGGCTATTTGGATCAAAAACAAATAAAACTTTTCAAAATCCCAAACATTACAGCAGCAACAAAAGATTCAAGCTTGACGTTGATAATGTTCTTTGCAAGTCACAATTAGAGGTAGAAATTCATGTTTTTCTTTCACAAGACCAAGCCTGATTATTTGTCAAGAGAAATTAAAGACTGAGCCATACAGTTTACATTTTAAATGCATACCTTAAAATTCTTCTTTCCACACTCAATTCATAGAATGCCACAGGATATATTTTCTATCATTTTAAATAAACTAGACAACTCCCACACACATTCCAAACAATCTCTGTTGCCTAACAGCTCCATCTCTTAAAATTCAAAACTTTTAGATACCCTTGATAAAGCTGGCAGAAAGAGTAACACTTGCTAGGAGCACTTGCCGCGTGTCTATACAGGCAAAATAATTTAGGGTGTGAATCCGAAGCAGGGAGCCTGGGTTACCCTAACTTGTTTTGTGGACACACCTATTTTACTTTAAAAAAGTCAAAAGGTTCTTTAGTTACACAAATAAGAAAAAATAAACAAAACAACAAAAATGCTTACTCTCTACAGGAAAAGAAAAAAAATGCACTGCAGCAATTTGTTTCAACAGCTATTCCACATTTATTTCTCTGCATAGGCAAAAAGCCTAAGCTTTGCAAGGTACTATACGTCCATATATGCAGAAAGCTCATACAGAATTTATTTTAGAACAGTCTGAAAAAAAAAAAAAAATCAGCTTAACAGGTGTTCGGTATATGTGCCAATGTGTTGAAAAATTCAGTAATGAGCTTCAAATGATGAAAGCAACCAAATAGTTATTTAGCCAACTCTCCTTTTAAAGAGCCCAAAATACAGTATTCATATCCTCCTAAAAGTATACAAAGATCAATGCAACAGTACATGATTCTTTCGTTACAAGCAATATTTTTCCTTATAAACGGTATATAATCCAGAAAGGTTACCCTTCCAGAAGCTTGATTTAAAGAGGAAAATTACTGAGAAACTCATCATCTTAGATAAATAAAAAAAAAAAAAATAATAATAATAATAATAAAAAAAAAAACTGTTCCTTGGGCTGGAAGAGAGCTATGGATACAGCTCCAAGGCTTTGGGACAAACTCCCGATTTCAAGGCAGCATTTGAACACCAATGGTGGTTAAATAAACCATTTTACTTGTAAGTGTAAAAACAACTTGTGCCAAATTTCTCACCCAAGAGTTAAAGGATAAATCTCACTTTGCAGTAAACACATTACTAATACCCACTAGAAATACAGCACAAACTGGCAGATGCATTGCTGGAAGAAACCATCTCAAAAGACAGATTTTAAGATGTCCCCAATTATAAACTTTATTATAAAACTAGAGAAAGTATAACAACATTAAGATTTTAATCCATTTGACAGAGTAATGTCAGTAAGCCCGCAACACACGTCTGTCTGACTTCTCAGAGGGAAAAAAAAATGAAAATAAGGCATGGATTAAGATTAACCTTACTACTGAAAATGAGATTGGACAACTACACAACAGAATATAAAGCTTTCCAGTTCTCTTGTGCTTAAAAAAAATCGTGGAACGAAAAGGAAACCAGCTAGCATTATAAAAAGAAAACAAACAAAACAAAAAAACCTATATAAGTAGTTAAGATTTGTGTTTCCTTCCTTTCAAACATTTTTTTTTCTTTAAATTGCATCAGAGGGGTTTGGGATTTAGACTGAACACGCGGGTTGTGAAAAAAGAATGCATGGCATGGAAAAACTGAACGAACCACATAAAAGGCAAAATGAGAGAAAGAGCCAGATGCGACACGAATTGACAAGGGAAACGGGAGGCCTGGCTCTAGATTTAAAGACCTAGAGGTGGGGCAGTGGTGAAAAACACACTATAAACATTGCCTATGGTATGGAAAAGATGGGGAGTTTTTTTGTTTTTCCAGTCCAGTCTGTGGACTGCAACTTTTACCAGCCACTTGCATAATTACACATACATCACCATGTAATCAGGCACCATATTTATATATAAAGAAAAAGAAGAAAATAAGTAAGAAATTCTGAAATACTTCTACAATTGTATATTAAAGGAGTCATTAGTTGCAAGCAGGAAGACAGCAGTACAGTCACTGTCAATTTTAGCTCATTTGTTAATGATACCATATACATCCAAATTAGATGCTTTGACGAGTACTTCTATGTGACATTTTCAAGCAGTTAACAGTACTGCATGGATCCCGTCATCATTA
This sequence comes from Nothoprocta perdicaria, assembly GCF_003342845.1. NCBI lineage: Eukaryota > Metazoa > Chordata > Aves > Tinamiformes > Tinamidae > Nothoprocta > Nothoprocta perdicaria. The sequence goes on from NW_020454439.1 coordinate 623,979, forward strand.
CATTATTTTTATCGACAGCATTTGAAACACACGTCTTATCTGACTAGATTTGCAGTGGTCTTGAACCAGAGACTTCTCACCTTAAAAGCACAACTGTTTGGAAATAAAAATAATAAAACAGTTCACACAATAAATCTTTACAAGACAGTAGTATTCTTCGCAAATTGAGCGGAGAAGCAATTACTTTATCACTCTCTCTGTAGCTTTTAGCTACGTAACCAAAAGAGCCCCAAAGTAAGAGTCTGCCCCCCCCCCCTTTTTTTTTAAGAAAAAGATTTTTCCTGGACATAAGAAGAACATTTAACAGCCATCCTCTTTTCTGAAAATATACATAAAATTTACAATACTCTATTTAGCAATGTTTCTGTTTCTCAGAATTTCTTTATCTTCCCCCCCTTTAAAAGAAGCTTAATTTGTTTATTTTTATACAAATCTACTTTCTTAACACTCTTTAGCTACTTTAGATTAATCTCTACCCAAGTTTACTGATGTTACTTTATTTCTTAATCCAAAATACTTAATCTGACTATAATACTGAGTTGGCTTTCTCATTTTCACTCAGTATTCAGACCTCAAGTTCACAGTTTCACAAGCCTTAGTGGAGATTTAGGTGCACAACTACAAGACATCTTTAACAATCAAAATACCCACAGTTAACAGTTATGGAAAACAGCATTGCCATAATTGTCTTGAAGAGGAACGACCGCACGTTTTCTTGCTTGGAGCTCGATATACCCTGCTCTTCCCACACCCCAACAGCCTTCACTCTTCAGTTTCACCTTTTCTGCAAATGGCAATACACTGCCTCATCCTTAAGCCTTTAAGTGATTTCCATAAGGACAGAGAGAAGATGTATGTAATAATTCTAAATGTTGTTTTCCCTTTTAATCTTTAGTTTAGCAAAACTCTTAGGCAAATAACTCGAGCTAAAACAATCACAAGCCCCCAAGCACTATGCTAACTTGGAACCAACATCTTTGTCTCGTTGTTGAAATGCCTCTCCTTGTTGCAGATCCATTTAAAAAACAGTTTCTCTTCTCCTCACCTTTCTTCCTCCAAACATACCCCTCTATCTGAAGTTACCATTTGAACTACATCAGCATTGCACTAACTCATCGATTTAAAGACCAATTTGGCTATTGCAGAACATCTGTACAAGTCACACGTGCATGCCAAATGCCATTTCAATTAGACATCATTTCAATGAGCCTGGCACCACTCCACAGAGTTTCCCGACAGGATGAAAAGGTAGCAAGATCACCATAAAATAATCATCCTCATACTGTCCTAGAGCTTTTGTTAACAACAGTTGTTCTGCTTCCAAAAGTAGGTACTATTCACATTTCTAATCAAATCCTTAAGAATTATGTTCACAATGTGCAGAAAACATCCTTTCACATTTTTAAAATTGGCTAAACTGAATTTTGCTTAGACAGGTAATTCTGTAAAAATGACCTACTCGACTCAGCGAACTTTCAAATCTTTCTTGCTTACGAAAGGCCAGCTTTTCTTCATGAGATTTCAGGCATCCCTACAGAGAACAAAATTTCACAGATACTTCTGCTCAAGTCAGCTACACTGCATCTATTAAATGCTACCTATAGATACTACACAGCATTCAGATTATAGCCATCACTAGCTTCTCACGATGCTTTTGATTACTATGTACAGCAAGTATTTATTTGCAAATATGCTCTGTTAGTACTCTTGTTTTTTAAAAAAATAAACCCTTCGCTGTTCAGTCATATGAACACAGCAGTAATTTAAAATTGTCACTCAGCGCTAGCTTTGAAGTTTTTGTAAATATGTTTAAATGTATATAAGACATATGCAGTTAAAGTAGTAGAATCTTCATGCAAATGTAAATGTTGCAAAAAGAACAGTTAAAAAGATAATAATTACAAGAGGAATTTTGTAATGAATCAACTTTTCCGGGAAAAAATTTTGGAGTGCTAGACTTAGTTTCTTCTGACGTAAACTGCTTTACGAAAAGTAACATTTAGCCTGCACTTACAACATACACAACTGGTGCATTTCCTAATGCACTACGAAAACCCTCTTCTCACTAAGCCAAAGTTTCTTTGCAGATAAGCAGCAGTGAATGATTACGTTTACATTTCACCTTTAAATGCTGCAATGTTACAGAACAAGCGTAATTCTATTCTGACACATAATCTCCAACAAAATCACTAGCCAAATTTCAACTTGTTAGTAATTTTGGCAATAGAAAAAAAAATAAAGGCGGGGGGGAAAGCAAGCTTTAATAAGTCTCTGGCCTAAGTTTACACATCTTCGTCATTTTAGCGCGTTCCAAACTGGGCAAAGACGATAAGAAATGTCTGCCACTATTGTGGCTGAAGTTACATATTTTTTAAAAAGTATTTTTGCACGCTTTTCCATTTCTTTCTCCTAAATTAGAATCTTTAATTGTTTTAAAATTTCAGAACGGAATAGTTGTAGACACCTCATGGAACATTTTACTGTCAAAGACTTCCCCATATGGTGTTTAACTTTTTATTTCCTTCCTCAGGTAAACAAAGGGGATTTTTTTTTTTTAACTTAAGAAATAAAACCCTCCGTAACAAGAAATACAGCCCTTTTGAAGTAATAATCTCAAAAGCAATCAAGTGACATCGCATTAGCTCTCTAAGTTAAAGACACTCAAGACACCACACAAAGCTTTTCAGTCCCACCTCCTAAAGCATTGCAAATGTGCTTTCTGAAGGACTCTGCTGGCCTTAAATATTCACATTTTAATGGGCTGAGAGTAGGTATGGTACACCCTGCACAAATAACACACCCTTCTGAAGAAGCTTTACAGTTACCATAAATAAGCACCCTGCAGATTCTCAATTTGCTCGTTAATGGAGACAAACATAGAATGATCTGTTAATTTTTATAAATCACATCAAAAACCTGAATGTTTCAAACCCTTAAAAAAAATACAACAGCAACAAAAAAGAAAAACACAACGCCAATGAAGGAATCGTAAGAGGTGAAGCTTGTACTAAAAGTACTGGGAAAACTCTTCACTGAAACACATCTAAGAACCAAACTTATAAAGAGTGGACCTACAGCTGCTGGATTTACACAAGGGCCAAGCTCTCTTGTAACAATTAAACTGCCTTAACACTATTGTATAGTTTTCTTAAAGAGACCAAGGATCCAAGTCACCACTTGCTAGGTAAACACTCTTCTCTAGGTGCAGTAAGAACAGTATTTCCTAACTCAGAGAAAGTTTCTTGAGCAAAGCACACGACTGCTATCCACCCCAACTCATGCATCCATAGCCTTTTATTTTGCCAGCTAGGAATAACTTTGAATCAGCACAAGCACCACCTAATGCCATGTACACAAGCCAGGCGCCACAAGGCACCGATGTCTTTGTCTTTCCCTAACCACACAGTCTTCGCGCGAGGGCAGCTCTGTGCAGCACCCTCCTTCGCACCTTCCCCCACACCTCGGGGGGCTGCGTGCCCTGGCAGCCCCGATTCTCGCTGCCCACAAACCTGCCCTCGCAGCGCGCTGGAAACCCAGATTCAAGCGCTGCCCTCCGCGATTAGGAAGTCCCCCAGAGCTGCCCGCCAGGCAAGTTCCCGCCTTACACACTCTCCCCGAACGAAGGCTTCCCAAAGGCAGGGAGGGAAAACCAACAGCGATTTTTTTTTATTATTATTATTTTTTTATTTATTTAGGGAACCCGCGGGGAGCAGCGGGAGCAGCCGGGGCGCGCTCGCGCCACCCGCCGCCCGCCGCTTCCGGGAGCCCCGGCGCACACGCGGCCCGGGCAGCGCGGCCCAAACCCCCCCGGGGCGCCGCCTCCCCCCGGGCGGCGGGGGCAACACGGACCGGCCCCGCGGGGGTCCCTGGCCACGAGGGAAGAAAGGAAAAAGAAAAAGAAAGAAACCCACACCACGCGCTGCCTTCCAGCAAAGCGCGTGCTAACATCGCTGCCGGGCACGGCTGGGTGAGGGCGGCCGTTACCGGCCGTTACGCGGCCGTTACGGGCCGCCCGCGGCGCGCGGGAAGCGGCGGCCGGGCTGGACAGAGCCAACTTAGACAAAGGGCACTCGAGGCTCCGCGTCTCCCCCCGCCGCAGCTGTCAGCGGCCGGCGGAGCGGGGCGACCCGCGCGCCTCCCCGCCGGGCGCCGAGCACCGGGGCTCCCCGATCCGCCCCCCGGCCCCGCGCCCGCCGCTCCCTCCCGCCCTGCCCGCCGCCTCCCCTCCCCCCATACAAAGGGAGCCGGTCTATAAAGAGCCGCTCCCGGCGCCCGCAGCCCGCGAGGTGTCGCTCGCTCGCTCACCCGTCCCGGCCTCACGCCGCCGTTGCCGCCAGCTCCGCTCCGCTCCGCGCCCTCCGCTCTCTCCGCGCTGCCTCCTCTCCTCTCCCTTCCCCTCCCCTCCGGCCCCGCGGCCGGATTCACCCTCCCGGCGCGAGCGCCAAACGCGGCGGCCCAATGGGCATCGCGCTCATTGGCGAGCGCCGAGCACCGCCTCCATTGGACGGACGCGGCCCGGGCGGCCCGAGCCAATCGGAGGCGGGCGGGGGCGGGACGAGGGGCGGGGCGCTCGCTCCCCACGTGCGGGGGGGGTGGCGGGGGGGCAGCTCTTTGTTCTCGCGCTGCTCGCGCCGGGGGGGTTCCCTGTCCCCGCGCCCCCCGCGCCCCCGTCCCCGCGCCCGGAAACTCCCGGCCGCTTCGCGTGGACGAACGGGAGCGAGGGAAGGAAGGAAGGAGGGAGGGAGGGAGCGCGGCGAGGGGCGGCGCGGCGCTGCCCGGCGCTGCCGAGTTTGAATCAGTTCGAAAGTGGGAGCCGTGTAACGGTTTTAACCGTCGCGCCGCGGCGCGCGCGGGAGGCGGCAGCCCTGAGGGAGAGGCGGGGAGGGAAGCAGGGAGGGAGGGAGCGGGGGAAGGAGCGCGCTGCGAGGCCGCGGCGGCTCCGCGCCCGCTGCTGCCCCGGCGGGCAGGGCCGCCGCGCGCGGGGAAGGGGCCGGGCCGGGGCCGAGGGCGGCGAGTTGCGGGGTGCCCCTGGGCCCCGGTCATCGCTCTGCCCAGCCCTCACAGCGCTGCAGCCCGGGGGCGCTCCGTGATAAATCACGGCAAGAGCGGGTTGTCCACGGGAAGCCGGGGTCGGGGCGCCCCTCACGCCCTGCCTGCAGCCGCTTCTGCTGCCATCGCTTCCCTCATGTACGGGCAACACGGGGTCCGGGCTCCTGCTCCCGTGTCGTGCAGGACACAGGCTCTGTCCAGCCCTGCTCTTCTACCTTCACGCTCTTTGCTCCATTTCTCACCTCGCTCATCGTTAAAAAAACACAAAGAAAACTTTGCATATACAATGCACCGCTTCACTTTCCCTTGTGACCGCATCCCTCTCCCTTGGGCCTTTGGAAAACAGTACAAGCACAGCCTTGGTCTTGCAGCATGCAAGTCCAAGGAGGCTCCATGGTGTTCTCCTTAAAGCGGTGTATTTGTGTGATTTTACATTTTCCATGTTCCAGTGTGTAACTACTTGAAATTGCTCCACTTCATCACCCACAAAGCTTGCAACGAAACCTAAAGACTTGGCCTTCCGATGCTGAACGTTCCCTATTTACCTACCAGCCTCAGCAAGAGATGTCTCCTAATGGCTTATTTTTACTGTAATACCTCTATTATTTATAAATTCGGATGGTGCAACCTAAAATTCTTTCATGTCATAGTTACACATTAGCGTGACAGAAGGCCTCACCCTTCTTCTAATTCAGTGAGGTGGGTTCTGATTTCAGCGATTTTATTAAAATCGTCATACTGGCAAAACATTAGTCATTTCCGGAAACGGAGCTGTTTAAGTCTATTTTGCCCCAAGATGGCTGTCACCACCAAAATGGCTACCCAGCACTTCACCAGTTAGGATATAGACTTTATTCGGATGGCTGGAATTGCACTTTATGAGTTTTGTTTGTAGGCAGAAAATATAAGTAAGCATTTTTAAATAAGCTTAATAGCAACAATGTAAGTAGTGTAATTACTCACATGCAGGAAAAAATGGTATTTTATAACCCACACTGTGAGCTAAACCTCGTTTGAAATAGCTCCTTTTTTTTTTCTCCTGTCTTGCACAGAGAGTTACTCATCTTTTATAAAATAAACTAATACTTACAAGAAAATAAAACATGTTTTTAGTTTGTTTTATTTTGCATTACAGGAAAACAGTCTTCACACTTGGACTCCTTTTGGGGTTCTTAAAGAGTCGAATCTCCTTCGAGAGGAACTCCTTAAAAACAGATTTTCTGATCAGTCATTCAGCCTGTTTCAAACAACCAGGAGAATTTGGACAGCTGTTTTTTTTCTGCACGCAGGGGTTTAGTGTTGCAGCAAGCTCCGTATAGGTGTTCTGCTCTCACAGAGTGAACCACCCAAGTGACTTTCTGTTTCTGCTGCCTTTTTATGATTAAGCATCGTCTGTTAGAACAAGGACCAGCTTTATGATGAGACATTTAGACTAGATCTTTAGACAAGATAAATAATACAGAATTTTCTGAAAGAAAGATCTGGTTTTTTGAAGAGTTGTTCTGAAAAGAGTGTATTCTGATGGCAGGGTATAAAAATAGTACTTGGGGGGAAAATGTTAATTTTGAAGAAATATTTATATGTGTTAAGTGACAATGAAGTTAATATCAAGCTCAGGAAAAAAGTATCAGATTTGGGTTGAACCCTTCTGAACTGCTGAAAACTTTGGTCTTTTCTATAGATTACACATTACAAAAGAGTCATTTCTGTGTTCCGAAGAACAGTTCCCAGTTCCCAGTCCTGTAACCACACAGTAAAAGTGAGTACATACCCTTTATAGAAATACTTAACTTATTGATGCATTATTATTTAAAAAGCATCTCATTAATTAGGTTAACTTTTAAATAACACTCTAAGGAATATGTGTTTTGTAACAAGCAGTTTTAAGATCAAGTTTGTTTTAAAATGTTTTTCCATCAGTAGCTTTGTGGTACTTAGGGACCAGTTTCCCTGAAGGAAATGCAGCCTCATGTCCTGTTTCACAAATTGCACCCGACTTCTGGTTTTCCGTTCACCGCTTGCATCTCTGCAGAGCTGCATGAAATGGTCAGACCACCCGCCCGCATCGTTGGGCACACTGGCCATTGCACTGGATTAGGAGAATAAGTCTCAGGACTAAAACATAAGATGAACACGCTGAACCAGCTGTCTGTGCTGGTGACTGCTCGGCACAGAGCTGCAGCTGGGGGTATATACCTCCAGAAGAAGCCCTAAATTCAAATAAACTCAAGTAATCTCTAGTTGTAGAAATTATTCCTGTTGCAGACTCCTTTGCTCTCATGCGGCCGACTGTGCGGTGTTCATCTGACTTGATGCAGTTGTTGTGGGACCCAGGAGCTGCAAACTCACGTGTGGGGCCAAAACAACATTGAGAGAAATACAGTCAATGAGCGCAAGAAAGTAGACTGGGTGTGAAAGACAATGTACAGCACTAGGTATGTTGCTCAGCAGATTAGGAAGATGGGTTGAAGTGCCCTTACACCAGATTCCCGTGCCATACAGAGGACTCTCTGCGTCTGATGCCATGAATGATCAAACGCCCACAGCTGGTTTCTAGGTCTGCCAAAGCATCAGTTTTTCCCTAAACAAACTAAATCCACCTGACCTTTCACTGAATGCTTGTCTCGTATATCCTAATATAGGTATGTAATACATTTATACAGAGCGTTATGTTATGTTATGTTATGTTATGTTATGTTATGTTATGTTATGTTATGTTATGTTATACAGAGCGCTCATGCTTTCGACATACGGGGCAGTCTCAGCTCTGCCATACTGCATTCAAGGAGATTTTTAACTGCAACACACTCTATTTCAGGGATGAGAATGCATGACAAAGGTGGAGTGACACACACTCAAAATGTGCCACCTTATTATAATTGTTAGTATCTTTTTGACTAAGAAAAAATGTGCTGAGAGGAAAACTCACTGTTATTGCTTTTAGAATCTCTTTTTGTTTGTTTATAATGGAAGGAACAGAACTGCTTTCCTATTAACTTATTTTTACATGCAGAGATAAAAGTCTGCTGCATGAGATCATCCGTTTCAATTTGTGAGAGGGATTAATTGTCTCCCATTGATTTCGATTAGAATTAATATGACTTTAAAAATCTATATGTAATGGTTTCACTTTAAAGAATTTATTTGTGTTTAATTTGTGGTCACAGAGGCCGCTTAAACTGTGTAAGAAAAATAACTTCCCATCCTTGTGTGCTTATTCTTCACCTTTCTTACTACTTTTATTTACCTAAGTGTGTATTTACTGATGCATTCAAAACATTTTAAGGACCACGTGGCCTTAACCAAACCACCATGAAAGCATATGGTCAAGAACTTGAATTCCAGCATTCCAAATTCCAGAAAGGTTCCTCTTTTCCAGGCATATTCAACTATAGAGCTATATGGTAGTGTTGGGTGTTCTATTCACATGGAAGAATTTTCCTCCTACCAAAAAGCTGCAAATTTGAAAGCTTCAAATGGGCGTTCAGTAAGAGTTGATAGATGGTCTTCCTCTGGGCCAAATCCTGATTACAAACCCAAATGTTCCAAGAGATGTTTAGAGAGAAATATTTAGAGAGCCCGAGCTCTCTAAATGTTCTGTTTCTGAGGTGTTAAGTTTCTTCCATGGCGGTGACTAACTTACCCTAACAGATGCACAAAGTTCATTGACAGAATCAGATGTTCTCATTTGGCTGTGCAAGTAATTCTTCACATTGCTAAGCACAGCGTGCCTGTAATGATAGTTCAGGTCATTTGCAAAGGTAGACATAAGTGCTGAATCTCTTCTGTGCATCATTTCGCCCCCTTCTCCGATGTGTTTCTACCAACAGTACAGTGACTGCCTTCCCATCTGCGTGTGAACTTGTCGTGCCCATGCCTCCATTTTCAGCATCATTTACCCCTTCTCAGCCTCTGATTTTTATCATTTTCTTGGTTTTGACTTTTTACTTGGAAGGGTGTGGTCCTATCCTGTATTTGTTTAATCCTGACATCTAAAACAGTGCAATACTTGCTATCGTACTGACCCACACAGCTTTTTAATGACATAATCATGCATATTATGTTGTATATGCACAAGGACTCATAACCTCAAAATTGGTAAATTCATAAAGCTAAAAATAAAAATATTGTTTGTCAACATAGATTTGTTTAAACTGATTAAATATTGCATTTACAGGGGAAGTCCAAGATTTTCTACACCTTAAAAATAGACGTGATAATCTCTTAGCTCTTGCCAGGAGTAGTAAATTATGTTGTCAGAAAAGTCTTTTTAGGGAGATGTGTGATAAAGGCTTTGAACAGTAAGTAAAAGCTGATTCTACATATCCATTCAACAAATACATTCTGTCTATATGAGTCATAATAAATAAGATATGCTTTGGGAGGTATATAAAGCAGATGGTTAAAAAAAAAGAGAATTAAAATTTAAGAAAGGATTACGCAGATGCATTTCTTGTGGTGGCTTTGTATGGATAGGTTTACTTCCTAGCTGTTAAGAATTTGCAGTTATTTGGCAGTCTTTCTGACAGATACATGATCTCACACATATCTCTCCAGATCCAAATTGTAAAAACAAAAGCCGCCCAAGTGCTCTGAGAAAACTGAGAAAATAATGTTCCATTCCTAACATCATTTTAGGTGTTACCAGAATATGCTGGTCAAACAGGCAATGGGAAAAAAAAAATCACTAATTTGAATTTGTATCGAACTTGCATTACAGAATAAAAAAGGCCTTTGATCTTATGCATCACTTTCCTCTCTGATGCCTTCACGCTGGATACAAAACATAGAGTTAAGGGAAATTAAGGGACGTTTAAGTGCCCAATTACAGGTGCTGAATTGCAGCCAAGAAAATATTGAAATAAGTGAGTGTCTGCACAGGCTGATGCTGAGAAACAATTGCAGATAGCTATGTAAGTGGTGAAAACTCGTCTTTAATTCGTATGCAACAGGCCACGTTTTGCTCTTAATAACAATCATTATAAAACAACAACAGCAGAACCTCATTTTTCGCCAGCAAAGCAAGAAGCCAGCAAAGTAAGAGGGAGAAATAGAGACGTCCAGACAAGGCCTGTGCAGCCCCACAGCTCTTCTGAAGACCTGAAAATATGAAAACATTTCCACGCCACGCTGACAGTTCATTCCATGTCCGCCCAGCTGAGGGTGAGCCTCTGGTTTTCTCAATCTGTGTGACTCTTAAGAGAATCTTACCTGGCGCCGTTCCTGCTTCTCGCTGGGAAAGTGAGATCAGGCTCTAAGCCCACAAGTATGAGGGGCTGAGTCAACGGAGTGAATGAAACAGTGACTAACTCATTATGTGAATGAGTGAGCACGTCCTTGTTTGCTTTTGTGATCATTTCTATGCATGAGTGAGTGGCAGGGCAATTACATGTGTGTGAATGAGCGGGGTCAGGGTTGCTGAATAATCCATATATTTGTGTGGTCTTTCCGTCTTTTGATCAGACTAACGAGCCAAGTGCTTGGCATATCAATATATGCAAACCAGAGAGAAGATCGTCACGTAGCTTGGAGACAAATTAAAAATAAGAAGGCTAGTGTGCCAGGGTCTGCTCTCAGTCACACATGTGTAACTAGATCGGGAAATGAGTTGCTTGGGTCTAGGCCATTGAGTAGTGCTGCTCGTCGGTGGCAGGAAGCTGAGGGGGGACAGAGTTGTTTTCTCCAAGATTAGTATTATCGGTGACATTACCAAATCAATCTCTAGTTTACGGCAGATCTAATTGTGAAATATAAAGTGAAGAATTGTTGGACAATGAAATGATTTTCTGTCTTATTAATCTTCCATAAATGAACAGGGCTTTCCTTATGTCAGCTCTTTCATTTCCAATGTACTTAGCAAGGCTAGCAGTAAATTTGGCACCCCAAAAGCTCACGCCTTCATCTAGCCTAGACAAAGGCAGAATAAAACCTTGTTCTATTATATCATATATAAATCATGTCCTACTGTTGGATTTAATTTCTTAGCTGCATACGACTAAGTGAATAAGAGTCAATGCTGTGCTTCTAAAATCCAATCAAACTGTAGGTATAATGAATATAAGTGGACATGGACATAAAGAAATAATCTAGATTCATGCAAAACTTCAGTCTTTTTCCTCCTAAGGAAATTCTTTTTTTTTTTTTCCTTTCACTTTTTCCCTTTTTTTTTTTTTTTTTTTTTCCCCTCAAAGGCCCACGGGCCCTTATGACTCTACCCTTTTTCTAAAAAAATAATCCCACTATAACTTCCAGTAGTAGCGGAAGTAGGAAGAAAATAAATGTAAAACATTAGTAATTACCAGCTTTTTGCCACCTCTGATGTCTTGACCTGAGCTGGGGAATGCTTTTAATTATTGTAAATTATACTGAATCTGAAAATCAAGGTTATGGGAAACATATGTTTCCCATAATTTCCCCAAATAATTAATTCTGCATTTTTCTCTCAGATTTCTTCTCCTGTGAAGGCTGATCCTTCCAGTAGAAGACATTTCCTGATCCTAAGCCAAAATCTGCCCTCTCATCTGCACCGTGCTATCTCACAATGTTTCAGTAAATCGAGCAGCTGGCAGTACATTTTTCATGTATCTTATGATCTGACAACATTTTGCCATTCTTTAAAAAGCAGGAATCCTCAGCTTTGTGCATCCTTCAGGTTTGGGATGGCAGTCCTCCAAAGAAGGACATGATTTGGCAAACAAACTGTGATTTAGCAAAACGCTGAAATTCTGCATATGCTGCCATCTTTCTAAGTGCGTTTGGTCTAGATTTGGTTGCCTTGAGCTCTGTGGCTTGCTTTTAAAGAGAATAACATTTTTTTTTCATCTTTTGCAGGTTTATGTAGCTGCAAGAGCCGTCTGACTTTATGAGCAAAATTAATCACTGATATATGTGAAAAACAACATTGAAATTCAAATTTTGTCACTTATGCTCAGATCTAGGTTACCTAAATATGTTTGAACTACAAATTCTGTGGCATAAGTAGGTTGGGAATCCATTCAGGTCCAATGACAAAAGGGTTCAGATCTAGGAATAAGCACGCTGACTGTTATTGAACGAGGTTTCTACTTTTTTTTTTTTTTTTTTTTAATTAGATTTGTCGGTCCATGTCTTAAACCAATAGCTAAATAACAAAAATCTTCTGTTTTTTTTTTTTTTTTTCCTTAAATGAAGCCATGTGCTCCTATCTACTCCTTGTGTTAGCAGCTGTTGTATTAAGAGCTGACAATTGCCCAATAACCTTTCGTGACACTAAGTCCCTATACACAGATTCCAAGTACCGTTACTGGATAGGAAAGGCTTGACAACATTACGGTGATACAGACTGTTTCAGAGCTGAGCTTTTCTAGGTCACTTTGGTCTTAATTCCTGGTACTAACTGTTGGGAGCTTGAAGTGCGAAGCATGTGATACAGGGGCAAGGAAACAGGATTTACATGTAGCTCCTCCTGTGATTTGCTCTGATTTTTGGCAGCTACACTTCTGTGTGCCTATTTCTCACATTTTCAGAATGAGGATAAGATTAGTGAATGTTTATAACTACTTTTTAATGCCCAGGGAAGAGGTGACTTTAACATCACAAAGTGATGACACTCTGTATAAGAGTGTGTCTAATACTGCACTTTTGTGAATTTTTAGGATTGTTTTTGATGAAAGATGTTGGTATGGGGAGACTTGAATGCAGTTTTAAACTACAATGCCAGGAGGAGTTAAATAATGTAGGAGTTAAATAATGCCATATTTGTTCTGGGTGGCCAAATACATGGCGAGAGAAACCTTGCCCACAGCTGCATCAGCTTTTCAGATAAGAGAGGGCAGCGTGCCATGTCGGTTACACTGTACAGCGAGCAGATGCTTGTCTGCATGCAGTTCTTGCAGACCTTCATAAGGTCACGTTCTGGCCATGGCTTGACATTGGCTGTGGATCTTGGAGCTTGCTTAAGTGCATCCACTGCATGCAGCTCTCACATTGCAACCCATTTCTTAAACTAGACCAGTAGACAAAAACAAATCAAAGTGTGAGTGATCCATTCTGTATTTGAACTTTCACCTTGTTTGCACAAGCACAGGACTGCTCTGGTGTGTAGGATTGTTAGGGAGAACGGACACTGCAAGCGTGGCACTTTCAAACCTTTCTAGCCCTTGCGTCCTGTAGCTGGTTCAGAATTCTCCTCGCTCTTCCTCATAGCAGGTAGATCACACACAGATGCTTCCCACCTCATTTACTGCTCCACGGTGCCTTCTTGGCATGGTGAGTCTCACAGATGGAAACAGACACATTAGTGTGAGCATGGAGAGGATCAATAATGCAGAAGTGCTGCCATTTGACAGCTGCTCATTGTCGTATATTGTGACTATCTGAATCTATTTCACCAGCTCAAGCTTTTTTGCTCCCATTTCCCATCCATAGACCCAGAGGCCCAGAAAACTGCTGAGCTCTTATTCTAGAACATTTATACAGTGATGGGTGTTCAGCTCAAGGAGCTTTAGGTTCATGCTTTGAGTAAATTTAACATATTCTCAGAGCTTTCTGAAAAATACATAAGGTGGAATAGAAACTTTATTCATCCTGAAACTCCGATTATGCCTGAAAGACAGCAGCAATTCAGAGATCTGAGCTGTAGAGATGAGAAACACATAATAATCCCAGTGTGCCTTCTCCAGCCTAGAGAAAATCCTGCATCCAATGCCTGAAATGAACTTTGTCAAACTCCATAAACGTAAGGCTTTGTGTACTTATACTCTCTCTCCTCCTCATTCCCTCACTTTTAGAAAAGTTTAGGGAACCAAAGGCAAAAATAAACAAAACCCTACCTTCATACGCACATACAGTTACCTGTTAGAATGTAAGAAGTCAAGAATATAAGAGTTAATGTTCTTATGTCAACTGTCCTGGACTGAATGGAGACAGTCTTTGCTCTTCATGTTTTCTGTGCTAGGTTTATTCAGGTTTATGGCCCTTATTTCAAACTCCAGATGCTTCACATGGAACTGAATTGACCACATTTGTTTGGAAAAATAAAATCAGATCCTTGCATAGTAATAAAATACAACTCAATGATAAAATTAACTCAATGCATTCGTTGCTACATTTGTGTTGATTAGTGTATAGTATGAAATAAACCAGATGTACTTTGCGGCTAAATTAATACTGCTGGGGGAGCTTTATGTTTGCATTTTGTGGTTGCTAGCATCCTGCATTAATGAATTCCAGAATGATTCCACGCTGTGGGATTTTTTTTTCTTTTTTTTCAATTATCATCTCCTCAGTACAATCTTAGGTGAACAACCAGAAAGCTGCTAACCAAGAGACAACACCCAGCACCTTTTTCCTGCAGAGTCTTTTAAGTTTATACCTTTCTAAGGACTGCTGAAAGATCTGTATTCATTAACAGCATTCTGTTCTTCACTAAACAATGTGTAATATTTGATCATTTATTACCTTAAAAACTTTTCATATAAAGTAAAACATAAATAAAAATTTAGGACCAGAGTTAAGTGGTTAATAATCTTAATTAATTAATAATAAATAGTCAGTTTTATAGTATGATTGATCACTAATATTTTTTACTCTGCTGAATACGTGGAGTTTGTCTTAAACTAGTTTTATCCAGTATAGTTTTATCATAAGATCTTTAGAGAAGTTTACCTGTTTTTTTTTTATTATTTTTATTTTTTTAAGTTGGTTGGTTAGTTGGTTTCTTTTTTTTAAGGAAGAGGTATCTGAACATTTATTATTTACTATTATTCTTCTGTATTTGATACTCAATTTTAAATTTGACTGGAACAACCAATAAAAGTAACAGGCACAGAAATTCCCTGATTCTATTAGAACAGAGTACTTCTGCCCCCAAAATCTAATTAAAGTCATTTTTTTCTAGTTAAAGTCATTTTTTAAGTTAAGTTTGCCAAGAAACACATAATTGTTATCTGTTTAGTAGCAACAGTCTAATACATTTGAACTGGATTTTTAAATGAGCTTACAAATAAAGATGCCTTGAAAATGTGAACATTTCAAATTAGCTGCTAGACCCAAACTTCTTGCACAAGTCTGCAGTATGTGTTGGGTGAAGAAAAGCAGCCTGCACAGGCAAGCAAAGGCACCTACAGTAGCAGTTACTTGTTCATCCAGTGTTCGTTGTCCATAGCCAGTGGAAGTAAAGCAAAAATGTTTTTGAATCCTGACCCTTTCCCATGGGATTCATAATGTAATCATTTGAACAAGAGCACTTTATTTTCCATTGCTGCATCGTATTATAGTTTCTGAGACTTCAGCTAGCTGTATGTTTGTGGATATGACAAAGAGGGTGTTGTGTAAAGCAGTCAAGGCGTTCTTGAGTAACGAGCCAAAAGCATCCTGTGGAATACACCCTATAGGAAATACCAGTTAGCAAGACTTTGTCATGCTTGGTTTCCAACATCTGACCCTTTCTAAAATTTGTCTTCCCCGGGGAAAAACATCCAGTATTCACATTTATTTATTTATTTATTAAATGAAAAATAGAACCTGTGTATGCACTATACATTGAATGGAAGGAAAGGGATCAGAAAATGCTTTTGTCCCTTTTGTTGAGTTTCCTAAATTTGGCAAGTAATCTCTTTGTCACATCAGTAGAGTCTACCTAAATCTAAATAATGTTCAGACTTAGTGCCAGAACCATACAAAATAAATAATATATGCATAATACTAAGTATTAAGATAAAAATTTAAAAAAATCTTTCTTTTAAAAATCTTTTTTTGGGGGATAATATTTTTATATTTTATATATAATTTAATATGTTTTTATAATAAAAAACTTTAAAAAAGCAGAAGAGGAATGAGAAACTTAAGCTTTGCAAAATTTCAGCCAAGACAAATTGTACTAGGCCTTTTTTTTTTCCCTTATGTATAAAATACAGTAGGATCTTCTCTATTTCTTTCCCTAGCGCTGTAATCTTTCAACAGGGGCTACACAAAGATGAGCAGACATTTAAGATGGCAACCTTCTCTTCCAGCAAGCAGCTGTTGAACCCAGTTCATTTTTGGAGCACCAGTTTGTAAGTGATATCTCCTCGAATAGACTTTCCACCCAGATGAACGGACCCATGTTCATGTTGCTGCTGAATTAGTCCGATCCCACAAGCACAGCAGGATGGAGGACACCAAATCCACTGTAAGGTTGGAGTAGCTCAACCAGAGAATAACTGACCTGGCACACGAGCTGCCGGGACCACATTCTTCAGCAGAGACTGGGAACGTGTTTGGACCAGCAGAGAGATTTTGTTCTGGGTCAGTATTTTGCGCTGTGCTTTCCACTCAGGGCTGAAGTAAGTGGTAAATTCAATGACACTATGATACTAGGAAATCACAGACTGACTTTAAGCAGCTCATTTTATATTGTATACAGCAGTGAGATGTGGTCATATGAAGAGCTAAAATGATCAATTATTAAAATATACACCAAAATATTAACACTGCAAATAACCTAAAATAATGTGTGCTTCCTTCCTGAATGTAAATAACTTTTCCTTAAGCATCGGTATCTTTTATTTTACTATTAATAGAAATAATTTTCATCTATACATGAGAGGAGACAATTTATTTTGAAATATAGGCTGTTTTAATCATATTCATTTCATTCCATCCAAGTGCTTCAGAGGTTTATTGGCTATGTAGTATGTAATATCTATACCTCTTATAAATCTATACTCATTTAGGGTTTTTTGACTGGTCTCAATGAACTCTTCCAATTTCTTGAAGAAAAGTTTTTCACTGATATTTATCAATGGATAAAGTTGCTGTCTAAGAGAGCAACTTCAGTTCTTGCCAAGTGCACTTGAATTGTTGAATTTATTTCTTGGTGGGATTAGCATTTATGTCTAACTCAAACACAAAAACACATTGTGTTGCGCCTTGGGAATAGGAGAGAATAGCATCTATGATTAAAAAGAAATAAATGGTACAGATACCAATCTGATCTAAAGCTCTGGGATTTATTTTGAAAATTATGATTTTTCCAGATGACCTTACGTGACACTCTCACAGACAACTTAATTCTATATTTAATAAGGATGATATAGCATTATACTTTTATTGTCTTAGAACTGGTACTTTTCATTTAATATTTATTTTACTGGATTTATTGTGATTTTTTTTTTAACTTGGGATATTAGCTACTTCACCCTGATTCTGTTTTCTACTGTGTTTTACTCAAGGTTTTCACCCCATCCACATCAGTGGTTCCACTGAGGTAAATAAATAAAAAAAAAAAAAAAAAAAAAAAAAAAACTGAATATTTTATCCTTACAATCTTGCCTGAGCATCCTTACAATATGCTCTTAAGAACTGCAGTTCAGGCCTAACAAGTAAATGAGATACTTCAAGTCTGCAATTATGTGATTACATAATGGTCTGAAACAGCCATCAAGGAGCCAATACCCATTATCCTGTTACCACATATTATATACACATTCAAAATATGCAATGAAATGTATAATAGATTGAGAAGGGTTGAAGATGCTGCAGTGCAGCTGGTCAAGCTTTCTCATCTTTTGAAGTGCATATACCGCAAAGCAAAATTTCATACACACACAAAAATGTAGCAACAAGTGCTGTGTGGCCAATTTTAAGCATTTAGAGACTGTCAGGTTTCTTTGAAAGATGAAATAGATCTGTACCATCTTATTTCCTTTCAAAATTATAGGATCAGGTTTGTTTGTCTCGACCTCTTTTACTGAAGGAGCCGGCCAGTAGCACATTAGCACGCTTATACTTTGGGCTCTGGCTTTTGAGATATGTTGTAAATATCTGCTAGCTCCAAACTGATATAAAAGATGTATGCTTGCATGCAGTCAGGGGAAGGCATAAAATCCTGGTCTTAGTGTAGAAAAGAGGATGTTTTAGCAGAATTTAGGATTGTGTAGTCCTGTATATATCAATAAGTGCTTTATACAAAGCACACACTATGATGTCTTACTGTTTCAGGTCTTTATTCAGCAAAGTTTGAGTGTTGGCTTAAGTGCTTTGTTGAAAGGGTGCCACATTTATTGCAGTGTTCACATTTCCTATGGATTGCAGCTGTCTGAAACATCTGAAGTATTGAAGCAACACCTCTAATAGGGATATACAGCATATATACTTGGAATTGTAGGTTGTATTGGTCTTCAAATGTTAACAAAGATTTCAAATGTATTTTACCCCCCTTTTCAGCTATTTCAGCTAGGAAGTACAAAGATGCTTTAATACAATAATGGAAATAATACAATCGTGGAAAAAAATAAGGCAAGGACTGTTTCCACTTCCACTTCTTAAGTGGAAGCCAAAATATTTGACACACACACCTGGGTATTATTTCTTTTTTTGTTATTGATTTTAAAAATTGTATCTGTGGTTATCTACATAAGCAGACGGGTGTTTTAACATTGTTGAAACAGTGGTGTGAACTTACATTCATGTCTTATTTTTAGCATTTCTGTTTGTAGTTTAGTATAAATTGCAATTACATTTTAAATAAAGTCTATCTTTAGTTGATAGAATAAATTCTACAATTGCATTGGCAGTAAATTTGCTCATTCAATGTATCATGCTACATGTGCTAAATGAGAAATTAACCCTTACCTAGGGTGAGATGTCAGGTCAAGACATTAGGTTAGGTTTGAGGTAGGTCTAGCCAATAACCCTATGCAAGATCATTTGTGGTAAGTGTTGTCTCATGTGAATGGCTATTTAAACATAGGGTGTTTGGTCTTGTAAGCATGGTTTTAGGTGACTTGGAAGGGTTAATTTCTCTGCCTCTAGCAGAGGCATGAACTTCCCATTAAATGGAAGTTAATGTTTCTTGAGAAGTGCTCTGGGGCAAAGAATCAGAACTGAAAGTTAGAGGAAAGGGGAGGCAGGGAGTGGTTCCTCCGGGTTTTTTGGTGTTTGGCAAACTGGAACTCAGCACAAAAATAAGGAGGAACTGTAAATTTGTGCCTGTAAAATCAGAAGGCAGGGACGGGGAAGGGGAAGGCATTTACTCGTGTTGACTACTTTAGGAGTAGGTGATATGGTGGAAGAATTGCGGAACAGAAGAGGTTATAAAATAAATGATAGGATATGGTGCTTGCTATAGCAGTGTGTAAGATTTGATGGCCTGGAAAATAACCTTGGAGTCTTCTGTCCTAATCATGGGAGAGGTTTCTTAATAGCACTTCAGCCTTTTCAGGATTACTTAGTGAGGTGTAATGCTAATTTTATTTTCTCTCTTTGGCTTTAGTCTCATTTTCTTTAGCTACTAATAAAGGATGGGCAGGCCAAAAGTCTCTCTGTGCTTTCAAGATGCTAATTGTGGGTTTTATGAAGACCACCAAGGAAAGGGAAATAACTAGCAGCACTCTTACATTATTAACTCACACTGAAATCCACTCATGGAAATGTAAAGCCTACATATCCTTTCAATGTCTCCTTAGGGCTCTGCTTGATGGGTGACAGCAGAGGAAATGAATAAGAGTCAGGAGACCTTGGAGTTGTTTGTGGCTCCCCTTGGTCACACTGTGGTGTTTGCAACAACTCACTTCACGCTTCCCATGCTGCTGTTTCCTGTGTTGTCAGAGAATACTCATAATGCAGCCTTTTCTCAAACCCTCCCCAAACCCTCCTGATACCAGACAAGCAATCACTATTATTTTAATTTCCCTATGAAATTTCTCATATCAAATACTCCATAGAAAATCCATGAAAATAGAAAATAATAGCAATAATGAAAAAATCCACAGCTAACCACATTTGGAAATTCATGCTACTTTCCAACTGTGTCTAATTTCAACCATTTTTTTTTCCTTTTCAAAGGGATCTTTAATTAGATTTCAGAACAAAAAAATGCCAGACCAATTTTACACAAGTTTTGAGTTCCTATCTTATGAAGGAAAGTCAAATAGTATAGTATATTCTTTCTGGATAATGTAGCATTAATGTGTACAATAAATTACTACAGGTTACACAATGGGAATAATGATACTGGATTAAATTGGTAACAGTGCTATTTTATACCTTAATTTTCCCTAATGCAGGCAAAAATGACAATATAAAATTATAGATTTGGAACCAGGATTACTGTTTTTAATTTATTGAAAAAAATAAGCTGCAGTTAAAGTACTTGTATTCTTAATCAGAACGCTGTTTTTAGAAATCTGTGGGTTTTGTAGATGTTTATATAATAGAAAGAATTTGACCTGTTGCCATGTTCAAAGGTTTCAAACGTGCTATTTTACTGTGTGACCTCTCTCTGGCTTTTACATGCTTGTGCTGCTGGCACAACTAGGCCCTTAACTAATGTTAGCACTGGGTTACTAGAAGAGCTGATGGAGAGGCAGCCATGCTTTAGTCTCACTTGTGAATCTCTAATGGAGTTATCATTAAAATTTTAATTTCTGAGTCTTTCTTACAGATGTGGCCAGATGTGAAGCAGAAGGAGCCCTCAGACCATTGCCAGGGCACAGTGAGCAGAGCGGTCTCAAGAGCCAAGGGAAGATGAGACTCGCTTTGGGCTCTCATGATGTTGGGGTTGTAGCCAGCAGAACGTGATGTAAAGGTGTTGCTTGCAGGCCATGTGTGCAGCTGCTACATGTGAAGGATTTGTAAGAAGGCCATCCACCTGGCATCCCAAGCTTCTTTTTTGCCTGAGAAAATAAAAAAAGTTACTGTTTTGACAGACGTTAAGAATCTCCCTGTTTTGGCTTCAGGAGAATGGAGAGCCAAGAGAGCCTGTGTTTATCCAAATGTGTTCCATGAATAAATGAAATTATAAAAAATCAAACCTCCTTCATACTCCAGATGACAGTATTTTCTACAATTCATTGGTTAGTTTGCAATTATTATCTACTTATATATTCAAGTATTAATTATAATTATAATTAATAATAATAATTAATTATAATTATAATTATAATTAATTAATAATAATTAATTATAAATGTCCACTGAGACTACTTACTTAACATTTTGATTAATAGTCAGACTTAACTTTCACTTTATTCATTAATTCATTCATTAATATTCTCTTTATAAGTAGTATGATTTAAAGTAAAATGGCTAAAATAGTTATAAAACAGACAGCTACAATTTCTGATCCTGCATAACTTTCACATCCACAAAACCAACTAGCATAATCCAGTGAGCTTTGCTAAATTACTTTTTTTGATATCTTTTCTTGCTTCTACAAAGAAGGAATTGATGAATCAACATGCAAAAATATATAACTCTTGGTTTTTTTTCTGGTGCTTTTCTATATTTGTTTTCTTACCAGCTCTTCTTTCTTGGGCCTTCATATCTTCCTCTTGCCTTTTTACTATTTTTAAGATAATATCTTCTTCCTTTTTGTGACACTATTTCTTGTAATCATCCTTCTCCAATACCTACATTCATCTGCAGAGGAAATTAAGTAGTGCCTTAGTCCTTGCACACAGAAAATGACCCAAAGGATTGACTCCACAGTATGGCTTATCAGTGTCAGATTACATCTGTTTGCCAGATTCAGAGGAAGACCTAAATTTAGAATTCAGTTACTCAAAAAATGAGGTTATCTAGATTCTGAATTTGACTCAAATATCTCTTTGAATGTACTTGTGTGGGGTTTTATTTGTTTGTTTTTTAGAAATCAGTGGATAATATTCTTCACAAAAATAATATGCCATAAAAAAGGTCACTAATGTAAAGTGACAAGTGCAGCTTGAAACTAAAACCCACAAAAAAAAAAAAAAAAAAAAAAAAAAAAAAAAAGAGGAAAAACAGGAAAAACAAATACTCTCTACCAACAGGTATATCTAAACATTCAACAGAGAGTAGCAGATGATATTCTATGATGTGCTTCATAAGAAGTCCAGAAATACCACTTAACTAGTTTATTCTAGATATCTTTTTTTCCCAGAGACAAACATCAGTTAAGTAGATGTATGAAAAACAAGATTATTTCAACTATCTCCATTATGAAATGGAATACATCATGGAGATACATCTGCAGGTGGAAAAGACACTAAGGTTTCTATGTTCGAGTTTGAACAGCTACAGTTTGTTGGCATGAATTCTACAAAATTCTTGCTAGATTAACTTCACTTTATCAAAGGTGGCTTTCAGGAGATGATTGTTATTATACCATTATAATAATCCTTTTAGTGGTTGTTTATTATTTTTATTTTTATTTTATTTTATTTTATTTTATTTTATTTTATTTTATTTTATTTTATTTTATTTTATTTTATTATTATTGGAATGAGTTTGGTTGTGGCAGCGCTTTAGCGGTTTTGCGGGAAAAAAAACAAAAATAAAAACAATCAAGCAAACAAAAAAAAACCCAAAATAAGACTCTTCTTTAAAGCATGTTTCTTCCTGTCATATTAAAAATGAAGGGGTTGGCTCATTTTGCCAACTCTCAAAACTTTGTGTCCACCCTCATATAATTACGGGGCCAAAGAGCTCAGAAAACCAAAGCATGCAATTAAGCCACGTCTTTCCAGCTCCGCATTTCAAGGCCACTCTCACGCTTGCCACCAAATCCAGCTATAGCACAAAGCTGGCCCCAGCCACACACCCCACAGCCTATGAACCCCACAGAGCCCACAGTTACTTATCTGATAGAAAAATAAATGGGCACAGGCAGCCTAAACCCGAGGAGCAAAAGGGCTTGGGCGACCTCCCTTTATAAAACTGCTCTGAGCAGTATAAAACAAAGGAGGATTTATTATTTTCACTTTTAGACAGGTGTTGAGCCATGCTAAAAATATCATTGTTATCTCCATAAACAACTAAATAATACAAAATGTTTTTCAATCAGGCATGCCCTATTTTAGCTGCAAATTTTTATACTTTTTGCAAGAAATGCTGAAATTCTATGTCCTACAGCAGCCGTAGCAGTTCCAGTGCATAGTTACTTTTCCATATCAGAATGAATCCATGAAATATCGCTGCTTAAAATCTGTAGCACTGTTTTTATCTGATTCACCCTTTTAATCACTGAGCAGGTACTTTTAAAAGACCTCTAAAATGAAGGCAAAATGACATTCTTCTTCTCAGTAGGTATGTCTAATTACCAGCAGCTCTTTTTATTTCTATTTATTTATGACAATCGCTTCTCCGTGATGTTCTCCTGACCTTGCAAAGGCATTCAGCTTGGAATCTCTGTCTTTTTTCTTGATTTAAGATACTTGCTGGCAAATACACTAAAGCAAGCTGAAATCCAGACAAGTAAAATGGAGACATTTGGCAGGTCTGGGGCAGCCAGGGAGTGTGAGCCATGGTAAAGTCTGTGTGCTTAAAGTAATCCTGAGATAAGCAAGGATCATGTTTCCTTTGTACGTTACTGCCATCTGCTGCATTTTATCAGCAGGCTTTTTTTTTTTTTTTTTTTTCTTCCCATCTGTAATTATAGCTGGAAGAGATCAAAAAGTGTAACCAGTGCCACAAGTCTCATATTTCTGCACCAATAGCAAAGCTCCCAATATGTACTTTTAAATTCAATCCCTAAAGAAGCCTTCGGCCCAGTATTTCATCAGCTATAAGGATGTTTCAGGCCCTGAAAGGAGGGTGCACAGTTCAGTCATTTGCTTATATTTCCCGTCATGCAAACCGGGCGCCGTGCGAGGGCTCCTTGTGCCGCTGGGCTCACAGGGGGCTGCGGAGCGGCACCAGGGCGCTGCTTCAGGGTGCTGGGGACATCCTCCTCTTCCCTTGTAGCCGTAGAATAAATCATCCTAACTTGGGTGGGAGAGTGATTAGAGACATTTATATATCAGCTGAGGAAGCAGGCGAGCCGGCTGGTCCGAAGGTAGTGGGTTCACAGAAATTATTTACCGTTAGTTAAACTAACCTTTCTATATTCCACCCCACTACTAACCTTGACTGGTCTTTTTAGTGCCTTTTGCGTACCCGTGGGGTTTTCTTTTTCTAACGGGTTTACTGCTGTTGACCACATGTACTGGCATTTAAGCAGGTTTTCTGTCTTCTCTCATAAACTCTTTGTGCTCTGAATGTCAGCTCTCTGGGCCTAATGCCACTTTTATGGGAGGCGGTTCAGTACGCGGCGCTTTCCCCTCTGAAACAAAAGCAAATATATACATATACATTTTTTTTTGAGGGCCAGTAAACTTCTGCTTTGTTGCTGTTGTTTGTTTGTTTGTTTGTTTCAGAAGCAATAAAGCTGTAATTCTCTGTACTTCAGCCCACAATACTAACCAAAGGAGCCTTCATAAAAAAGAGCTACCTCCAACTCTGTGACCAAATTTAGACACTAGTGATGATGTCCAACTTGCATAATTTCCCTTGATGTTTCTGCTATCTGCTCTTAAATCACAGCCAAGCATCACAGTGGGAGCTTTGCATGACAGTGATCAGAGGAATAAGACAGGTCTTAACTTAAAGCAAGGGGTTAAGTCCCACTGAAGTGCAAGAATTACAATATTTTCTATATCACGTGGGTGATATAATACCCTACAATGGCTTGATTTGTATCTTCCTCTGCTACCTGTTACAGGTGACTACATTTTTATACTATAGTTCACATATTTATTGAGATTGGCTGATATCTTTCTGCAAAATTGTGAGTTCACCAATATTCTGTGGTATCTTTTGAAGCACAACTTCTCATGTTTCACTTTTCTAATATAAAGGGGTACCGATGATGGGTTTAGATAGAAAGCAAGAGCAAAAGTAATATTTGCACTTGGGTAAGTTCTAGGTGGTAAATGTTACACAACCTTCAGAGAATAAAATGAAAACACTGAAAAGATGAACCTTTACTTTTAAGAAGCCAATGAGAATTGGGAAAGAAATACTGCAACAGAAAAATGCAAATTATATCCAGATGGGAGATGATGAAAACTATAGTATAAAGAACCTGTGGGCACCTTACTTGCTGGTAAAATAAGTAAGGTAGGAATAAGGATAAGGAGGCCACAACTATATGATAGATTTAAAGAGGGATTTTCTTAGATTGCAGAATGATTTCTCTATTTTTGAACAGGGTGACTTTAGAAAAATAAAGGACGTAAGAGCTGATAATAATAATAATAACAACAACAACAACAACAACAACAACAATAAAAGAATAATACCAGGAAAACATGGTTTCTTGCCATTAAAAGCTGAATAGTAATTCAGGCCCTAGTCTGGAAGTGAAGGAACTCCAGAGAGGTAAGATGTAAGATGTTCCTGTAGAAAATCAGGTTGGTCAATTCATTATGTTCAATATTTGTATGACAATAAACAATTCCAATTCAACATGCAGCTCTCCCTGCCAGGAGAATTTGTGCATGTCTGTTATATGTGACACACCTTATGGAGGCAGAATGCAGCAAGTTCCACTGTCTGCTTGGCAAACAAGGTGTTGGGCTGCATAAGCCCAGCCCCTAGTGCAACACTTCACTGTGCCAAGAGCCAGTTTCGAAGCTTCAGTGCAAATCAGAGCAGTACATGCAGACTGCATCCACAAGGAGCAGTTAGCAAAAGATTCCCCAATGAACAGAAGTAATTGTAAATATGTGGCTTTCCCAATGTGTTCCTAGATGATAAACTAGACGGTTTGTCATCTGCTGCCATGTGTTCTCTGGCTCTGAATCTCTGCTGCTGGGAAAAGGTCTGTCAGGGCAGAAGGAGTGAAATGCAAATTGGGTTTTGCTTATATTTCTGCCTCACAGAAGAATGTCTAATGTCTGCAGAAACAAAACAAAACGAAAAGCCTTACTTCAGATTTGTTCATAATGTTTGTCTTTGTTCTAGAGTATGAGGCAGTTATACCTTGTTAAGATCAAACAGTCAGGGTCACTCAGAGTCATTTCTAAAATCAGCAAAATGTGACAAGAAATGCTGTCCCTTTTCTTAAACCACATATTTTTCTGGAAGTCTCAGAGCTCAGGTCTGTCCCTCTGGCCAGGTTTCAGTCCTGTAGGTTTTGGTGGTTGATAAATCAGTTTGATTTAGAATGTCTCCCTTCCCCTACTCAGTAAGATGAGTTAATTACTTTATCTCACTTTTTTTTTTGTCAAGGTAGGTTTTTGGACTGGTGAGTGAGGAGGACAGACCCAGTCAAAGTGTCCTTACTGAAGCTTAAACGCATTAAGTGAGTCCATTGCTGGGGTCACAGTTTGAGCAGGACTGAGCAAGCAAACAAGCAGGGGAACTTGTGCCTAATATTGCAAGGATGGGATAAGTATAGCCCCGTCTAAAGTTAAAATCATATAGAAATTCCAGTGACTTTGGACACAGTGACTGTGTTTGATTGTTGCCCTATGAGTGGCCTGTGAAATATGGTACAGACAGGAAAAACCAGCTGAAACTAGAATGAATCCCATTTGTGTTGTTTAACTGAATAAGCAAGAAATAGCTAAAGAGAATTAAGGAAAAAATCATTTTCTTGATTAGAGATCATGGATTTGCAATCCATTTTGGAAGGGATTAGTTCTCAAGTACTGGCCTTGGTTATGAATTATCATACTGGGTAAATGTTCTATATTCCTAGTAGGCATCTGAACAAAACTTGTGCTTTTATCAGAGGTCTGCTAGGAATGGAGAACATTTATCCAGTATGATAATATCTGTACTTTTTTAATTTTTTTTAAATCTTTCATTCCTCAGACATTTAGAGAGCTTTACTGCCCATTGATTTTTCCAATGATTTGAGTTTCAGAATTTCCTCTGTGAGGCATTACATCATACTCTAAAAGTCAGGATGATTCAGAGACCACTATTTAAACACTGGAGAAAATCCCCAACTCAGCAGGGAAAGCTCTCAGTAAAACAAACTGTGTACATTTATATAAACAATTGGAATGCCATCCCAGCAGTGGAGTGTCAGGTAGCCTTTGTGGGTACAGGGAAAAAGGGACTGGAAATACCCAAAGGAAAACACTCAGCATTTAGTAGTCCAAAGAGTGGCAGATATTTCAAAATGTTTCCTTTCTTGGAACATTGATGCAAGATGGTAGAGATCACAAATCTGAATCATGAGAAAGGTAATTCTTTCCGACAGAGGCACTTCATAAGCTAAATCTCACCTCATATGTATTAAAGAGGATCCTCAGACTGATCCCTATAGCAGCCTTTGCCCATAGTGGGCTTTGCTCATTCCCAAAGTTTTAAGTATTCTAACCAGAGTCGGTCTAAAATTGATATTGTAAAGCAATTATGAGACTGTGCAATAAAAACTTAAGGTAGTTTATGCCTTTTATTGAATTAAATTACAGAGATCTGTCATCTTGATCTTTGATCATTGCGTTGCAAGGTGTTACTAATGGCTCTACCAATGATATTTTCACTGGTTTACTATATGAACTTTAACCTGACAGATAACTAGCAGAGGGAGAAAAAGGTTGTATTTGATAGACTGAAAGCTAAATTTCCAAGTATTCTCTCAGCTTGAACAAAATAAAAATATATGTTCTCACTGAGTAAGAACCCTGAACTTTTAATAAAATGGAATAATATTTTTCTTTCTTAAGAGAGAATAGGAAGACCACAGATACATGAATGGATAGATGGAAACCTGCCCAAATGCTGTGGATTAAACGCAAACTCAGAAGAAACTTCTTTACTGTTTCCAGTTTTAAAGTAACTGATGTTTAAATGGTTTACAATATGTGGAGAAAAAATCTAGGAAAAGAAAAACTTTTGGAATGAGAATCTCTGGTTCTGGCTTGGAAAACAGCCTAAACATTACTATAAATGTAAACTGAATCCAAACGTGGCCCCCTTAGGTCATTCCTGACTGTTGTAGCAACATAAACATTACTCTTGTTTAAATATATGCAATAATGTCTGTGAGTGCTTGTCCAGTACTTTTCAATAGTTATTATACTACATTCACAAGGACCACATAAACTTTAGTTCATCGCTTTTAGAAGACCTTCAACTGTAATTCCATGTTAGCCTTGATTAACACCTTAGAACAAGACAAATGAAGAAAAGTATTAGTTTTAGGATGACATATACTGATTATTTGCACTGATACAAAAAAGAAAATGAGTACCTTGCTAAATCTTGAAACATTTCTTCCTCATAAACTGCAGACTTTCAAAAAAAAAAAAAAAAAGAAAAAAGAAAAAAGAAAAAATCCAACTTTTGTATTCCATAACACATTTTTGAAGTGTAACTGTTATTTAGG
This sequence comes from Nothoprocta perdicaria, assembly GCF_003342845.1. Taxonomy (NCBI): domain Eukaryota; kingdom Metazoa; phylum Chordata; class Aves; order Tinamiformes; family Tinamidae; genus Nothoprocta; species Nothoprocta perdicaria. The sequence goes on from NW_020454439.1 coordinate 652,132, forward strand.
TTTCTAGAACAGCAAATCTGTTATTTTGATGTCAAGCTTAAATCTAAGTTGAAGTCACAGAATAAGAGAATCACAGAATCACAGAATGGTTGAGGTTGGAAGGGACCTCTAGAGATCATCTACTCCAACCCCTTGCTCAGCAGGGACACCCAGAGCATGGGACACGGGGTGGCATCCAGGTGGGTTTGGAAGATCTCCAGAGAAGGAGATTCCACAACCTCTCTGTGCCGTCTGTTCTAGGGCTCTGTCAGTCTCTTCCTCACATGGAGAGCAGGAGTGGAGGAGAGAATTTGTTTTGTTTGCTTTAAAGCCATTCAGTAAATCATTGAGACCCAATTTCACAGAGATGTTTAGGCATACAAGGTTTAGGAGGCACTACAGACCTGGTTACCAAAGAATTAATTATCCTTTTTTTTTTTTTTTTTTTTTTTTTTTTCTGGTGAGTGTGTCACTAAGCCTTGACCTGTTCTAATGCTATAGGTTTTGGGGGGGATACTAAGAAAAGGTCAGGAGGAGGCCTGGTTTCCACTTGTAGCACAAACAGACGATGTGCCAGCCTTCACAGAATCACAGAAACACAGAATCACAGAAACACAGAATCACAGAATGGTTAAGGTTGGAAGGGACCTCCAACCTTAACTGTAACAGTCTAGATAAAATAGACATGAAACCAACAGAGATGAAACCCTAGAAACCCTACACAGCCTCAATCCAGCATTGGGCTCATGCACAACATTTGCACCATCAAAAGGAGTAACTTCATGCGTCGAGCGAGGGTTGCAATTTTTTTTTTCTAGATCTTTTTGCTAAGCTTCAGTTCATTTTATTTCATATTATTACCAAGATTTAAAGAAACTACTTTGTCATAAACCATTTAACTGCTCACATATAGTCATAACCTGACAGGATAGTGAAAGATTATAACATTACTAAAAATATGCAGTATATTAAAAAGAAAAGAAAATTTACCCAAAGAAGCATCCAGTAGTTTTGTTTTGTTTTGTTTTAACTTAAAGGTAAGCTAGGTGCTAAGATCTAACATTGAAGCTAATTTGAAATACCCATTAAAACCACGGTGTGCTAAGCACTTCTCAAGGGTGGCTCCCAGTCTTCATTATTTGAAACAGAGAGATTCTGGGACCCAATCACATTGGTATTCATGACCATCATTTGTATTTTTATATTTAAATATGTAGTCTCACTATCACAGAGTATTACTCCCTCACGAGGCATAGCATAAGCAAATTAAAATAGATGTTTCAAATGGCAAATTTAACTGACATATGAGTTTATAAAAGGCATAACTTTATTGCTTCATGATTCAAGCATCCGTGGGTCCCTGAATAGGATGACACATTAGATTTTATGTTGAAATAAAACAAAGGTTCTACATGCTTCACAGTTCCTTCTTTTCCAAGTTAGTAAAAATCACAAAAGCTGTGGGTTATATCATGAATATACTTCATTAGGCTGTGTCTTTGCATCTTGGGAGAAAGGAGGAACAGTTTTGTTTTAAAGCATAAAATTGCTTCTACAGTATGAGCTATAATGTTAATACTCTTCAAATTTGCAATATGACAGTGAAAAGGAAGAAGAAAAAGTGTAAATGAAAAATCCTAAGGTGTGAGTCATCATGTATTAGGAAATAACAATTCACTATCAAGCTAGTTTTGCAAGCACAAGTCAGATTAGAAGAATGAGATTCAGAGAGGAGAGTCACAGACCTATTGATAGGCAATGTAAACTGAAATAAAATTTTCTGAAAGCTGGACAAGGCTATTGGGACAAAACAAACATCAAGAGAATTTTCTTGGCTGAAACGGCCATCGATTTTCAGGTAGCTTTCCCTTAAGCTGCCTAAACAGGATGAAATAAAATTAACTTTAGTCAGATCACTTTAGTAAGCTAATAACCACAAATATCAGAAGTCTTTAAAATATTTTTGTCATAGAGTCTTGTCTTTCAAAGTAGATGTGCACATTGCTTTGATTTAGCATGCTCAATAAATAGCAGCATTTTGCTGATTCAGCATACTAAATCCAACTGTATCTTTAAACCAGAAAGAGAGAAGTCGTTAAAAAACATTTTTACCTGTGTCTGGAAGTGCTTAAAAGGAAGCATTTCTGCTGAAATTTCCAATTACGTAAATGCCAGTTTTTATACTTTCCTTTAGGTGAAACTACAAAGACCCTCTACCCAGTTACATCATGTCTGTAGCTGATGGTTCTTCCAGTTTTTGAAATGGACTGGCATTTATTACTTTATATCTGGCATACAGCAAAATCTGGATTTAAATCTAGGCTTGTATGGCCAAGCAGCCATTCTGCTGCAACACAAGTTTTCAGTGAATTTTGGCGTAAATTGCAGTTATTAAAACTCATGGGAAGAAAGTAGAATGTAAATGGGAAGAAAGCCTACTCTGGCAAGAAATGTAAGTGGGCTCATGACGCCGCTTTTTCTTCTACACAGACTTACATATCTGTAACAAATTAGAGAGCTCGCTAGCAAGGTACAGAGAACACAAAGAAGCTATTTCAAAGAAAATTAATACCATAATGTCATATTTAGTCGATTTCAAGAAGCTCAGCCATAAGTAGGGGAAGGTGCTTCACCAAGCCCTGTTTTTACTACTGCTTCTTGGTGAAAGTTGTTGCTCTCTTCAAAGTGTATCTGTGCAGAGAAGGTAAGGAAACCATTATGAAAAGCAAACCATGTGTCAATGTTAGGAAATAAAAGCTAAAGGAGAATCCAGATGTGCTCAGGGCCTTATCTTCACCCACTGGAATCCTATTGCCAGATTAGATCACTTGGAGAGGTCATTTCTTGGCTCTGGGCTCTTGTATTTTCTGTAGATGTATTATGGTTGAATAGAAACTGAGGAAGTTTTACTCCTCAGTTTTTTGAATGAGGGGATTGATTAACAAAAATGCCTTCCTCAGATATGAGCTATGCCATTGTGCCATTGTTAGCTAAGATCAGCAGTATTGATAAAATATCTATTCTTAAAGAGAGGTCCTTTTTTTTTTTTTTTTTTTTTTTTTTTTTGGAGGAGGAGGAGAATTCTTGGAGTCACATGTGTTATTTTCCCTTTCAGACACAATGGAAGGAGACACGTCCCTTTAATCTTCATGCTGGCAGAACTAAGGATGTGAACATGTTTGTAAAATTACATTTTGCTTTGCATTCCTCGAGTACTCTTGGGAACGTAGCTTACAGTACACATTAAAGTGTCAAATGAGGTCATTTGTTGCTTTTAGTGAATACGTATAACTCAATCATTAACATTGAAGATTTGAGTAGAGCCCTATCTGAGGCACTCTGTAGAATCTTTGTCACCTTTTCCTCAGTCTGTCATCATTAATTAAGAGTAACTAAATGAAAGCAATAATAAAAGCTCCTAGCAACATTAACTCTCCAACATTACATGTTAAATATTTTGATTATGGGTTAGGTCTCTAAAGATCCAGCCGAATATACAAGGAGTCGATAGTGAGAGAGGGCAAGCATTAAAATTAGCAAGGCTACTAAGAAGAGCAATGCTTCACAACAAACAAGCTAATACAAGCTATATAAAGAAATCCCCCTGAGCTCTTACAAAACCTATTACATTCAAAGTGGATCTCTGCAGTAGATAATAAAGCTTCAAACATATACTAGAAAAGTTGTCAAAGAGGAGGACATATTTCTCCTACATTACCCATGGAGTTCAGCTCATCCTACGAGCTAACAATTTAGTGTGCTAAAATGATACTAAATTTGATGTTGAGGAAAATCGACTAGAACAAGCTCAATGATGAAGCCAAGAGTAATGAGCATGGGACAGATCCTGATGCTTTCCTGGGGATTGGCCCCAAGTTCCCACTGTGTGACAGGGAACACAGGTATTCTGGCTCTCTCCTATCGTAAGTGATGCCTATTCCAGGTCCAGTCCTTGAAGATCTCTGAAATAAGGAAAACGGATATCAGTGAAGTTAAGCAGGGCCTTGCTGTGGAAGTGGAGAAGACATGTGAAAATCTGAGTATGAAGGCTAAAGGATAATAAGCCGTCTCTTTCAAGGGTGAAGACAGAGTTTAAATCCAATGCATACACGGTGGTTAGCATCTCTAACACCACTTGAGGGACTGGTGAAGGAGTCTGCTGTAGTAAAGGTTTTGTGACCAATGCACTGAATGACAGCTGAGAGTGGCTGGATTTTGCAGCTTTTTGGAAGGAACCAAATTCCACAGCAAAATAGTTTCCAAAATGGTAGCAAGAGAAATGGATTCCAACTGTGAGAGACCAAAAAGATGTTGTGAGATTAGGAAATCTTTTGAAGAGACTGAATACAGTATCACTGATGTAAAACTTGCACAAATGAACTGTGTTGTAAAAGCAGTTTGGAAACCAAACATATTTACTGCATTAGAAAGATACTTGACAACAAAGAGACATAATAAATAGGCTCAAGGAATATTTTGAATTCTGAGAGCATCCCTTCCCGTGCATTCTAACTAATTTTATCCAATGACTTTTTTTTTTTTTTTTTTTTTTTTTTTTTTTCCCTGCTCTCTCTGCCCAGTAAGTTTTATGTAATTAGAGAGACTTGGCAGGAGAAGAGGATTACTTATGATCTCGTGACAAATCAGGAATGGTAAAAGGTTCTGAGTTTGAGGAAGAAGACTAATCACAAGAAATCGAGGAAGTGAAAACCAACCTAGATAATAAATAAATAAGACAATATGAATCTGTTGATTATTTCCCCTTCAAAATATCTGAGCTAAGGCAGGGAAATGAATATATATCTTTAATTGCTTTGTCTAGAACTCTGCAATTTAACAGGGATATTATGGAACTGTTGCAAAACTCATGACTTATGCTATACTTTTACTGGACAAAGGACAGAATTTTCTTGTGGAAAGCTCACAAGGCTTGAAGTTTTACAGAAGCTGAGCTTAACTTCTGCGATGATTGTAGAAAGAGAATGCTTTCTCTGGAGTTCAGGCGCATTGGGCTGTATTTCGCCAATACCTCAAAGATGGCAGGCAAGAAAAGCTATGCTGGAAAAGTATACCAGAAAAAAATACAAGTATAAAGACATTGCTTCAGTGTCCCTGCTTGTCTTGAAGTAAGTTTTTTCCCATCCACGTCTATCCACTGGATCTCAACCACAACAAACAGAGGTGACTTCAGGAAAAACAGTTTTATTGAAGCTTTGACTCCTCACTTCCTGAAGCCATGAAAAGCTTTCTTGTTTCAGAATATAAGAATTCTGTCTCTTTGGGGGTATGTGACTTTGTGGAAATGTTACACACTTCTAAAGAAATTCATTCATTAAGAATGGTGCTATTAGGATAACAACACTAAAATGTTCCACCACAATAAATTTGAAATATTTTTTCTTTCAGGTCCATCATGGTATTATACATAAAATCCTAAATAGGCCAAAATATGAAGTTTAGACATTTTTTTTTCTCAATAATGAAATTTTCTGGTGGGCTGCTTGGTTTGAGAGCATGGAATTTTTCTGTTTTTATACTCAAGAAATGATGTCATCTAGCCATTAAGCCAAATTCACAAATTCAGGCTCTGTAATATTTTAGGAGAGTTGTGGGTTTTTTTTTTTTTCTCTCTCTCTTTTTTTTTTAAGGACTATTTGGCTTTCTCCACAAGGAAGCAGCAAAAAATGTCAGTTTGAAACATTTAATCAGCCCTAGAAGAAAAGTTCCCTTTTGCAAGAATACTTTGTTAGCAGCTGTTGAGAAACAAATTCCATCCAGGCCCACAGTACTGCTTGGTACTACTTGTTACTCTGTCTCCTCAGTTCAAGCTCTGAGTTGCTGCATAGCAGGGATCTGCCAACAGTGAAAAGCTTCAGCCTCTCTTGTACAGACAGACACATTTACTGTGCTATAAGCTACAGCAGATGCAGGTGAAGAGTGTCTGCACGTAGGTGTGTGGATGACCTTGTTTGTCTGTCCCTGGAGAGCTGCACATGCAGAAGTGCAAGCGCAGAGCACATCACATACATAGGACTGCTCTTAAATCACTCTTCATTCATTACAGAATATCCGAAAAGTGTGTTTTTCTTATACCGGAGATCATCCCAGAATGCCCGTGAAACTGACGCTGGGCTGCTTCACTGCTTTGAAAAGCACAAGGCAGAGCTCATTCCCCGCAACCGGCAATTTATGCAGGCGGCTTATTTGCATATCACCCATCATGCATCAGTGCCAGTCGCTGCTGCAAGAAAAGAGATTTAGGGGAAAATACAGATAATTCCTGGATTTTAAAAGAGAGACATATCTGTTAGTTACAAAAGGACTGACAGTTTTGTTTGTTTGGCTAAAGCTGGCACCAACAACATCACTATAACATGGGAGTAGTGCTCTACAGAGAGATATAAATACACTCTTTGCAGCACACACTTTCTGGCTGGTCCGATGGCAGTGGACTTTATAATTAATTGATCACAGTCAGTTACAGATTTCTTTGTTCTTTCTCCACTCCCACTGCTGCACTTGACTAGTCTTTTGCTGTTGAAACCTGAACTTCTTTTTTTTTTTTTTTTTTAATATTGTTTGCAATAAAGCCTTACACAAATATTGTTCATGTTCATGTCATTGTTCCCACACTCCAGTGGGAAGACAAAGCAGTATTTCATCAACAGGGTTCAGGAATATCATCATCATGCACAGTATAAATCAACCTTCACTTGTTTATACTTGTTAAGCGCTTTACTGATTTTAACATGTCTAGCAGCTTCTGTCCCTTTTGGTTTGTGAACTGACCCTCCTTTTTGTTAGCCTGGTGTGTTTTGGAATAAACAAGCACTCAGTCAAGAAAAAAAACCCAGCAAAACAAACAAACAAACAAACAAACAAACAAAACCCTTAATCCCTCATAGACTGTGCTTTCTGATTCAGTCTCTCTGTGAAGCCACTGCCTGGCACTAAAAGGCATAAAAAAGGTATTTCTAGAAAGTCAGTGGAAAGAGGTATTCACTGCTAGTGGTAGAAGGGGAAAGAAGAGTCCATGAAGAAAATTAAGATTCCATTTTAATTATTTAGTTTTTATTTTTAATGCTTATGACTTCAAGCCTGGCTTTAATTAAAGGAAATAACAGATAAAAGAATAAATAACATGAAATAAGTGATGACTGCCTATACTTTTCACATAGTAGACATGGGAATTCTTTGTTCTAGGTACTTTATGTCTCATTTGTTCAGAGAATCAGAGAACACAACTCAGTGAGCAGGAGATCCTGCTCTAACACAGAAAGACATTTCATTTTTGGTGGTCATGTCCCTCAAGTAACTCTCTAACGATGAGAACTAAAGTTTCCTTTTGTGAACCAAGCTGCACTATATGCTCATATAGCCCCTTCCACAGCCTCCTTGTCCTGCACAGTTGTATTCAGAGGCAAATCAGGGGGAGGTGGTTAAAGTTCCACTTCCTCACATGCGGACAGTAAGACACTACTGCAATGAGTATATCTCCCCAGTTTCCATAGGCCTATAGGGGCTTCAAGTAACCTCATTTGCTGCACAATCCTGGCCTATAATTGTGTTGGCCTTAAAAATAATTCTTCCCTAGGAGGCATACAGTCATTGTCGCTTTGAAACGAAGACTCTGGCACCTTCTCTGCGCCAGATGCAGGTGGCACAGGCCTGGTGGCAGCCATGCTCTCAGCACACAGCCCTGGACATTGGGGCCCTGTCTTCCTCCATGTGCCCCCCTGAGCTCCCCATCTTCCCACACACCATGAAAGATCCAGGTTTTAATATCTGTAATTGCAGGCTGTGCCTTCCAGGACGCACCATGGCTCCACACGTCTCCTTGCCTGGGCAGACAGGCCATTCCGCCATTTTCCCCTTCCCTCCTTGTCCACCTCTCCCCTTTCCCCGTGTCTCCCAAACCTTTGGCCACCTCACCAGAGCCCTGCTCAGTCTCTTCCTGCCAAGGGGTTGCCCCTTCCCTTTGGGCCACCCCAGGGCTGTAACAGCAAGCGACCCCAGGCCTCTGCTCCCAGCACAGCACATTTCAGTTGTGGCAATGCCATGTTCTCCAGGCAGAGAGCCTCTCCTCACCTGTCTCTACCAGTCACTATGCAAACTTTATAGTACCACAGAGATATTTAATAAAACCCAGGTAGCATGGGGGAAAAAAATAATGCATTATTCATGGCCACATTGAGAAAAAAAAATCTTATTTTGCAGTATGTGTCTTGCTGTCTTCCTTCTCTGGGAGGGGAGTGCCATCGTCATAACGCTTTCTGACCTCTTTCCCTTCCTATCTGCTGCCTTTGCCCGCTAATCCCCTGCACCCTTGTATTTTAAGTAAGCCTCTTAAATAAGCCAGGGACATGAGGGCTATTGGTTATTTTCTTTTCACAGCTCTCAGTGGTTCTTTCCCTTGCATCCACCACAGGTGCTGCTACCCTGTGTGCTGCTGTGAGCCCTGTGTCCTTTCTCAAGGTTTTTTATTAGATGAATGCAAGTTTTGTGGTAGCTTTTCCTCTTGGATTCAAGCAGCTTTAAAAACAACCGCCTGATAGATGTATTGTCATTTTCTCTCTTGCCTTTTTTACAGTCATGGAGGTCTTTTTACAGCCTGTACACCTTCAGAGATGAATGCTAAGTATTTGGCTATTGGGGTTAATGCATTGCCCTTCCCCACTGTGGCCATGTTTAGCAGGCCTATGAAGCTAAAAGAATTTGAAGGTTTTAAAAAGCCTTAAGAACAAGCATTTGCCTGAAACAGAAGCAAACACTGAATTTCATTCTGGCCGAGGAAGCCTAGAAGATACTTGGGATACAGGTTCCAGGTATGGAATGACACACCTGAGCAGAAATTTCATTAGGAATTTTAATTGCCTCTCCCAGACTGATAGGTCTTTCTAGGACTGGTGTAGCTCATTTAGGAAGCTGCTGATTTTCTCTATCACCAAGAAAAAAAATTAACATAAATAGAGACCACTGAGGGAAAGTAATGGCACACGTGTCAGGCTGGGGGCAGTGTTTTTAGTGCCCCCTTGTCCCTCTGCACAAGTGAGGGGGGTGCTTGTGCCACAAAGCACAGTGTCCTTACCTTTTACATGACAACCTGCCACAGAAATGTTGCTGGTTTTCTGCCAAAGGGTCATCTGCATCCTGCGGGAGAGGACAAACTTATTCCCCAGATAACCCACAAAAGGAGAACTTCTTTTGTCTTTCCAGCCTTTTCAGCTACTTATAAACACTGATTAACAATGTCACATTTTCACCACAAACACGTTAGACTCAAATGCAGTAACAAAAATATGTAAAAATATTCTTCCTCATGATATGAGCAATAGTTAGTGTGAAATTTCATCACTCACTCTTAGCTCGAGAAACGCAGAGTAGTGGAAGTATACCAAATTCTGTCATTAAGGCAAATAAAACATATTGAACAGAATATACCTTAAAGTGAAGTTGGACATAGTATCTTTTCTCTAAGCAGTTTTATCCTATCAATAGATTTTTTTTTTTTTTAAACTGAACTTTCCGAGTATGCAAGTGGATGCTTAGTGTTGGAAACAGTAATTGGAAATCTGCAACATTGTTACCTTTGAGAAACTCCCCTAGCTATTTCCTTAGGGAGTGTTCTCTAGGGAAAAGCATTAGCTATATGTGAATATATAAATACCTGCAGTCTACAGAGAGCAAACAAATGTATTTAAATTAATTCACTAGGAGGAAATATTTCCCAAAGTCTAAATTGCAAGGAATTTATGGAAGAAAAAAAAAGTGCGCGTATTTGTAATTCCAGATACTTCACATATTTTTCTTCCTCCAGAACACACAAAATGTTTTGATAGTGCTACGGATTACTTATTTTAGGACTGAAACCATGAATAGGGCAAAACAACATCTTATTTGGTCTCAGAAAGATATGCTACTAATAGTGTCATAAGATTTTTTTTATAATTTAGAAAATAAAGATATATAATTTAAGAAGTCGTTTCCCACTAATTTAAAGCGATGGAATGTTATATGCCTGAGGATGACTGCCTTTACAGCACATTGGTAAGTCTGTATCATTCTATACCACTTTCCCAACTTCATGCATATTCCTAGGTCTTTAGCTAATGTATATCAACAATGCAGTAAATCTCTGCCTTAAGGTGCTTGAAGGAAGTATGTCTGTTTATTTATTTGTACTATTAACTGCTGGGGCGGGGCGGGGGAGATACAGTTCTGGTAGAGACTTACAGATACAATTTCAACATAAATAATAGCTAACAGGATTTGAGGTTATTACAGCAATACTGTTCTCCATTTACTGAAGGTATGAACCCAATTATCTGCAAGTGCAAAAATAAAATAAAATGGATTGTTATTTTACATACTAGCTGGAATAAAACAGCTACTACATAGCTTGTGCGGGAGAAAAAGGGAAGGGATGGACCCCCTCACTTCTCCCCCACCAAAAAAAAAAAACAAAAAAAAACAAACAAACAAAAAAAAAACCTTTTCATGAAAGTCAAGCATTAAGGATAAAATAAATTAACCTGCATACAATTCCTTTGCTATGAAAATTTCTCTAGATGCACGAATTGAAACAGTGGACTCCAGACGATCCTTTCTTTCTACCACTGTAGGCAGCTTTGATTGTAAACAGGAAGAAGAGGCAACAAGCTGAACTTCATGTGTCTGCCCATAATTGGTTCCAGAAGAGAAGACTGATGAGATAAGGATCCAAGTCCACAATCTTCTAATAAGCAAGCAAAAAAAGAAAATCCAAATGAAATCAAAGAAACCAGAACTTACTCATTTTTTTTCAGTAATAAGACACAAAGGTAATAAAACCTTTCATAGGAGAAAAGGAAAAGGAATAAACTGATATCAAAGGCAGTAGAGGAGATTAGCATCTTGGTCATTATCTGTGACTGACCATTTAATTGCAGTCTGTGCTCTGAAAATTAAAGATAAAGATCAGCTATGGAGCTTTTAGTTTTGAGTACTTAATAATGTTGCAGTTCCTCCTCCAAATGGAAAAGTCAAAACATTGCTACCAAGAATCCAACCAAACTATTAAAAACTCACCCCATGCTTATCCTTTTGCTGCATGTAGCATATGAGTATTTTCAGCATTACAAGAAACCAATATTTAGTGGAAAAGGCAGGGACAATGTACAGTACAGCTCCAAGCCAAACACAGCAGGTGCAGCCCTTGAAGGCTGTATCACTGCTCCATCATCTGCCTCCTCTCTGTGTGTTAGGTTTTAGTGTGGCTAAGAGTGAATTTAGGTAGCACAGAGCCCATCTGCAAGACATTGTGTTAGCAGCTCTGGAGAAGACAGATCCTTGTAAACCAGGTAGCGTTAGGCCATCAACCCACCTAGCTCCCTCTTCCCTCCAAATTAAATTAAACCAGGTTCCATTTACCGCTCAGCTCACTCTGTAGCTGAGCAATGAGGAGACCTTCCCTTCCTGTCAGAATCACTTGTATAACTCATACTTCTGTCTCTTATCATAGTTCACACTCATAGGCCCACATTTGGGCCTAGTTCAATGTGGTCTGGTTTCTATTTACCTTACATAAAAGTAAGACTGATTTCAAGATTTCCAATGCTCCAATGTATTCCAACGTCCAGCTGGGCTGACACCAGGAATCCTGGACACCAGGTTATTTTAGCCTTGCTTAGTAAGTGGTTCTTGAGAACTATGGCTTATTTTGGTGCACCAAAATATTGATTTAAAAAATCTGTGTCTGATGTAATGGATATTTTGAATAACCACAGCTTTAAAAGATACCTAAAATTGCATACAAGTCACACGTTACAGGTTTTCAGTAATAGACTGCTGCAAATTACATTCCCTGCTAATCAACCCAAGTGCTAAAGTACTAAATATTAGTTCCAGTTTTTTTCCCTCCTTCTCCTGTTGACATAATTTTCCTCTTTTGTGCTTTCTTCTGGCTCTGTGCTGCAGTTATTTTAACTGCCTACTAACACAAAATTGCTGCTGCTTGTGCCCTGTCTAGATCCTGTTAGTGCCTTGTTAATAGTGCTACCAAATGCACCCCCAAATCTCCCACTGCTAATGCATTTCTAAGTTCCCTCAGCTGTCCTGCTGTCCAGGTATGGAGGAGGACAAATAACTGCTGCTCTGGCTCAGAAGAGTGGTGAGAGCAGCTGACAAAGCATGAGACTATATATATGTATATCCATATACACATATGTATGGGTATGTGTGTGTGTGTGTGTGTGTGTATATATATATATCCATATGCACATATGTGTATATATATATATCCATATGCACATATGGATATATATATACACACACACACATATACACATACACACATATATAAATATTTACATACATATATATGTGTGTGTATATATATATATATTTTTTAAAATTTTTGAAAAAGCTGTTTGAGAGCACTGGTACTAGAGAAAACCTTGTTGTCCACAGGAGCCAAACGCTGCAGCCTTCCCTTGCTGACCCTGCTCAGGAAAGAGGCACAAGTAACTAAACCCCTGCCACCGCCTTTTAGGGGGAAAATATGTATATATATGATTTTATGCGAAAAAACCGAATTTATGCAAAAAACTCTCCTCGCGGGGCGCCGTGGATGCCTATTTTACATATTGACTTCCCAGAAGGCAGCGGGGCAGCAGCTCCTGTCTCCCAGGGCCAGGTTTACTCCGAATTTAGGAGGCATTTCTTTTGCTGTTGCATTTTTTACCCTTCAAAAAGGCTGAAAAAAGTGAAAAGCCTTGCGGGTTAATAAACCTTGCGCTATATCACACATCACCACAACATGGGGAGCAGCGGAGAGCGGGTGGTATAAATACATAAGGCACAGGAATGTCTTTCCGGCTGGTCCGAAGGTAGTGGGGCATCTCAATTGATTGTTCACAGTCAGTTACAGATTGATCTCCTTGTTCTCTCTTTCCCCCCTTCCCACTACTGCACTTGACTAGTCTTTTGCATCTCAACATTGTTTTCTCCTCCACTCTTCCCACTTAGACTGATTTAGCATGAGGAAGGATGCCCACAATGCAAAAAAACCCCACACTTAACTCCTCAAGAATCTTAAAATACCACTTTCCCTTACATCTACAAAATCATTCAGGAGCCACACTTGCAGCCAAACATAAATAATTTGGTTCCTTCTGTCGGGAGGCTGGTGCTATGGACACCCCATAAAACAGGATGGAGCCACCCGTGCTGTTGCCACCTGGGGCAGGGATGACAGAGAGCAGGGAGAGGAGCCCAGCACGAAGGCACCAGCCCTGGAGATGTAGCTTTTTTGAGAAGTTGGAGGTCACTCCCTGAAGTACCTACTGATGTTTCAACGCAAATAAATAAAAAATATTCCAGGGGAAGGGGAACCTTACAAAAGAGCACTTAACTCTTTTGGGAAAAAAATCTACACTTTGGAAGCTAAAGCAAGAAATAACAGCTGATTATTTCTGTATAACACTTGGGCTATCTTTGTGGCTTTGATTCCCCTTCTTTCTGGTGTTCCATTCTCTTCCATCCGTTCTCTCTTTTCCTTTTCTCACCCTCAGCTCCATACTTGTCCAGTTCCCCTGCTCCCTCTACTCTTTTCTTTATAACCCGTCAGCTCACTAACTTCGCAAGTCTTTCCCCCAAGAGCTGTAATGCTCAAACCTCCTCCTGTCACTGGTGCTGTCCTTGCAGGGGAGAGGAGGAGATCCATCCTCCGGCTTTATCCAGTCCACACTGACATTTCCTGTGGGGAAGGAGAGCTACAGATGCCTCTGTTCCTCCTTGTGCCTAACATTCCTAGAATCTCTAGCACTCACTGCTCGTGTGCAGGCATCCAAATGTCCGCTAGTGCCCCGATCCAGCAGGATGTAGGTTGGATTCTAGGGTGAAGAAATACCCAATGGCCCAAGTGTCGCATGAATACGACGAGCAAACCCCCTCTCTCCAAGAGGCTGGTGATGAAGCCTCCTTTTCTTTCTCTGCCCTGAGGGATTTCCAGTTCTCTAAGTAGAGGTGAGGGGAAAGTGCATATCTTGCAGAGGTAGATGGCCAGAGCATGCTCTTGAGATGCACCTCAAAGCAAGTTTAGGAAGAGGAAGGAAAGATCCCACCTTGGTCTTGAACAAGACCTCTAAGTACCTGCACTGTTCAGGCATCAGACTTTATCAGACTTACCCTGCAGGAAACAGCCTTTTTTTTTTTTTTTTTTTTCCCCCCTCCTTCTTCTTTCTTAACATACTAAGTCTATTCCTGGCTTTAAATTATTGTGATTTAAGGATGAGAAAAATTTGAGTGTATGTATCTTATTCTGGAAGGTTTTTGAAAATGGATCGAATTTAAAAAAAAAAAAGTAGCCAAAGCTCCATCTATGAGTTGGAAGGAAATGTCTTCGGAAGCATCTTAGAAAACCACATAATAATAATTTACTTCTGGTAGGAAACAAATGAGCCCAGCCAGCACTATATTACTGAACACCTTTGACTGACTCTTTGAAGCCAAAGCCCATCAAACAATTTTCAATTTAATTGCTATTTTCTTTGTCCGTTACAGAGGCATCTCACTCAAAACTGGCAATGCGCATTCATTCTTTTCATTGTTAAAAGTGTAGCCTAAGTTGGTTCCTGATTTCAGCTAGTGAGAAGCTGAAAACAACAGTTTTAGAATTACATGTGTTTTCAATTTGTCCAGACCATAAAGTGATATTCTTAAGTCCAGATGGGCCACCTTCATCTTCTTGGGTTTATTCTGTGTCTAAACCAGTGTATTTGCTTGCAGTCACATAGCTATTGATCTGTAGGTGATGATGGCTGTGCTATCTGCTATTCACGGGTACAGATTCACCATTACTGGTAACATCCTTGTTATCCTGCTTCCTTTCTCCTTTCCAGGCTGTGCATTCTTCATTAACCACTTAGGCTGACCAATGCAAGACAGTGAGGGCTTGCAGCCTGCCGTGTTTTCACAGTCAAGGGGATGACTCGTTACTTTACATATATAGTTCAAAAGCATTTCCCTAAGCTGGTATGTTTAAGCACCATGTCCAGTTAAGGTTGACCATTCCTACACTATGCGATCCCAATTCTCAGCAAAACAAGGCCAGAGTGTTAGAAATAAAACAAACACCAAATTGGCTATGCCACTGGGGTTCGTTGTCACATCACAGGGATCAAGGAAAGACTTTTTGACCCTTCCCAATTCTTTTGGACTGTTTCCAGCGTGAGGAAGTGCTGCAATTACTCCTGCTAGTGTAGGGAACTGTTAGACTCAAAGGTCTTCTTAGCACTTGTTGTAAAGTATCAAGAGAAAAAAAACAACATAAAAGCCCACTATGAGCTTTTTTCCCCCCATATAAAGACTTATTTTCTCCCCCCGCCAAATTTAGCACCTGTTTGTGTCTGAACTGAACAGTAAGGAAAATCTATCAGAATAAAAATGTGTGCAGAGTAATAATGCCACTTACATTTCAAAAGACTGCTTAGTACTCCAACTAATGCACAGTTAGATCCATTTCCGCAGTATTTCTGTGATCTGTTGCTTTCTCTCTCTCCTTTGGCTTTCCTGGAAGCATCATGAGCAAAGCTCAATCTACCCATTACCAAGCCCCCCATGAAGTTCTCCTTCACTTAAGAGAGCTGCAATTTGATTAGTCAGTGGAGTTAGTTGTTCCATCATCTTGAGATTGCAGAAGACCCAAAATAGCTCAAAGTAAAAAACAGGAAAAAAAGTGCCCAAACTTGCAACTAAATATACTCGAGCAACTAATACTACTTGCAAGTAGTGCAACTGCACTACTTGCAACTAAATATACTAAATATACTACATTCAAAGAAGCATATGAAGTGCCCCACCTAGCTGATGAAGGCAAAACTGCATTCTTTACTCAAAACAGTGTGACTTTCAAGAGGCACGTTGTATTTCCTGGATGCATTTTGTAGTTTAGAAATCAAGATTAGCTCTTAACAGAGTTAGGAACCTACATCTGTTAAACTGAAGTTATTAAGCTCAATATGGAAATAAGCATTCTGAAAACACAGAGCATACGGGGAGTGGGGAAAGGTGTCACGGAAAGCAGGGATAAACCTGGTCTGGATTTCTCTGACTTCATGGAAATTTGGATTCTCATTTGCTTTTTCTGAGCACAACTTTGGTATTTTCTGTTATTTGCCCTCTATTATTTTGACTAGAACTTGCTATGCAGTTTTCCAGAATAACTCTCCTACACCTTGAAGCAAAACATACCAAATCTCAGGAAAGTTACAATACTTCAGACACAGCAAATAGGAGAGCTTTAACCAAGAGCAGGCAGAAAGCTTTATAACAAGCACCAATTTCCAGTGTGAAGCAGCAGATGGTTATTCAAAGCCCAGCCTACAGAAACCCAGTATGCAGCCTGCAGTGTACTTCAGTCTGTGCCACACTACCAGAAGCTGGAGGGCTGTGATCAGCTGGGACAAGACACTGGAGTCCCTCTCCACTTTGCTCAAGGATCCTACTCCACTGTGCACTGCAGGACGAGTTTCACAGCTCAAGTACAGGAAGCCCAAACCAAATTGCTAAGCAAACACAAGGCTGTGCACCAGTCTATTTAAGTGGGTATATGCTTGTTTACACAGCTCTCGACTACTTTTTTTCTCTCCACATCAAGGGCAGCATCTGCATCGCGTATTGCAGTGTCTGCAACGCTCAACTCGCTGATCCTCGAGCAATTCCAATTCTGTGACCAACACTCATTTCGGAGCTTAAGCTGCTTACAACAAATTCTCCCGCATCCCACAGGGAAAGGGCAGGCACCCAGCAAGTACAGCCTGTGCTTCATTTCCCAAAGCCTTTGACCTTGTTTCATGCAGCCTTCTTTACCTTTTACTGTTTAGAAAGTCATTACTGCAGCATAGAGCAGGAGGGTAGGGAAACTTCAGGGGCACAGCCTCCTCATCTTCACATTGCCTTACTTGCTGCCAGCTAGATCTTGGACCAGCCCTAAGCATCTCCAGGACTAACATTTAAATAGTATAAAAAAAGGATTCCAGGCCAGGGTTCACTACAGCCTTTAGCATTTAGCATCTAACACACGCAGATAATCTGAGCTCACTCCCTGAGCTACTAGTATTGAGTCCTAGGATTGCTGTCCACCTTGGTTCTTGACACTTCAGGGCAAGGTGACCCTAAAAACACAAAACCCCACAACTTCCTAAGTCCAAATATTTTAAGAGATGTTTTACAGTTTGCAGAATAATTTGTTTACCACAAGATGTGTGTGTCAGGTTCTCAGCACCTACCTGGGTGACTGTTGCTACTGCACCAACCCATACAACAGTAAAGTATAAACTGCAGGTTTTCTTCCCTTTGGAAGAAACTGCAGGTTTTGCCTTCCCTGATGGCATACACTTACACAGCTGTGGCTAAGAAAATCAGGTTGCTTTGACATTGCACTTTTTTTTTTTTCTTCAGCAAGAGAGCAGAAGCCACCAAAATAGATCACTGTCACTTTAGTGATACTTTAAAGGTTGCATCTTTCTAATGCATGAGAAAAGCCATCAAAGAAATGAAAGATGCATCCATACAAAGTTAGAAGAGATTGTGGCATCTTTCCTCCTTAGTGGCATCAATTGTGTTAAAGTTGTTTTTCAGGTGGAAAGTGTTACTATTCAGAGGCCTAATGATGAAGCCATCCCCTTGAGACTTCTGACTTTGCAGAAAGTTTGTGTGTGTTCTAAGTGTCACCCAGAGTGCAGCTAGCTGTAAAGACACAAGCAACAAAAAAAGTTTGCTTTCCTGCATGACTGATGCCTAGAGGTGACAGTACCATTTTCTCTTGCTGGGAGGTGGAGACATATATATATGGATAGGTACAGATGTCAGGGTGGTACAGCCACAAAATAGGGCTGCCACCAACATAAAATGGATTCATACTTGATTACTACTAACCCAGAGTGGCTCGGGTTAATAGCACCTATTTTATAGCTGAGCTAGCAACAGTACAGCCACTAGTCTGCAGTATTATCATAGCTCTGTTGCTACTGGGACAAAGACCTTGCAGTACTAAGCAAGGTCTATCGCTACGTGAAGAACTGAGTGCATCTCAAATTGGGGGCCAGCACAGAATAAAAAGGGACAAATTCTTTGAAACACTTCCCAAAGTTTAAAAACATCAGTTTAATATAAACTGATGTTCATCTGAGACCAATCTCAGTCTGTTTCCTATACACAGGTATCTATCACAAGTCCTTCTCCAGGCTCTTAAAGTGAAGTGCATTTTACTCCTTTCCTATAGGTGTGAGCTGCAAAAAGAAAGGGCAAAGCAAAGTCTAGACAAGGCATTCAGTAAGAGCCTTGCAGTTAAAGTACTGCATAAGCTCAAACTATATCCACACATTTAAAGATTAGGAGGAAGAATCCACCCTCTACTGTGGAAAATGGAGAATGGCAATGCCAAGGCCTCAAGTGAATGAATATACAACATAAAGCAGTAACTGAAATTTGATCTGAATCCTTACTTAACATTCCTCAGCTTTTGCTGATAAAAGTGCTCGAATGCCCATTCAGCTCCCATCTCAGCACCCAGGGGAGATCTGGTACTGTGCTCTTCATTGAGAGGCTGCTGCTGTACTCTGCTCACTGGCTTCAGTTTAACCAGAACAAAGAAGGCTTAACGCAGCCTCTGTGAGAATGATTCAATAGTCCCTTTTTCCTGGGTGCTGATAACACAGTCAGTGGGGACAGAGATCCATGTTGAGGCAGCAGGGAGACATGTCCCTTCACCAGGAAAGCAAAGATGCAGCAAACATTAAGGATGATGTAGCCCCTTGCTGCTTGGGGTCCAAGCATCCTCTGGATTTAGGTTTACCCTTGCTATGCAGAAATCAGTCTCTCCACACTACACTTTGTTTGCATCTACATGCCCTCCAAAACAATGGAAACTAACGCAATACAGAAACCTCGAGGAAAAACTGATTACACTGGTCTTTTGTAAGTTATGCCAGAAGCAGAAGTTGTATCTGTAAAATTAACGCATAGCAACATTACTCTGGTGACACTCACAAGCAGCCCACACTGCAACATCAGAGAAGAGGCAGGCTGTATTTCAGGAGAGTTTTGGTTTTTAAATCTGCTATTGAATGTGAAGGTTTGGAGATGCTTGAGGCGACTTCATCTTTAACGTACTGGGGAGAAAAGAAGTGCTAATGAGGAAGAATTAAAAGATACAATATGCTATGTGACAGGAATGTACAGAGCAATACCCTGACAAGAGCAGTTTCACTCCTCACTCAAGTCACAGCTTCCTTAGCCTAGCAAGGCCAACTTCAGCAGGATAGAAGCTACCTCTTGAGGAAAGAGTTCAAAAATGCTTCTGCCAGTCTTTATATGCCCAGTTTATTCTTCCACCTCTTCTTTCTACTTCCTTTGGTGTTAGCAACTCTCCCAAATCTAAACCTAATGTGATCCCCACAAAAATCTGCTCCATTTCTCAGAAAAAGTTAGTAACGGCAGGCCATGAACCAGTAGAAAGGAAGCAGCTTATTACAGAAGTTCCAACAATTCTGTCCCAATTCCTTTTGCAAACAGGACTTTTTCATTACTCAACAGTCATAGCCCAGATGGCCTGAGAGCAACGCTTTCAAATGCATTTTAGTCTAGGATTTTTCATTTTAGGCTCTAGTAAGCCAGTCATCTAAAGGCTACTGACATCCCAAGTTCTGCATTTTACCTTCCCATTGACTAATGAAAATTCAGCACTTTTAGAACAAACCCTCTAAATTATGTGATTGGGACAAAACAAAGCTCACAAGACAGCCTTTGATGTCAGCAAGTCTGGCCAGCCTGACCAAGGCCTATGAATTTATGGATGTATCCATGAGTTCATTCCACATCAAAATCCACTTTTAAGCACACATACATGTAAAGCAGCACAGAGCAGCTGTGACCATTTCTCGTACAGGCAATAACTCCTATAGGAATAAAGCACATCAAAAGGTCTCAGGCTACTTCCTCCAGAAGAGTCACTACTGAAGAGTAATTTTCTCACCTTAATCTTTCTGCAAAATAAACCCATGGTACACAAACTTGACACCAGAATGCAAGCACAGATGTTTTTTCTTTCAGGTGTCTACCATTCCAAACATGCTTGGGAAGACCTTTAAGATAAAACAGGTGAATAAGGACTGGTAGAGAGTTCAGTTAGAAAAACCAGTTATTTTGGTATCACTCTCTCTGCAGAGATGCACAACAAGAAGTAGCCAGGCCCAAGGTATGTTTAGTTGGCAAGATGCTCTGTCTGCTTTCAGTGAGACTAATTAATTTGTCTACAGTTCAGAAATTCACTCCTTACCCTCAGTAATGTATACAATGATACAGTCAAGTGAATGTGTATGCAAAAATACAATAGAAGAGAGATCGGTTTAAACTGAACATGAAACCCAACAACAACCAACAAATAAAGAGACAAAATGAAATGTTTTTGGTAGAGGCATTTCCCCCTCCTTTTCTTTTTGGTAGAATCTTGTAAGTTAAAAAAGAGCTGCACTGGAATCAAAGAATCAAGCTCAGGACAGTCACCAAAAAAATAAAGGATGTATTTTTCTCCAAAGATCGAAATCATAACTAATATAAGACATTCATGTCAGAGAGAAGTTCAGTGTCCAGAAAAACTTTTTGCAATACAAAAAAGATACTGCAATTGCTTTACTGCTCAAGAATTTCCTTGCTCAAACAGCTAAATTCTTCTCTCAACAAGTTTTGTCAGTAACTTGCTTTAACTACTTTCTACAAACAATTCTTTCTTCACCACCCTCAGCTTATCTAAAGCTCTTCTTTTGTTCTGGAGAGTTTTGTTGCGTGCTCCTCTATAAATTTACTCAAATGCTCTAAATCTCTGTCCCCGCCTTCAAATTTAATAGGGCTGTTCTTCTTGTCCCTCGGAGCAAAGTAGATCGTGGGGAATCCCTCCACTTTGTAGTGGTCACTCGTCACATCATTGGCAGTAGCATCCATCTTCGCTATGACTAGATTCTTCTCATTCCTGTATTTTTTGCCTAGCTCAGTATACACAGGCTCTAGTTTCTTGCAGTGTCCACACCATGGGGCATAGAACTCTATGAGCACATCATTCTTTGGATCCATTACTATCGCATCAAAGGTTTTACCCACTACCACTTTTACAGGCCCTTTGTTACTTTTTGGCACTGGCTGGGACTTTACAATAGGCTTCAGTTTTCCTACAAAGGAACAAAACACACAGCATTATTAGAATACAGTAAGAGCAACCCCTATCATCTCCGTTCAGGAAAATGGAGCAAGGATGTGTCTTCTTAACAGCGAACATCACGTTAGCAAGCAAACTTATCCCAGCATGAAGCATGGGTTAGCTTGCTGGTAACATTTAATATAGTAAGCTGGTGAAATATGGGCAACAGAATTTGCACTCTTCCTCTTTTTAGGAGTGTCTGTCACCAATGCATTAGATGGACAGCAATTTATTATACTAGTCGTGAATATAAATGATCAACTACTGGCACTTCAAAGCTACAGAAATATATTATTACCTGCCAAATGTATATTCCATATTAGATATAGACAGATGCCACAGTGTTGTTCACTGACTCTGCCTGGACTTAGTGTACTGAGTTTAACAGAAGATGCAAGAGATACATCAAAAAGCCATAGGCAACAGAAGGGCATCATGTTGCACACATATATATATAAAAATATATTTAAGCTGATAGTACCCATTGCCTTGGGAAAACACAACTTGGAAAGAAAAATAAGTGGTAGACGATAGCAAATAGAAAACAAAACCCTATTCTAGGGACCATACCTTTTTTGAACGCAAGCACAAACTGCCTGAGTACATCAGAATCAAACTCCTCTGGCTCCATTGCATACTTTTTGCCACCTTCATCCAGGATTGCTGCATTGACATCCTCTCCACTTTCCATCAGGCCCAAATCTTTTATTTCAGAAGAATAGTCTTCCTCATCAGAAACAGCAAAAACATATTCAGGGAAGTCTTTGGCTACTTCCAGGACTTTGCTTCTCCAGTACTGGGTAGCTGAAATCACAGGAACACAACAAAATTAGTGGTTTCTAGTTACTACTTCCTTCCTCATGAAGTGGCTCAAGGGTTATTCTAGTTAACTCACCAACACGGTAATCGAAACCGAAGTCCACGGTGTAGTAGACGACCACTAGAGGGCGCTTCGAGTATCTCTTGGCCTCGTTGGAGGGCTTGCGATGACCAACTAGAGGCAAGGCGTGTTTTAACACATGCTCTTTAATCTCTGATCCATCTGTGGAGTCCTTTTTAGGAAAAGAGTCCAGAAAATGAATTTTAACTGATATTCCTGTTACACATCATCGTTTGTGTACGTACAAATGAAAAAGGTAGCAAGTTACATACATACTATATCCTTCTAATCCTAGAGCACTGAAGAAATTCATACTTCATCTTTAGAGTGATTAGTTTAAAAGTGCCGTAAATATTTGAATATATAACCTCTGGGTTCACTTTATAAAGCTTATTAGAATAAAAAAGGCAAATTTGGGGGAGGGGATATGGGAAAACAAGATGCATTGAATATTTAGTAGAGCACTTCCAAAAGGAAGATGTCAGCTCTCATGTATGCAGATTAATAAAGCTTCTTATAAATCTGTGAGCACACCCTGTAACTTTGGGACAAATACTCACTTTAAAATCCAAGACATGCATCTTTGGCTCATGCTTTGACTGAAATTTTTCTGGCTGCATGACCACCAGTTTTCCAGGAGATACTTTCAAAAATTTTGCAATCTCATTGCTGAAGGTATGATGGAACTTGTAATCCTCTCTTAAAACATTAGCTGAAAAAAAAAAAAAATTAAGATGGAAGAAGGGTAAGGAAAAAAAATAGGTAAAGAACTAAGAGCCTCTATCTGAAACCTTGCAACTATATTGCAAGGCATACTCTTCCCATTCTTATTTCAGAGACTTAGAGTGGAACAAAATCTTTTGAGATGAGTTTTGCCATCTTTCAATTATTCCCACCCAAAGAGAGTGAGAAGTATGTAAAAAAAGTATATAGAGCATATAATTTGAATAGTACTATTTTAATGATTTTGAACAACCCATGAAAAACCCATGGTTTTATTTTAAATGCTTCAAAACATTGAGCAGCATCCAAAGTACACAATGAAGAAGTCTCCAAATTATGGAGACTTAGTACCTTAGTCTCCAAATCATGGCTTTTGCCAGATAAAAGAGGAGGTTCAATCATCTAGAACCCAATGCAGAGCTCAGTCTAGACAGCAGCCCCAGAAGCATAGCCATGGGGAAAAGAATTGTCCACCTTCCTCTCAAAGCTCTATGAGACACAAAAGTGGCTCAGAGTAGTTTGAGCATGCAAAGCACAGAAGGATTGACTAAAGAGACTGAGGCAGCAGGGCTTGGTCTCTTCTGCATAGTACAAAATATTGTTAATGGGACCACTGACATGTCCTTGTAAGGATGTTCATAGAAACAGATGTTGTCAGGGATAGTTGAGCAATACCAGTCAAGAGTTCAACAATGAACCATTTCTTATCAGAGACTTCCCAAAAATCTAGCAGGCACCTAGAGCGCCTGCTGCTTCTGCTGACCAGAGTGGGTCCCTGCTTCATACCCTGTCTTTCATCTCTCAACATCCATTCTCATACACTCCTCTACAGGACTCTTAACTTGCCTCTCTGCCTGTCTTGGTCTGTGCAGTTACAAGCTGCTCTTTCTCCTCTCTTCTTCCCCTCTCCTGGGCCCAGCACCTTTCTGATGCAGATGAGCTTTTTCTCTCTCTTGCTTTTTTCTTTTTTTTTCTCTCCTCTCCAGACTCCCCACCCCCAAGATGTTCAGCAGAGCACAGCACCTGTAACTGTCAGGTGGGAAACCACAACAAGAGATAATGAATTAGACAGGCTTTAAGCCAAGAATATTGAATTTCTTGCTCAGCTAGGATTTTTCCCTTCCTTTCTAGTTCTCATACTTGTCTTACGTCTTAGCATAATGCTCAGATCTCCTGTTACTGGTAGATTGATATATTGATTATATCCTCAAAGTTTGGTGGTTTTTTTTTTTTCTTTCTTCTCTTCTTCTTTCCTTGAATGCAAGTGAAAGATCATCCTTTAACCTTCCTCTTCTCTTTCCACTCAACCTCCCAACCAAGCTAACAGCAGGAATAAAGGAATTCTCTTACTATGCTCACAAGATCCTGGTCAGAAACTCAATAAACATTTTTGCTTAATATCTTAAAAGATTCTTTACCTGCTTCCTGATAAAGTTGATACTTTTTGTCAGTCTCTCCACTGAAAACACCAATAATGATGACATCATCTCCGTCTTTCAGAAATTCCTGCACCTGTTTGGTAGCCTGAATCTGTTTGGAAGGAGGACCAGCCTGTTCAATCATATAATCCACAATACCTGGAAGACAAAACACCCAAGAAATTGCTTAGAACATTTAGTCACCTGAAATGTTCACAGGTTCTCTTCTCTGACATAGTTTAATACCATATTTTGCCAGGACAACATTCTGTGTATATCATAAGCAAAAAATACCAATTTAATAATTTTAAGTAAATAATAAGTAAATAATAGAATCTAGAACTAGAATTCAGAGCTAGAACTAGAACCTGGAAGTCTTTCAGGTTATTGGCCTTATATCCTCCTTGAAATTCAAGGTCTTTCACAGTCTCCTAACTCCTGGCCACTAGACAAAATTCTGCTTGAAAATTCTTAAGTTTTCACTCATATTAAAAATCAGTACTAAACACTGGCAGCCTTCATAAACACTTTTTCCCTACACCACTGCTGCTTTACTATAGTAAGTAGTAAGTGAAGTATTTACTTCACTTAGTTTATCTGAAAAGGAGCATATGGTACCAGTTACTGAAAAGGTTTTGTAAAAATTCAGATATACATCTTTATTCTACTGGCTTATTTAGAAATTGGAGTTTTGGGGGTTTTAAGTTATGTCCAGCTACCTCAGAACAAGATTTCTTCAAGGGAAATACCATTCCAGTGAGGTAAATAATTCTGTAAGCTCTGAAGTCATATCGATACATTTGTAGTCAAGCCCTTAGAAAATAAGAGAAGTTGTAATACCGTATTTTTCACGTGGACCGTTGTAGTCGTAAGGTTTGCCCTTGCGGAAGATTTTCAAAGTTGGATAGCCAGTAACATCAAACTTCTTAGCAAGCTCCGTTTCAGCGGTGGCATCGACCTTAGCCAGGTGAATAGGAGGCGTGCGCTTGCTGAGCTCCTGGGCAGCCTTCTCATACTCTGGAGCGAGCCTCTTGCAGTGTCCACACCTAGGGCAAGGGAAAGAGACAATTCTATGAGCCAGAAAACTTGCTAGGTACTTTCTGCACCTGAAGGGGAAGGGTTCTAAGTTTTTCTGAATGGAGAAAATAAAAGAGATCGTTTACTTTAACCTATGGAGGAAATTCTCAGACAGGGGGACTGAATCACTTCAGTGATGTAACTTTCAAACTAAAGACAAACCCTCTCCCAGAGTTTGCTACACCTCCCAACATGTTCCCAGCTTAGTAAATATGAAGAAACTCTAAGAAACAAATTATGTAGACAATAAAGTTCTGGAACCCAGCTCTGGCTGAGATACAAATTCAGTCTAGTCTTCAAGTGAATTCAATATGGTTCTAAGTCCAGATGAAGACTGATACACATCAGATATAGACACATCTGCACAGTGTTGAGGCAATCCACCTTAGAAAAGGAATAATGAAAGAAAACCATCGTATTGGCAGATATCAGCTACTGTCTGCTAGTTTTGCCAACTGTTTTCTGGACAGTTGTCCTAGAAAGGCAGAGCCAACTGCCTTCCTGCTTACCATGGGGCATAGAACTCCACTAGAATTATGTCAGCACCATTCACAACTTCATCAAAATTATCCTGGGTCAACACTAAGGTAGCTTCTGGTGGAGGGGTCCAGTTGGGGTCAGCAACTTCCTTGACTTTAGCCACAACAGCTGAAAGACAGTTCAATTGCCCCATTAGCAAGTGTGTATCATCATTTCTGTAGCCACTAGAGAGTTGATGTGAACATTTTGTAATCAGAGTGGTACACACAGACTGAACACAGAGTCAGTATTGCCCAGGAGCCTTTTAAAGTGTCCTGCCCTCCACAGCAAAGTACAGGTCTGTACTTTCCAACATTTTTTTTAAATGAAATCCTCTCAAAACATTCAAAAAACAGTGTTTCCCCTTCTGATAATCCTGAAATTGGACACATTTATTAGTGTAATAGCTGCAAATCAGGTGTTAACATACAGACCCAGTATTTGTAAGCGGCTAATCCTTCTGCAAGCACAAGATTACCTTCTCTTTTAGTTAAACAAGATTTCTGGAAACCTTCCATCAGCAACCATACTACTACCTGCGAAACTGTCTTCTAGCCTGCAGCCAACTTGGAAGTTGAATTAAAATTTCAGCCACAGCTCTTTTGCTTAAGAACTTGCCTAGCTCAAGGTCACAGCCCTTTGCGGCAGGCTCAATAAACAGCTCCCCGATAATAAGCAAGCTCAGGAATATATTTGCCTTGTTACAGAGAATTGCAAGGGACCAACGCTTACCATCTTCTGTTCGAGAGCCGTCATAGTCAACTGGTTGACCTTTCTTCAGAATTTTAATGGTTGGGTAGCCACTGACATCAAAACGACTTGCTAGTGATGTGGCTGCAGTAGCATCAATTTTGGCAACTGGAATAGGAGGATCGTTTTCCTTCAGAGTTTTGGCAATTTTTTCATATTCAGGAGCAAACTGCTTGCAGTGTCCACACCTAACAGAGAAAGGGAAACATGAGTAAATAAATAAATGCATAGCAGACCTGAAGAGTATTTTACTGCTCTGCACTTCTAGGTCTTTTTTAAAAACTGTTCACAGTAACAACAATGTAAGAATGTTTTTACTTATACTTTCAAGCAACTTAATCAAGTGGGCACTGTCCATGGGATTATGGGAGAGGGATCGAAGCACTGCTTCTCCCGTTCTATTTCAGTCAATAGGTAGCACTTCTTCAAGTGGGGCCTAATACAAAGCAAAAAAGTTTCTAACTGCTTTCACAACAAAGTCGCAAATCTCTCATGGCTTCTCTTCCCTCCCCCCAATATTTTCTCCTAGACTTCAACCTCTCCCTAATCTGGATCCACCTTCCCCACCTGTGAGCTAAATCAAGCTAAAAAGATAAAAAATGAACTAGAAATTCCTTAAGCCTAACGAAACCTCATATCCATCATAACACAAATCTTGTTCTCTGGCACCAGAGCTCTTTGGGAAGAGCTCCTGCTACGCAAGCTGGAAAGCCAGGACACAGGTGCAGAAAAACTTGAAAACTTCACAAGATTAAGACAAAAACGTAATGACGGAAAACAAGGAAATGTAGTGTGCCTGTACTCCCGAGCCTCACCACTAGAAAGAGGGAGAGTAAAGAGCTAGTCTGTGATGACCATTCATCCTTTTGCTCATTTAAATCAAGCTGTGTGTTAAGCTTTCATGCAGGAAAACTACACCTGCAGACATGGTATTGAGCACCAGGTTTCTATGAGTCAAGCCTGCCAATATAAGTTAGCTAAACTTAGTTTGTTTAGCTCGTTAAGCAAGATAGTGGTTCCCCCTCTTCTACTGGACCAGCAGAACACAGAAGTGTAAGCCACGAAGAAAAAGTTTGCAACACTAACTTCTCTGCAGATGTATTCCCTTTATTTTTCCCTAATCTTACTTTTGTCTGTAAATATTGAAGAGAAGAAACTTTCTGACGTAAATTCAGTCTCACTTATACACAGGTGAATCCAATGTAGCTCCTTGGAGCTCTCTGGAGTTACTGGAAACCATACTGAGGGTTGGTATCATCATCATATTGGTGCATAACAAAGCATTGTTTCAACTGACAAGATAAATAAGCCATGCCCTTAATTCTACTACACCCTCTGGCAGCAGCAGCTATTTGAACTTGAGGAGAAGAAAAAAATCTCAACAATTCCCTGCTATGGAAGCCCCCTCCACAGAGGCACATGAGCACAGAGGTTCAGTGAGGCAACAGGACATATAACACCACGCCAACAGACCGTGCTGCCTTACAAGCTTTCTGGAATTTGCTGGGACTCAGAAGTACCAATACAAGCAAAAAATCAAACTGCTGATGTTGAGAAAAGGTAAGTCCCAAGAACAATTTCTGTAAAACAATCCAGTGGTACTATAACGGTACTCTGGTTTAAAGCCATTTTTACCTCATGAGTGGATTTTGTGCGAGCCTCTTGCAACAAATAATCAGTCATAGAAACAGGTCGGTTAGAAGGGGCAGCAAGAAGTCACTTAGTCCAATTTCCAACTCAAAGCAATTCTTGCTGGACCAGATTGCCCAAGGCCCTATTCAGTCCAATTAGAGTACCTCAAAGGACCAGGAATCTACAGCTTCTCTCAACAACCTGCTATAGCATCATGTAAAAAAATTTTCTTTAGGACTGTGAATTTTCCGGTGTGCCACTTGTGCTGGTTGTCTCTCATCCTTTCACTTGTGCTTTGGAGAAAAGTGGCTCTTCCTATCCTCCCAAATAATGAACAGCAGTAAGTTTTCCCTTCAGTCAACTCTCCTCCAGTAAAAGTACATCCAATTCCCTCAGCTTCTCTTCTGTCACATACCCGAGGTCCCCATCCATCTTGGTAGTCCTCCAATGGACTACGTCACTGTACTACTTCTACTAGGAAAGCCAAAGCAGATAGAGTCTTCCAGATGCAGTCTTGTAATTGCAGAGTGTAGGTGAAAAAACACTGCACACTCATAGTCTCACTCATAAGAGTCCAAGATGCTGCTGGCATCACCAGCTGCAAAGCTGCACTCATAGCTCCCTCTCATCTTGTCATCCACCAGGCCCTCCAGACCGTCAACTGTCAGTCCGCACCGCTGCAACAGGGATGCAGTCAGAGAATCAGGAGGTAAGAGCAGAGTTGTGCTTTTCCTGGCATTGGATCCCTCAGTCTGACCCACATCTGTTGGGAAGGAGCAAGCTGCTCTATTCCTTGGCACATGGGCAGAGAAGGGAGCATCTCCATCTCCTGCTGGAGAAGCCCCCATCCCACCAAGGACTACAGAGTCCTGTGCTTCTCCTAGAAGTCATTTATTTCTACATCACCTTTAAAACCACCTATATTTTTAAACCGGTCATGATCCTGACCTTCACCTACCCGTGCTTTTCCTCATGGCAGTAAGCTACTGATGACCTCTCATTCCCTAAAAACCAATTGCGGGGGAGGGGGACGGGCAACAAACAAAGTGAGGGTGAGCTGTCAAAAAAAACCTTTCACATCCACCCTACCCAAACTTAGGGCAGGGCTCAGCACACAGGGATACTCACCATGGCGCATAGAACTCCAGCAGCACAGTGTCCTTGTCCGCAGTAAAGGTGTCAAAGTTCGCATCATTTAAGACTAATACACCATTTTCTTCTTTAACTTCAGAATCATCATCATCATCGTCATCTTCATCGTCATCTTCATCATCTTCATCATCATCAGCTTCTTTTGTAACAGATTCTGGAAAGGTAAAATTAAAAATGCAATACAAATTGTTTCAAAATTAGTGTTTAAGCTTTAAGTTACAAAGAATCTAGACTCTAATAGTCTTAAACTTTGGAGCATGCTATGCCAGCTGATAATACCAGTATTTCATTAACATGTCAGCATATTACTTTGTTCTTCAAAGCAAAATACAGTGTGAATAGAGTATTAATACATACAGACCTATGACAGTGTCTACCAAGGTAGACTGAGCACCTTGTTGAAAGGTGACACCCAAGGCAAGGCCTCATACACAACACCTGAATTTGGAGAAGTCCATTATTATGCAGCTAACCAGCTCCCCCTTCAAGGACAGCAGTGCATGGCAGGAAAAGCTAGGTGTCTTTTATCAATATAGCAGATATCTGTCACTTGCAGTGCTACAGATGTAATAAGGACACAACTTTACGTTCTGCAAGGGTGAAAATCTGATAAGCAACAGACACACTTGCTATAATCTCAGGTGCTATCATTTTGCTACTAGCAAGGTGGTTGAAAGGTGACATATTGAAATTATGACCCTTTCCCTGATCCCTTAGTCCCACCCCTGCCACCCTAGTGTATTTCGCTCTTGGTTATAGATACCTTTCAGGTCTGCAATTTACTACAAAAATTTCCTCCGACAGGAACACCACTCAACTTACTAGCTCTGAAGTAGCACCAGTCCATGGAATGAGTGTGAAAATTTATTAAAACAAAACAAAAAATATACACAGTTACGAGAAGTGCTGTGTAAACCTATTTCCATGCATCTGGCAGATACAAGGTATAGTCTTCTGGAATACATCAAGTAAATATTTCTGGAGTTAGCACATTAAATCTGAAGCTAAGACATTTCAACCAATTCATTCAATTTTGGCTTGAAATTGAGATGGTTTAATAAAAGAACATGTAAGGAATTTTAAAAAGTTATCTGTAAAAATTATTATCCAAGGTAAACAGGCATTGCTTAACATTTTAGAGAACATCTCCCACCCCCAGTGTAAACCCTACGGCAATAATGGAAAGGTTCTTTAGCCAACTGCTTTGGAATCCCAGTATTATAAATAAAAACAAAAATATAGGAAGAGAGAGAGAAAATCAAATATTTCCATGTTCTAAACTACTCAGTAAGCTTAAGTTTAGTAAGTTTGTGACTAAGCTAACAGGCATGACTACTGTGAGAAAACAAAGCATGTACGTGAAATTTTACTTATTCAGGAAAATATTTTCTTGAATCTATAATTCAATATTGGAGAATTAGAAATCTTTGATAGTCAATGAACTGGTATGACAAAATAGGGGAGTTGAGGAAGAAGAAGGGAACAAAGAGAGCAATTCTCAGATGAGCAAATCTTAAGAACAAGCTTACTGTGGATGAAATGATGCCATTAAACTAGAATAATCATTTTCTGTTAAAAGATTATATTAATAAAAAACCACACCCCTAAAAGAAGCATCAGGGAGAGCGAGAGCACTATTGTTTTTGATTAAGCTTCAAATTTACATAACATCCAAACATAAGCTTCCAAAGCAGTGAGGTTACAACAGATCATTTATCACCCAAAAGCCACCTGGACACAGATTAAGTTTCCTTAACACCTACTACCGTTTCATCTGATCTAAAAACTAACTTAAAGTCTTGCTTTATAAGTGGACAATGCATTCTATTGTCGCTACTTCAGAGCGCCTTTGAATGAAATAACCCTCAAAACACACTTCAAGAGAATTATTACCATATTCATTTACATAGAGCAGTAGTGAAAAGATAAGTTTTCAAAGCTGTTTAGCAGTTGAAACTTCCACTGATCTCAGTGTTCAAAGGCTTTATAGAGCATTCAAAGCTGGTCTGTGCCTAAAATTCCCAACAAGTTGTGCAAAGCTCACTGATTTTCCAAGCATATCACTCCAAACTATTTTTAAAGGCCCAAGTACTTTTTCACCAATGCTAGTCAGTCAACCGCAGTTATCTCTCCCAAATTATGAGATTACAGCTCTTATTTCTGCTTGTTATGCATCATTCCTCCCTCTCCCCACTCCGAGAAAAGACCACTCCAGTTAGGATGGCATATCCTCACTGTTTGGAAAGATGAGAGCTAAGCGCCACCTGCAGCTACAGTTTTAAACAAGTGAAGAATATACCAGGCCTATCATTAACTCTTTTACTACTTTTCCCAACCTGAAAACACAACCTAACTTGCATTAGAAAGATTTGCTGGCCCTGCCAAACTGAAACGTCTTTGACAGTGGTACATGACCATGGAAACTAGACATGTTCACTTCTTCCAGCTCAGGGACAGAAACCCAGAACAGCAACATGTAACAAGAAGACTCTTGTTCTTGTAGTTTGGCTTAAGGAGAACCCACATTTCCTTACATGCCCCAAAAGCCCACCTATACATTTCTCCTTAAGACTCCAAATTCATCTTATGTAGTCTCCAAGCTACGCTAACATTTAACATTATGTTGGCTACCCCTATCCTTTCTTTCAGGAGGAGTATTGAAGATATGCTTCAAGCACTGGAAAAAAGCATGGGAGAGAAAAGTAGGAAGATTTTATTTTATTAAAGTGGACATAAACTCTTTTGCACCAGTGATTATCCTTTAGACTTATCAGATACCAAATCAGCTTTTGAGACCCACGAATCTGCAAAGGCTAATAAATATCTGTATACAGTTCTTGAAAGCCTCCTTTTCAAGAGCAGATTCTAAGGTCCGTCTTCCAGTCAGAGTCCTGGATTATTTTGGTCTTGAGAAATGTAAAACATGAAGATTCTAGCAATCTGTTGCAGGCTCATTTAAAAGCCCTTTTAAAAAGCTGCCTTCTGGAAAAAAAAAAAAAGCATTAAATTTTAAATAATAAGGAAATGCAAAAAAATCCTTAATTTTGAAAGGAGGGCATTGGAAAATACTCCTTAAGAAAAATACTTATTGGTAATTGAAAACAAAGAAAGCAACAAGCAACACGGTAAGTAGTAGATGGATTTTGCAAGCTCACATTGGGAAGTGCGCCCAGCCCACCAAGTTTTCACCAGGAAAGGCCCGGGACTGAGTGCGCAGCCAGGACCCGCAGACCTCCTGTGGGAAGCTGCATCCGCTGCAACTTCGTGACGCCCCTGCGAGCGCTCACGCAGCTCCAGCCGGCGCTGCTGGCGGTGAGGGGCTCGCCTTTCCGGACCTAGACACGCTCCGCACCCGCGGGGCCCGGCGCAGGCCTCGACCAGCCCCGCGCCCGCCGCCCTTCCCAGCGCTTTAACCAACTGCGCCAGGCCTGGCGCGGCCATCGTGCTCAAGCGGAGCCGCGGGCAGCGCGGGGGCGACAAGCGCCAGGGAGCTTCCCCAGCGGCCGCAGCCGTTACGGGAGCCCCTCCCCCACCCCACGCCGCTCCCAACGGTCACTCGCTGCCCCCAAGGGCGCTCCCCCCGCCACAAGGCGCCCCTGCACGCGCTCCCGCGCTCACCTCCGTCCTCCTCCTCGCAGCGCGCCAGGATGGCCAGCTGGGCCAGCCCCAGGAGCAGCACCAGCACCCACACCCTGCTCAGCCTCATCGCGCCGTCCCTGCTGCCGCCACCGGCACCCGCCGAAGCGCCCGCGCCCCCGTGCGCGCGATTAGCCGCTTGCTCTGAGGTGCCCCTCGGCCATTGGCTGCCCCACGCGCCGCCAATCACCGCCCGCCACTGGGTAGAGCCGCGGCCGGCCCTGCACGAGGCGCCACATCGCCGCTCGCCATTGGCTGAGTGCGGCTCAGGGGCGGGGCACAGGGGGGCGCGGAGAGCCAGTGGCGATGCGCCGCGTCGCCGGAGGGGCGGGGCGGGGCGGGGCGGAGCGGGAGGCGGAGCGGGGTGAGGCGAGCTGGGGGGCGGGGCGAGTCAGCGTGTGGCTGTGACCGTTGGTTCCGTAACCGCCTCTCAGAGGGTCCCGCAGTAAATGGAGAGGCCTCGGAGGTCTCCATTACGAGAGCGACTCAAATAAGTTGTTCAAAACATTTTAGGCGCTTACTTTTGGCGCTGCCTTCGCCTCTAGGGGTCTCCTAGGGCTCAGGGGTATTTTGGATAGCAAATCCTTCTGTAATGTGATGAAACCAGCTGCTGTAAATGCAAATAGCGCAACGGAGAGTGTGTGTGCTGCAGCCTTTCTGTGGTGCTTAAGTTTTTGTTTGGGTATTTTCTGAAAGCTGTAGTGAAATGAGAATACTGAAATGGGAAAGTTTAGGTTGATAATGAGAGAACAGTACTTTGTTAAGACATTTTTTGCAAGACTATCAGTTTTTACTAGTCATAAAATTTGCAAGCGTAAGTAATCTTCAAATGACTGATTCTTCCTCTTTCTTTTTACATAGTTACTACCATTAAACCATAGCCTGGCCTTAGAAACTTGGCAACAATGTTTGGTACAGTAACTTTTCCCCCAACTTTTCCCCCAAAGAGGTAAGGTGCCAAGAGGTAAGGTGAGGTAAGATGCCGAATGTTGAAGTGCGACTAGCTGTTTCCAATAACACAACTCAGACATAAGCAACGCTTGTTCAACTGCTGGGATGTTAAGAGTAACAAGAAAAACTTCTTCAGATATATCAATAACAAAAGGAAGGTCAGGGAGAACGTGGGACCACTAGTGAATGGGGTGGGTACCCTGGTTACAAAAAACACGGACAAAGCAGAACTGCTGAATGCTGCCTTTGCTTCCGTGTTTGTCGGGGGCAGCCCTCTAGAATCCCAGGCCCTAGGGACACACGAAGAGAGCCAGAGAGAGGAAGGCTTGCCCTGGGTAGAGGAAGAGTGGGTCAG
>NW_020454439.1:687730-983540 GCF_003342845.1 Nothoprocta perdicaria
GTGACAAAGCACTGGAACAGGCTGCCCAGAGAGGTTGTGGAGTCTCCTTCTTTGGAGAACTTTAAAACCCGCTTGGATGCAGCCCTGTGCCACGTGCTCTAGGTGACCCTGCGTGAGCAGGGGGATTGGACTGGATGACCTCTGAGGTCTCTTCCAACCTTCGGCATTCTATGATTCTATGATTCTATGAACTGCTCATCCTGTGGTTATCTGAAATCTAAATAAAAAGAGTGCTGAAAAGTGGGATTTTGGTTCTTGATTTGCCAGCTTGGCCACGTGCTTGGAGAACTTGTATCTGCTTGTAAGCTGCTGTGACAACTAACTTGGTTTAAACAGAAAAACTTTGATCCTTGAGGAGCAGTTAGCCAGTATAAAGCAGCACTATTAAATTCAGTGCACAGGGCTCATACTCTGCAGTAGTAGCAGTATCATGGAGTTGAATAGCTTGTAATAAGCACCCTCAAGGTACTGGAGTTTTTTTACACTTTTTTACAATCTTATTTCACAGATTTTGTGCTCTTTAAGCTACAGGCAAGATAACACTCATACCTGTTGAGTGATGCAGTCTGAAGTTCGTCTCTTGCAGAAGCCATTTTTTCCAGTTCTTCTTCACATAGGCACATCTATTTTTATTAAGAGAAATATTATTTGTTTATTTATTTATTTATTTATATCTAGTTTTGTTTTGGAGATCATCCCATTTGACCAGTCAAGACAGAGGAATACAATCAGGCCCATCATTAACATTTCCTTAGCCATTGAAAACAGGTTGAAAAAGCTTGCAGAAAAAATAATATGTAAAAAATAGAAGTGGGATACTTATTGCTTTTTTTGTGTGAGACCGTAAAATAAGGGATGAATAATTAGTTTTTCTTCTGCTATGATTATTTTATGATTATTGAGTTTTATATTTAGTCATGTTAAACACGTTGAATAAACAGATCAATAGATTTGCTAAATTGTTAAAGCTTCCGTGCAGTAACATCCAGCTACATGTAAAAACACAGGTGTGAGTACAGTTTGTTTGAACTGCAGCAGGAAATCCTGCAAGACAGAAGCCCTGTAACTCCTGCACACCTAAGGTCAGCCTGATCATCTGGCTAAGGGACTCACTGAGCAAGGGCTGCTGCTGTGGGTGGTTGCTGTGCTGGTAGTGCAGATCTTAGGCACTTCCTTGTTAGACAAACAGGACCTTGACAGACGCGCGGGATCTTAGTCTTCAAGCCCTGTCTGTCAAGACAGAGGCAGCTCAGGATAGCACAGCAGGTTGTGAATTACATGCTAAGCAGAAGAATAGATCATCAGAGACCAGCTGCAGTGAAACTGCAAGCTTTGTGCAAATGTGAGATACTGGCAAGGGTGTGCAAGCTGTGAGGCTTTTCCAGACAAATCCTTGCTGTTAGGTAGTCCTGTTCTGTAAAAGCTGAAAATACTCTGAACCTGGTAATGCAGCTAGTAGCACTTCAGCTACTCAGCCAAGTACTCATTCTTTACATTGGTTAGGACCAGAATAAGAAGTGTATTAAGCTACTCTATACTAGGAGGTTCTCTAGGCAGAAGGAAGGTGAAACAGAGCCTAGGGTAGTTAATTAAGTATAGAGTAATCTATAGGTTAGGTGCATGGAAAGGTGAATGGTCCAGGCCCCTTTCAGCATGTCTGACATGACTCATCGACCACACCTGCTTATAAATCATTTTCCCTCCTTATATCACTAGAGAGCAAATATAAGCTGGCTGAAAGTATGAAGCCTCATGGAGTGGGTAAAGGAGCCCTGGAACAGGCTGTCCAGGGAGGTTGTGGAGTCTCCTTCTCTGGAGGTCTTCAAAATCCTCCTGGATGCCACCCTGTGCCACATGCTCTGGGTGTCCCTGCTGGAGCAGGAAGGTTGGACTAGATGATCTCTAGAGGTCCCTTCCAACCTCAACCATTCTGTGATTCTGTGATTCTGTGATTCTGAATGTGCAGCAACTTCTGAATATAAGACATTTCTATTTGACACATCTGCTGCACTTAAAAAGTATCTAGCTGATACACTTTGGTTACCTGAAAATGGATTACAGCTGGGCATACTCTGTTTTCATAATCTTATCACCCACTAGTTTTGCCAATGATAACCCAGGGATTCAGAAAGAGATGATATATTTCTAATCCATAACAGTATGCATTGTACTAAATTATACTAAATGTTATACAAGCCATCTTTCAGTCATTTAGGGTCAAAATCATTATATGCCTTTAATAGCATTCTAGCTATCAATGTTATAATGTTCATACAAAACACATATCCTATTTTTAAAATATAATTTCCTTTATTTCACATATGTATGTCAGCTATGAAATGTTAAGCAGGAAGAAAAGTCATTTAAATATAATATAAAAAAAATATAAAAATCACAGGGAAAACTGATGACGATTTCCCCCTTTTGAAAGTGTGGCTTAGCCTTTGGTGGCTGTGACTCAGGGAACTGAAACCTGAGTAGCCAAAGGGTGTCCATGAGAGTTTGAGTTACTACCTGAACAATCCCAGGGAAATAGCTGTTTCTTGCTTGTTTGTTGTTTTTGTTTGTTTGTTTTGCTGACTGTTTAAAAGGCCTTAGAATATCATAACTATGCTGGATCTTAGTAATTCAAACATACCTGCTTTTTATTGCTTGCAGTATGTAAAATTAGCAGGGCGTTTTGTCAAGGGGAGAGCAGGGGAAGTTGACAGGCTATCATCAGAATGACAGCAAGTATCTGGTGGTTACATCCCATGAAATTGCTCAGCAGAAGGAGAAGTGCTCACTGGTGATGCAACCTTTTTACTGGTAAGGATGGGTAGGGCTTTTGTGCATTCAGTCTTGTAAGTGATTTTTTTTTAATAGCCATTTAATTTAGTGCATGGAAATTAATATAAAAGTTTCACTTGGTGCAAATCAGAAAAATCATCCTAAAAGCAATGTTAAGAGCATTAAATATATAGTTCAAGAAGCACACGGGGGCAAGAAAAGCAGTGTAGATTCTGCTTAAGAATAGCCCAGGTGTCAAGGGGAAATGTTAAAAGGTTTTGTTGGGAGGGGAAGAAAACAGAGCTAGGCAAGGCTAGGCTAGGGGTTTAGTAAGCAAAAAACAGCAAAATACTTAAGAATCCTGCAATCTCCTTGCAAAGTGCTATTGAAAACTCCAGACAGGATCACATTTGCATATATTATCATGGTCCATAAGAATATAAGAAAATTATTTTCTCACTGTTAACTCCCTTATCTCTGTTGCTTGTTGCAATATATCAGTCTTCAAAGACTTGCATACTGAGGAACAAGGAGACTATGATATTCCTGAACTACATTTTTCCTTAGAAGTTCTCACTAAGTGTTTTTTGTTGGATTACGTTGTCATTGTGGAAACACAATACAAAGTTTGACATGAAAATGTTCAGATTGTAATATATGTTCCACTTCAATTCTACTAAATTATTTCAAGATAATTAAATATGTTATGTCACAGTAATGTAAGTATTACTGATTCCTACATTATGCTCTTGTTTTCCTGCAGTGAATTTGAGTTTCTGTGGGACTTCTGTGGGACAGCTATTTCAAATGTGTGATTCTTATAAAACTATTTATTTATTTATTTATTTATTTATTTATTTTCAGGGACTCACTGCTCTTTTTTTTTTTTTTTTTTTNTTTTTTTTTTTGAATATACCATTTTAGGTGAGTTTGTATTGGGAACTTAACTGTTCTAATTTAACTATTTGCAATGAGAAATCAAAATAATCACTGTAAATAAAATTCTTGTAGCTGACAACCCAACAAGGATTGCAGTTTCTGACACTCGACTTGCAGATTTTGGCTACATATAAACAGTGCCCAGGAATGACCCCAGGCAAGGGCATGTGATTATCTGGTCTAGCAAACCATTAGACGCTCAGTGGCACAATTTTGACCTGGGCCGAACTGTGCCCTTCTAAGGACTTTCCGAACATTCTTCTGGAGCTGGCGTGTTCCAGGCACTGATTTGTGCAACCAACCTGTTTTGAAGGATGAGAATGTTTATTAGCATAGGCACTAGGACACAGGCACCAACATTTCATGTCAGTTGGCCTGTGTTCCTAGGAACATTCCCAGACATATTTAATTTGCAAGGGTAGATGTGGCATTTAAGTGATTTGTTAATTGGTGCCAAGAATAGCAGAAAATATCTGCATATATATGTACTCATTGAGGTAGATGACCCTCACAGTTCTTTTTTTGGCTAGTTATATATCATAAGAAACAATATCTCATGGATCAGGAGGGTCTACTTTGGATGTCTCTGTGAAGTTACAAGGCTTCTAAAAGCGGATGACCAAAAATCTAATACAAATGTGTAAGTTTAGCTAATAACTGTATCTTGTAAAATGATAAATTCTTCAAATAAAGTATTTTCATGGAGATCATTTCCATGGAGTTTAATGGTGAACGAATGTGGGTTAAATGTTGGATCCTTACAGCAAAGTCAGGTTCTAGTGCTTTAAATGGGCAAAAGCAGCCTTATCAGCATTAATACTACAGCATATTGAAACCCTCCTCAAATAAAGTATGTAGCAGTACCTTAGAGCTGAAGAAGAAACGTTCTCCCTGTGTTCTCCTGTGTTCCCCATTTTGTGCTCAGAGTGGCGACACTTGCATGGGTCTGTCTGTGTGGGGGTTGGGGATAGAGAAATCTCAACTAAGAGTTACTGTGCAGGTATGGAAGTGTATGCAAACTCAGCAAGACGTTTAAATACCAGTTTATATATCTGTACCTCTGGAAACTTGTTGCATGTTGTAACAAGCTGTTGCATTGTACCACAGTTGTCCAGTGTCATTGTTATTAAAAGAGCACTGTTTGTTTTTGCCTCAGACCTGTGAGTTTTGTGTCTTGTCCATTTAGCTCTGGCTCTGATCTATCTGGCCTGTGGAGGGATCCACTGCAATGATCCTACAGCATTTCTAAATGGCATGAGTGCTTCCTTGAAATTTCCGTGTGTCATAGGCACAGCTGGCCACAAGATGTCGGTGTCAGCGAGGGATTTTGCGCAAGCAACCTGGCAGCTGGAGATGAAGTGCAGATTCTCCTGCTGGGAGCACTGCGAAGTGCAGTAGCTGGACTGAGCCTGGTACTGGGGACTGAGGCATCCCTGTTAGAGCTTGAAGCCAGAGGTGAGGAATTTTTTTCCATATCCTCACAGGGTGGCTTTGGTTTGATTTGTGCATCAGACCCAGCAGACAGCAGAGAACTGAGAACTGAGATGTTTAGGAAGCAGGTCTGGTATCAGGAGCAGGTTATGCTCTGAGGGGGAAGCTATTGTCCTCTGAGCAGTTATCTGGGGGGAAATATTACCCCTCTCGTCAAAGGAAAATATCTTGCATCTGGCTTTTTTTGACATGTAAAAACACAGCCTTGGCTACTTGTTCACAGAATCATGTTCACAGACTGGTTCAACTTGAAAGGGACCTCTAGAGATCATCTAGTCCAACCCCCTGCTCACGCAGGGTCACCTAAAGCACGTGGCACAGGGTGGCATTCAAACGTGTTTTGAAGATCTCCAGAGAAGGAGACTCCACAACCTCTCTGGGCAGCCTGTGCCAGGGCTCTGGCACCCTCACAGGAACGAAGTTCTTCCTCACATGCAGATGGAACTGCCTGGGTTTCAGCTTATATCCATTGCCACTTGTCCTGTCACTGGCCACCTCTGAGAAGAGTTTGGCCACTTCCTCCCTCCATTCTCCCCTCAGGTATTTGTACATGTTAATAAGATCCCCTCTCAACCTTCTTTTCTCCAGGGAGAACAGGCTCAACTCACCCAGTCTCTCCTCGTACGAGAGATGCTGAAGTCCCTCAGTCATCTTTGTTGCCCTCCGCTTGTCTCTTTCCAGCAGCTCCACATCCCTCATGACCTGGGGAGCCCAGAACTGCACCAATACTCCAGGTGCGGCCTCAGCAGAGCTGAATAGAGGGGCAGGATCCCCTCCCTCCAGCTGCTGGCAACACTCTTCCTGAGGTAGGCCAGGATCCCATTGGCCTTCTTGGCCACAAGGTCACACTGCTGGCTCATGGTTCAACTCTGTTAATCATGGTTAATCACGGTTGTTCCTTGTAAAGAGCCAATTTCTTAATCTTGGAAGATCATTCAAGAGATTTAAGCCTGAACTAGCTTGACACCAGGCTTGATGGCCTGGTGCAGATTACATTGAAAGACTTCACAGTGAGTGCACAGCAAAAACCACTATGTGTTGCATAATGTGAATGGCACAGGTTTGCCGACACAGAGACTGATGCATTAGGAGTCAAGGGAGAGGGAGCTTCTGAACCCTATATACTCCTGGGGGACTCATCGTGTGAAACAGTTCTTGCACTGCTAGAAATGAGGTGTTAGAAAAAGGCACAACTCTCCTGGCTACAGAAATATAGGCAAGTTAGTCCAGTGGCAGGCCACCTAAGTGGCAGCCTACTTGCAAGGCCAATGTGGACTTCTGATTCAAAGCCAGAGCCCAACACTAATCTTTTAGGCTACCCTAAAAGATTTCAGATTATCACAAAACAAGATCATACATAGGTTTTACAGTAGTCAATCCTCTTTCTGGCTATCTCAAGCCTAATATATGGGTAGTATATAGACAGTACTCTCTCTATCTTCCCTGAAAAGTCACCTACCTGTCTTTTGCATCATAAATTTGCTTGAAAGCAAACAATACATCTTGACCCAAAGAATTTATTGAAATTCTTAGAAGTTCTCTACCATTTCAAATACCTACTTTCCCCCAGGTTGAAGAGATCCAGGTTAGTCAGACAAAGGACAAAGGAATGCCTGACCAAAAAAAAAAAAAGAAAAAAAAAAAGAGAAGATAAGAGTTCAACTTTCAAACCAAATCAGACAAGGAGTAATTCTCTGTATGCTCCCTAGCATTATTTTAAATCCCTGACTATTCCCCAAGGCAGCGGGTATCTGGCTTCAGGACAAGCAGTACCATCTATTTAGGTAATTCAAAATACCTGCTGCAATGGTATAAGAGAAATAATTGATCATGTGCAGCTCCTCAGTCAAGCTGGCATTTTTTGAAGACTTTTAAAATTATTTCCTGATTTATTGGATCTAGCAGTATGTGGAAACAGAATTTAACTGAATAGGTTGCTAATAAATTTTAACTTCCTCCAGAATCAACATAGGAATGGGCAGCTTTTGAAAAAAATAGGCACAGGACACATCTGAAACTTAAGTGTTTCCTTTTCTAATGGCTTTCTTCTACTTGAACACATTTTGAACTTTGGGCTCGTTTTGCTTTTTGTAGCTCTGATGTTTGATAAAGAGGTGTTCCATAGTTGCCTTTCTGCAGACAGCAGGAACCTGACATTCAACATTAAGTTATCAACTCGAACTGAAAATGAGGGACACTGTTCTTTCACAAATGACCCACAGAATAAGAGGCTGAGCAGTGTAAACATCAACTAAAATATCAAACAGGTTTTCCTCAAACCAGAGAAAGAAGACGGTACTTTCACAAGCAGAAGTTAAAGAGGACTTTCATCTAGAGTATTCAATAGAACGTTCAGTATTCTGAATGTTTCACACTCAGTCTGATTTTCCTCATTAACGAGCCACTAGTTTCTGAAGTGAATGGACTGAAACTGGGAACTGAAACCAGTATCTCAAGCAAGTCACAGGTCTTTTAACGCTTGCACAGACATATTGCTAGCTGACATTCCAGCAGCAAAGCAACCTACCCTACTGCTGTGTAACCCTTCAGCTGTGGAATATTGTTTTACTGTTTGTTTATTTGCTTTTAAATTTTTGCAATAGTAGTAGACTTCTTGTTGTAATAGTCAGTAAGTACTAAGAAAATCCCTTCTTTAGCAGCCCCTAAATCCAGCAATGCATTTGTTTTGACTGATTCATGGGTACATTTCTTATCTTCAAGCAAAGTCCCCTGGGGAGTTGTTGCACTTAATCTCTTAGGATGTCCTGGTTCAAGGTCAGGGTGTAGTATAACTTGGGCTTGAAAATGTTTTTACTTTTATTAGAGTGTAATTTGCATTTATCCTAAACCTCACAGCCACCATTTCCAGACAGGACACAGCCTTTCTGCTTCTCTTTCCCCTTTAAGTCCCCTTTTTACCAATACGTCTTTTCTGAAAGGTCCTTGCTGGCCTTCTTAAGGACTATTGTAGTTTTTTCTGCCTCTCTCATCCTTTCAGAGAGGCCATGCTGGTGCCTCAATTTGAGCCTGTTGTGTGTAGGCCACTCTGATCCTAAAGCTGTTTCAATACTTCTTGCTTCAAACTTACACCTTCTTTCTGCTTTAGCTTCCTCCTGGTTTGTCCCTGTGCTGGCACTGCCTGTTGATACCCAGAGCTTTCCCCACTGAGGTACCCTGCACCTTCCACCTCACCAGATTCCCAACTCCGTGTCCCCCTTCTGCTGAATACCCTAGATACCCCAGCTGTGTTTTACACTGTTTGGAAATCAAAGATGAGGAGGCTTAGTGATGGATTTTTGGTTATCCAACTAGGTTGCATTGGTATCTTTAGTCTGAAAGTTAAAAAATTTTGATAAGTGGTGTAATAAAAT
The DNA here is from genome assembly GCF_003342845.1 of Nothoprocta perdicaria. Lineage (NCBI taxonomy): Eukaryota > Metazoa > Chordata > Aves > Tinamiformes > Tinamidae > Nothoprocta > Nothoprocta perdicaria. The sequence goes on from NW_020454439.1 coordinate 696,301, forward strand.
TTGAGAATAAACATTATGGTCTTCTAACACTGTACAAATCCTCTTTACTTTCACACAGCAACAATGTGAATAGTAATTACTCTAAATTTTTTTCTTAATGTCAATTCTGTGTTACCAGAAGGTCCTGTGAAATTGTTTCTCCGTGTCATTCCATGCAACATATTCCTTTTTCTATTTCTTAAGTACTGTTTCCTGCAATAAGAGCCCAGGCAACTTTAGCTTTTGTGTAGTAACACAGAACCAAACTAAGCCCTTATGTCCTCTGCCCATTTTGTTAGATACTACTCTGCACTGTTCTGCAGAGAGCAGCAGCTTTTCTATAAAGATAATGTTCCTTTTTATTTTCTTTTTTCTTTTTTTTCCCCAGGAGCTATTAAAAAGTAGAACTTCTGAAGATAGCTTCCTACATATAGATGGCTTGCGTCTTTTATTGCAAACCACATTAAAATCCTAAGTCTTCCTTTCCTGGCATACATTTTTACTTTATCTATTTATATTTATTAACATGTTAAAAAAGAGATTAAGGTTTCATGGGCTGCCACCTCTTACCTTATGTGCTCTTTATCAATACATTGATTTTCCTGTTTTGCTTGAGATAACCACTGAACACTCGCTAACTATGAAAAATTTCTCAGCAGAAAAGACATATGGCGTGACTTTAGAAACAAATTCATATTCATTTGTCCAAAGAGCATAAAATTAGTATCTCTGTTTTTTCTGGCTGGCTAGATACCTTGGCAGTCATTCATACCCTCTTCTTACTCCCTTGCATTTAACTTCTAGAACCTGCTGTATAGTTTAAAATGCCTAAACAGGTGTGTGCCAGTGACCAGCAGAATGAGACTGAGTTCTCTTGCATCATTCAGACCTTCCTGGTGTGTCACAGAGTGTCTATCTTTGTGTCCAGTGCAGACACTTTGTGCAGTCCTACACCAAATCAGTAAACATTGAGATCTTTTCCTGAAAATTGAATGTGAGACATTATCAAGTCTTCCTGTGATTTCAGAGGTTGCCAACTATTTTTGGCTGTGAGCAAGTTACAGTGATGTTTTGAGTTTCCTAAACCTCATGCGAGATTGAAATTTCCATGTGAACAGTGTACACATTTCCTTGTACAGCCATTGAAATGAGCAGTAGTAAAGCACAATTTGTATTTGAGATCAATAAAAATCAAATTTCGCGCAGGTAAGTAAACCACAAACAAGGACTTAATTTCTGAGAAACTAAGGTCATTGATGAATACATTGAACAGGACTGGGCTGTGGACTGACCCTGGGGGACACCCTTAGCCATAGGCCTCCAACCAAACTCTGCACTCCTGATCGCCTTTTTAAATAGTGTTTTAAGTAACTTGTGCTGCAGGAGATTGCTACACTTATGTTCTTTTCTTAACGACTTGAAAGTCAGTAATGTTTGCACATAATGACCATTGGCAGAGAAATAATGACAGTGTAGGAACTTTGGAAAATTAACTCTCTCTGGCACAGTGTTAGGAAATCAATTTTATTCTTGATCATTCTCTGTAATTAAGGTAGACATTTCTAGTGGAGCGCATTCATCTCCTGAACAAAAATCTTGAAAGATTTTCTTCTCCCTTTGTGGTGTTTCTTTCAATCACATGACAGGCAGTAAATTTTTCGTTGTTATCTTTGAAACCTTCACATGTATTTTATGTATACATATGTTTTATATATAATAAATAAAAAAGGAAATATTAATAACAGTATATCTGATTGCAAACTGATTATTGAATGATTTCCATGTGGCTTGCTGTCAGATGGCAAATATCACTTGACATCAGTTCAGTTCTAGTCATCATGGGGTTTCCTGCTTAATAGTGTCCATGGGGTTTACTGGTTAATAGTGTCTTAAATTTTTAAAATTCTGTTTCAGACTGTCTTAAATTATGTAGCAGATGACTGATGTACTATACTGAAATCATGATCTCTACTGCATGTTTTATCTGTGGATGAAACTATGTGGCAAATCATGCAAGTACTTTTCTTTCAAGTACAAAGACACTATATTTCTCTCTAGTTATTTGTATTAAATTTACATCCCAAAAGTGTGATGGTAGCAAGGATTGGCCTTCATAAGCCACATATTGAATACAAGCAATCAGTTGGCACTGGTTTCTGCTTTAAAGTGACATGCAGAGAAAACTTTTCCTAACTGCAGTTACTGCTACCATAAACTGCTCATTTCTATGTCAAAAGGCTTTATTAGAACAGATTTTTCATCTTGAAGAGGGTAACCCCATACTGCAAATGGCTGCTAAACAGTTTGTCATCAAGTTATCAGCAGGTGGTATAAAAAAGCACAAATTATCGTGGCTCATGCATGGAATGCAGGAACTAATGTTTTTGACAGAGCAGCAGACGTTGAGAACAAGGGCTTCTCAGGCTCTGGTGGGACCATGTGTTGCTCGTTATGTGCAGGCTCAAAACACATGGCGTGTAAGCACGAATGATCACATGACATGAAGATACATAAGGTTATGAGGATATTCTGAAGACCAAAGGATTTTCCTGTGAGGTGAATAGGAACATTATTTCTTCCTAAAAAACTGGGTATAATTGAGTGACTGCTCACCAAGTTTTTTGAAAGAACATCAGCAAAGATAACATGGAGAGTAGTCCATTGGAACATTACTGCACCTTAAATCCTCACCAGCCTTAGAGAACTTTTCCTACAGTGAGGTTGGTGTAGGAGGATAAGCCAGAGAAGCTGATTTCTCTGTTTCCATTTTTTTTTTCTTTTAATTAAAGCTTTGAATTTTACTGGAATTAATTCAAAGGTCCATTTTATCAAACAGCTTCACAAACCTGTTACCCTGGCATAGGGAGGGTGTAAAATATGATATTATTTATTTCTTTCAACTCCCCTGTGATGGCATGGCTTTTTTCAGGCCCAAAAGACTTCTAGCTATCCCTCAGAAAATACTCTGTAAGGAACCACAGGCAGAAATGTCCCTCCTGGTAAATAGCTGCTTGACTCTTGCTTTTTTGTCCCCTTTCCTTCCCTCATAGTGCACGGATGGTGTGCGGGCTGACCTGTGGCTGCCTGGGTTCCCCTGGTGACTGTCAGGACAAATGAGATGCTTGTGCATGACTCTCACTTTTCCCCTCCCTGCCATTGGGCCTGCTTTCTCCCCGATCCCCAAGGCAGAAAGGAGAAGCTCATAAGGACATAATTTCCTTTAGCTGGAGCTCCAGGGGTTTGTCAAATTTTCAGTGCAACTTATGACATAAAGTCACAGAATCACAGAATATTCAAGGTTGGAAGGGACCTCTAGAGATCATCTAGGCCAACCTTCCCGCTCAAGCAGGGACACCTAGAGCATGTGGCACAAGGCGGCATCCAGGCGGGTTTTGAAGACCTCCAGACAAGGAGACTCCACAACCCCCCCAGGCAGCCTGTTCCACTGCTCTGTCACCCTCATAGTCAAGAGAAATGCATTTTTTCCTTCCATTTTGCTTTTCCTTTGGCTTCAGAACAAGTCTCGATTTAAGGATCTAACTGCTTTATTGTGCTCCTCCTGGGTTGTCCCATACCTCAAGTGAAGAAGGCAAAAACTTTCTGCTGCTTCATTGTCCTTTTGCTGGCAAGGTGGAATAGGAGGAAAGCCTGAAACTCACTTGAGGATAACCCCCCCGCCTCTACTAGAGCCAGCCAAACCCCCTCCCCGCTTTGCTCACAGGTGGCACTTTGTAATAGAGGCTTGCTAAGATTTATAAACCTGGTGGATTTTTCATTCTGTGTTAAACCTGACTTCCAATAGCTTTTGTATGGCTGTGATTAGGAACCTGGCATGATGACCATGAGACTGCTGGCCTAAAGTGGCACAAGAGAAACCTGCAGCTGAAGCTGCTTTCCAAGAAAGGGGAGGACCAGCAGCGGGAAACAGTGACCCATTATAAAAATCAACAGAGCAGCAGGATATCCTCCGTCAGCTGTAAGTAAGGTTTAACAGCAAAGGTGACTTTGCTGATGCATTCCTTTGGGATTTTCTAGACAAACTGTAGCTAGAACAAATCCTCCACAGCTGTTTTAGTTGTTGTTTTCTTTTTTTGCTCTTGTGACTACATGTCCTGTTTTGTTCTTCGTTTCCTTGAAAGGTTGATATCATCAGAAGTGTTTCATGATAGCTCAAAATATATGCAGCATGTGAGTGGTGTTCCCTAACGTCACCTGTAGGCATTTCAGAGACTGAAGCAACTTATAGGAAGATGAGTTTTCTTAGCAGTAGAAATTGAATTAATCTGCTTAGGGATATGTGACAATAAAGAAGCTGAGTAGCTTTTTTTCATGAATGTTCTGTCTTTAGATTCAACTTCATTATGTAATCACATACCACGATTCAACTTGATTTTCTGTTGTGTGGATTATTATACAATACTCCATGTTGAGTTACTTACTTTTGGAGAGATTTGTGGTAAGTGGTTACAGTAAATAGCTTTCCATTGGTACCTTCATAAATGAGCACTATGGAATCTGAATAGCACGCTGAGTAGTCTTTTTAGTTTTGCATCAAAAGCTACTGCTGTAGGGTTTTCAGTGTAATACATCACCATAGCTACTTGGGCTTTTGTATCTAAACCATATTTCCTCTTATTGTAGGATGTGATGCCAGACCAAAATGCAGGCCTCACATATTTTTCCCTGACCACCAGATGTCCTCCTCTGTAAAGTCATGATGAGATAACCTATAGATGAGGAAGGAAAGTCAACTAATTTTTCTTTCACGCTATATATTTATTCTGTGAGAATGCTGTGTACAGATATCTTTATTATATAGCATTATAAATAATATTATACATTATATATGTTATATAGCATTTGTAGCTAAATATATAGCTATATACATTAATATAGCTATACATGCAATAGCTAATAATATAATATATATAATATAGCTATATACATATAACATAGCTATATATTATTAATGCTGTGCCAACATTTCATACCATAGCAAGCAGGTTAGCAAGCTTTTGCTTGATTTTATTTATTGTCCATTAGTTCAAATGATTATTTAATATTAGCAGTAGCATCTCTAATGGTAGTAGAGACAAGTTTTGGACTGTTGCATTTGTGCAAAGGTGAAATACTTTTACACATAACTGTATTTTCTGTTTTTAAAGTGTTTAAAGATAAAATATCTGCTTCTATTGTGTGTCATGCAAATCAAGAGAGGAGAAGGTTCTTTAATCAAATGAAATGGTTACTGTCAACAACATAAATATCTGTCTGCTGGCAGAGAGGTCAGCAGCTGTAGCAGTGGGAGTAGTCTGTGCTCACACATTTTTCCATATTTCCTCTGTTTATCTATAAATATGAGAGCAAGGAGGAGTGGAGAAGGAAAGAATGAGTCATATGAAATACATCTCAAGAATTTTGGGAGGTCAGTACAAATGACTTCGCATCTGTGTAAGGCTGTTATTGCCATTGCCCAAGTGATCAGAATCTTTTGCTGTTTCTGTGCTTCCTATCGCTGTCATTTTGCACCTCCTAAGTCTTCCCTCACCCATAAGTCTTCCCAAGATACACTTGTGGTAATGAGTGTAAACAGGTAAAAAAGGAATGCAAGTTTTTGATGTATCTGTTTTGTAGGAATTTCAGAACAAGTACCGGAAAACTAATACAATATTTAGGCAGTGTTAATAAAAAAGAAAAATACAACTTTCACTGCGGGGGCGGTGGGGACGGGGCCGCATGTGAATGATCTCAGTTCTGAGTAAAAACATAGACATCAACATAGTGTAACTACATTCAAAATAAAAGATGGTGACAATTCTTTGGAGATTTCTCATTTTTGCTTCCAAATATTTCATTATTACTCATGTAGTATTACACCCATTAGTGTGCTAAGTATATATAGCACCATATCCATCAAGTGAGATGAGCTGCAGAAACTTTTTGAGAAGGGTTTTTTAAAAACCCCGGCTTTGCTCCTCGCTAGCTCTAAGAAATAGCTCTTGCTCTTAACCACCAAGTTCTAACTGGCAGAAGATTTGTTGAAGTTCATTTCATGATCAGGAGCTTTTTTTTTCCAAAAAAAATCAGTTCAGAGCTTGTTTTTGTTGAAATTAGAAATCAGTTCTTCAGCACCAATTAAAGAGCTCAGTAAGTCATTATCATTGTATTCTTCAGGCTTGGCTTTGCAAATGTGAGAAAGGTGAATTCATTCTTCAAAGTCACGGTTGATCCTTTTCAGTTTTCTACAAAAACAGGTAACATAATCAACATATTTTAAAAGATTTTTGTGTTGATTGTGTTACTGCTGTTTCACCTCACTGAGATTCTAGGTAATATTTATGAGAAATAAATAGAGACATTTGAGATATCACCATTCTTCTCCTAGATGATAGTGGCCAACCTAGATTTCTTTTGGATATCTAAAGTCTTTCCTAAGTCAGAAGTCCTCCTAAGCCATTTTTTTTTCAGCACAGCTGTTAGTCTTTTGTGTTCAGTAACAAATTTCTTTATGCAATATTTAACCTTGGAAAAAGAGGGGAAAAATACTGTGATGAGGATATTATGGCTTCCCACTTCTGATCTGAAGAGAATTCATCACCATTTTGTTAAATTTGTTAAGTTCTATGGGTTCACCATGCGAAACTTTCTGCTAAGACATGTAGTGCTTGCACTTCATTTCAGTGATGCTTTAATAGCCCTCTAAAAACATATCATGGAATTTAATTTCTCTTTAGAAAGTCAGATATTAATGAAAAGCCACCATATGCACGTATGGAATGATGAACTGCTTCCAAAGGACTGGCATTGTTTCCTGAGAGTACAAACTAGCAGTGTAGAACAGCTCTCTTTCATATAACTAATTTTTTGCTAATGCTTTTATGAATATTAACAGTTCATTAACACTTGTGATCTCTGTGCTGTCACCAAAGGCAAGAGATAAAATATTTTCTTACCATAGCACCTGAAATTAACTTGAAATGTTTTTTTTTCATATTTGCAATTTATTTGTACATGTTTTGAAAGAGAAATATGAAAATACTTAGCAACTTTCATTTCATTTACATGTCTTGTTACTCTATGACAGCTCATAATTATCACAGTAGTTTTCCTTCTCTTAGAAGACTTAGGTCTAGTATAATATTACAGAGGCTACAAAAATGACAATTTTATTTTAGCTGTCCTTATGAAGATGGTTTCTTTTCTGCTCTATAAGTATACCTTTAAAATGCAGTTCTGTCAGTATTTAGAGGTCCAGCAGAACACTGTGCAAATTTGAAGCAATGGTAAATGACATAATGTCTGTTGAAGTTGCATTCCCTGCATGTGGCAAGTTGTTGTAAACACAGAAGACTGGCCTGTTCTGCCGCTTAAACAAAAGGGATATTGTGTTTCCCTTTGAGATTTTAAGGCTTACCTCAGAATCAGTTCCCTAATTTCTGTTTACATTATTCATGCTTTCATTTGCTGTTACTGTCTGCTCTATGTTGTACATAGCAACAAAGATGTTTGGGTCTCTAGCTCCAATCCAGTTTAGACACATGACATCATTTCCAGGTTTAAAGTGGATTATTATGGAAGGTACATAAAATCTGGGCTGCAAGATCCTTTGTCTTGGAACAGGGAAAAACAAAAATCTAATGCAATTATTTATATTGTGATTTCAAACCCAGAATGCTAAATGGAGAAGAATGAAGTACCAGGTTCAGGGAAGACTTGTTGGTTAACATCTGTGAAACACTTTGCAAAGTGGAGTGAAATCAAGAAGGCTTTATTTTCCTTTACGGGGACCTGAGGAAAACTGAACAAAAGTAAGAGGGCTTCAAAAGCATTGCAGGATCATGCATGATGCCCTAGTGTGTAGAGGAGGTTTCTAAAAAATTCCCACAGGCTTTCTGTGCTCCCAGTGTTTGGTTTTGATCTGGGTTTTGACATGAATTCCAGAGCGATCCACTTAGGACAGCAGGATTAAGGTGGAAAATGGACTTGTTTTTTATGGGAGCCAAACCACCTCCTTTACAGAGGCTGAGGAAGCTGCTGTTGGGCTCGGTGTAAGAGCCTCCTCATAGTCTCTGAGCAGGAGCCTCACTCGCCTAGCTTGGCCCGTGCCAGCAGCAGCTCCTGGTCCGAGCTCGTGAGAGTCAGGCCGCAGCTCATGAGGGCAGTTTTGTTAGAGATTCAGAGAGTCAGGGCAGTTTTGTTAGAGGTTTTTACAGCCCTCAGTGAGCTGTGTTCTTGCCTGGCCTCCCAGAAGGCCGAGAGCAGATAGCTCTGCCCTGGAAGTTTCTTGGCAAGGTTTTCTAGGGGTCCAGATGTAGTGTCACAGGTTAGAGCAGGTAGCAAATGCAGAAGCGATGACAGCAGCAGTAGTGCAGACACAGCATTAAGCAGCGGTACGGAAGACTGGCACAAACAAGAACCGGAGCCTAGTGAATCCATTGGTTTGGAAACAAATGTCTTCTAAATGTCATAGCTACCCCAGTATTTGTAACTAGAGCACATTAGTCATGGTTACTTTCATGATTCAGTTAAGCATAACTTGGCCATTCTTTTTTTTTTTTTTGTCCAAGACTAAACCTATGCAAACTGCTTCAAGATAGTTTACATGTCAGCCCAAAATTTTACTCTTAGTTAACAGTCATATAGTGAAAAAAAATTGCCTTAAAAATATCTACTTTATCCATCGCTGTTTTAAACTGCCTGGGACACAGCTTTAAACTGCCTGGGAACATCATTTGACTTTCAAAGTTAAAAATCTCTATTTTCTTCACAATGTGTATCATATGTTTATGTTGGAAATTTGTTTTTAGCAAAAAGAGTTTTCTGTTGGGTTGGTAGTGATATTTGTGAATGGAATAACCACAGAGCTCTTCCTCTTTGTATCTTTGTTATAACAGCAGTACTAATAACAGCTATATTACAAACCTTTTTGGATCTACTCTCTCCAAAACATTCCCAGAGCTTCCACTGTATCTCCTGCTTTGTCTAAAGCTGTTTACAACAACACATTTCCTCTTGGATTCCCTCCAGAGGATGAGATCTTCAAAGAATAGCCACATGTGAGGTATCATTTAAATGGGTACTTTCATCAAGTATAACACCAATAAACCTCTTTGCTTTTCCTCACTGTTTCTTATTTTATAATAATTTCCATGTCATGTGCATGCTATTCATCAGGTTTTACAGAAACTGGTATCTTTCTCTCCAAGACTGCATTAAGTCTTATTTGGATGGTCATTAAATGAACACTCAGCACTTCTGAGGAAAGGTTTTTCTTATTTGTTTACTTTTCCTAAAGCCTCCCATCTGTAAATTTGGAGCTCTTTCTTTGTAAGGCACAGCGAAATCTAGTGACTTATTTCTATCTTTTTTTTTTTTTTTTTTTTACAATGTTTTTGGGCTTATTCTTAAATGTGGCAGATCACTGATGACTTTTTCATGTGTAACCATTTTGCTTCTGTTTCTCCTAGTTAATTGTAATTTTTTTCTTTGTGTTTGATTTTCAAACCATTTGAAAATGCTATTGAATGCTCAATAGCATACACCAACCACTTTGGTAACACAAACTGCACAGTCCTTCTTAGAGAAATCATGTATATATATATGTATTTACCTGAGAAATATGAAATTGAAAGACATTTTACCTTGCCTTTTTTTTTAAAGCCAGACAGTTTTAGGATTGCTCACACCCCTTTGCATGGTGCAAGAGCCTGGTTTTTGAGCAACACATGCGTGATGAAGAGCTGCAGGCCCCTCTCCTACACGTGCAGTGTCTCCTTGTGCATCCGCAGCCCTGCCTGCTAGGAAGCTGTTCTGGTGGCCACAGTGGCTTCCTCAATGATTCCCTCCTGTGTGGTTTCTGAGACAGATGGGGCCTCCACTCCGCTCAGTCCTCAGCGTTGGCTGCTGCGGTCGGGGTCCAGGAGCAGGAGGCAACAATTACACCACATGTTGCAGGGGCAGATGCAAGTTCATGTTTTCTTTTCTGTGGAGGACATAACCCAAACCAAAAGACATGCTAGATGCTAACTACTGTTAATATTTCCTCTCATATAGAGGCCTGGCTGGTGCGTGCTTGTGTAACACTGCCCCAGAGAGAGTCAGATTGTTGCAATGTGACGAGGCAGTGGGGACACTGAGTGTTTTTCTGGTGTAAACTGTGTTTGTTCTTAGAGCTCTACCTCCAGCTGCAGTGGCTTGGTTGAGGTGCCTTAGGCCTCCAGCCTCAGGGACGCATCAGCATAATGGATGGGAGTTTTTCCACCCAGAGGAATTCACTCCTCTTTGAGTTGAAGTGCTGGCGTCTCAAGTCAACCAGGATTTTGAGCTGTAGCTGCCTGGACTTTTTCTTTAGAAGCAAGGACTTCAAAATATCACAAGGACTTTGAACTTCCCAATGTATACTTTATGAGGGAATAAAGCAGAAAAGGACACTTTTTCAAATAAAAACAGAATAAAACTGAACATCAGGCTGTAATGGGCATGATACTTCAATCAGTTGACTCTCATCACAAAGTAAAATTTATTTTTGATATATCTATATCAATATATCTCTTTGTAAATATATGTGTAAATATAACAGTTTAGTGAGGGCAGCTGCAAAATGAAGGAACAGGAAACATTTCCTATTCTCTGCACATTGCCAAAGTATAGGTATGTATCTATTCTTTTCTCTGAAAAGAAAGAAATTGAGACTCTTGCATTGACATTTTGGGAAATATTTACATATTTTAACTGAAATCTGACAGTGTGCAGGCAGGATTTTTATCTCCTTTTAATAATCACTTACCATTTTCTGAAATGTTAAAAATAAACCAGATAATGGAAAGGATTTATTTTTTAATAAATCACAGAACAAGTGTAAATATTAACTAAGAGCATACATATATTAAAATTTCTGTGACAATATAGCAAACTGAATTTTCTGCTAAAATACCAAATTTTCTTCTGAAAAAAATTGTAAATACAAGATCGACTTCAGAGAACTGTCAAAGTTAATATTTTTATAAGAAGCATGTCAGTTAAAAATTTTGCAACATCATTGTGTGAAAGTTCATGGGAATTCCTTTGTTTAATATTTTACCTATGTTACAGAATCATGATCTACCTGACAGATATTTGTACTTCAGATCTGTTTACCATAAAATCAGATATTTTAGTTTTCCTTTCATATCGCTGTCACAGATTCTTGATTCAAAATTAAAGCTATGAAATTAATCAAAATAAGAACATACTCCATAAGCTTCTAGCAATTTAAGAAGAAAACTTAAAAATAAATTATCAGCAGAAATATGTTCATAACGATCAGAATAAGCAGCTGAAGTTTTGATTGATCTAGGGAACATCTGCTCGGCAGGCTGGCATGGCTGACCTCTCCACTTTCATTCTATAGTAATAAATAGGAAAGTTTCTAGTATTTGCTCTCTGATAGCCATTACCTCATGTGCTCTTTCTTCTGCTGGAAAATGTAAACAGCAGATATTTTAGGATAGCAGTGCTCTTTAGGTATCCCACAATCAAAAATGGTTCTTGATCTCTTCCATCAACAAGAAACGTTTATGATTGGTTGTGAAGGGATAGAATATTTCTGTGGCCAGGAATAGACTTTCAGCCCTGCTGTCACTTAGTTGCACACCAGCAGGCCTGCCTCTCCGGTCGTTCTTGGCAGCTGTAGCTTTGATGTTGCTCCAGCTTCCCGCTGCTGTAGCTAGCCTGTCTGGCTCTCAGCAGCTCTCAGGGTAGACAGCAACATGAAGTGACATAGCTGGATCACAGGAAGATGCTGTACCCAGCCGTCCCACCACAAAGACATTGGAATTAGGGAAAATAGCAGGGAAGTCCTTTGCGTTGCTTTAAGGGTTTTGTAGCATAGCTTTACTCCCCTTGTCTCTGGGAGCACTGAGCAGAGGTTGCTGGCTTCAGTTGGCTGGTGTGAACTGGAGAAGTTATTGGATGATCCAAAGAGTGAGTACACAAGGGTTGTCTGACCAAACACTAACAGACTTTTTTTTTTTTTTTTTTTTTCTAGTTAGTTAATGGTTTACATTTGCCTCATGAGTCAATGAAATGATTAATAACATGAAAAGAACTAAAAATCTTCCCGATAGAATCTATTTTCACATGTCAAAATTATATTAAAAAAACCAAAAAACATCAACTCAGAAAGACAACACTGTATCTTAGACATTCAAAACAAGAGTATCTCTTAACCTACTCTATAAAAAGATGGATTGCCAGGATCTAATATGATAACTCCATATTGCAAATGTTTTGACTTACAACTATTTGGACCTGAACTTTTGCATTAGGAGCCATCTTTCTCTATTGTCTCTAGTAGATCCACTCATAAAATCAAGCCTTTCACAGCTAAAGACCTGTAGCAGTCCTGTGACTTTCAGTGGCAAGTCAATGACCAGAGTTTCTGCTCTAGTTTTAGGTTCCAGTCCTCAGAATTATGGCGATTTCTGTCTGAATTAATCCCTTTAGTCTAAGATGAGTAACTTCTCTTTTGACAGACAGTCCATCACAACTAAATGTGAGGGCAATGGTTGGTGGTCTGATCGGTGGTCCAAGTCCAAAACCTCTAGGTCACCCTATGCCCCTTTTCGAATAGGACTCTATGTGGACTGAACTGACAATTTGAGGGCTCCATTGGCTTTTAAATCCCAGAACATTCACTAAGTTCAAACCACAGGAACATCCCAAGATGTAATATCGTTCCCCAATGTGGGCCGCAGTGCAGTATCAGCACAAAGTGGGCAAGAGAGGAGTCTGCAGCGCTGCCTAAATAAGATGGCTGTAACAAAACACATGAGCTTCTATTTATAGATATTGTGAAGTTTATTTCCTCATTCTTTACTGTTTGCAAGTGTGCAGTAGTAGTTTGCATATTACCAACACAAATAAGAGGCAAAATAGCATATAAAATGTACTATTGAACCTAGAAAATGCAAATTTGCTTCATAAAATAACAAGGTGAGGAAGCTGGATTATTTGTGAGCATCCTATTGAAATTAACCTTAATCATTACCCTAATCATATCTATTTACCTTTATAATGTTAATCTCACTTTGGGGTATTTTTTTCTTCCATATTTGTGGTTTCATTCTTCTGCCTTGCACTTCTGAATTACTTGAAAGAACCCAAATATTTTAAAGAGAAGATTATTGCTTCACTTTGCCAACTTGTTTTACTCTTAAAAGTTACAGAGTTTTAATATATATTATTTTTAACAGCATATTAATAGCTCAAGCAAACAGCAAAACCACTTAAATATTCAGTATTAATTCACAAGTAAAATTAAGAATAATTCTCTCCAAATTGTTATCATATAACTCAACCTCCAATGCTTCAGAAAAAGTTTGGGATTTAATTTGAAAAAAAAAATCTATAGAGAAGTAATTATATTCAGCATGTCATTGTAAAAATACAATACACTCAAAATTCTACTTTATTCATGTATTTAAAAATACTGGCAGTAGGCTTTCTGTGAAGTGAATTTGTCAAGTGGTTTGGAATAATCAAGATTTTCTGCAGAACTGCTTCCAACAGATAAGTAGTTAAAGCAGTTAAATGACGTTATGGTATGATCAAATAAGATTAAATGATAGAATAAATTCTGATGCTTCAGTTGTAAAATAAATCAGTTGAAGAATTAATTAGATAATTTAAAGAGAAGAAGAACAATAAAACTTAAAGATCTTTTCCTTTAGAGCTTTAGAGAGAAAAGCACTTTTAAGATTATCTGTGACAGGAAGACTATGTAACACACAATACCATAATATATGCAGGCTTTTTTTTTTTAAGAAGTATAGAAACTAAACAGATTTTTAAACCTACCGATTAAGTCATTTCAAAATCAAAAACACCGTGAAAAGGTTGTGTATGCACAGAAAGGAAATGTAAATGTTTGGCATAGTACTTACATACTCAAATATACATGAATGGAGTTTGCAGAAACAAAATGAATATAGGGAAAGCGCAAGTCCTTTGGGAGGAGTTGTGGAAAAGAGTTATTGTCAGATGATATTTGCATCTGCAGGCCCAAGAATATAAGCATTGAACTTAGAACAGGCTGGTGTGACAGCTCATTCTCTGCATGGCAAAAGAGAGTTAGAAGGATAGGCAAAGGCAAGCTATTTTGAGAGTTGCATATGTTCTTATTCCTATTCCTCATGAAATACTTGCCAAAACTAAATCAGATGTTTAGGTGAGAACTGTTGCTTTTTTTAATCTGCTTGAGCGTCTCATTTTAAGGCATTACGTGCCAACCTTGACATCAGGGGCTTAAGTGCAAATGTGAATGATATGCATTTTAACAATAGCAAATAGCTCTGTTTGGCCCTTTTTATTCATTCTCAAAGCTGATATGGGTCTGGATAACCCCTCTTGTCTTTTTCCTTCAATAGGCAAATCCCTAATTTATGGGGCAACATGAAAAAAGTCAAGGTACTGCTCTGTTTTTCTGCACTGATTCCTTAGTTGTTTTGTTGGAGGTACCAGGCCATTATCATACAGCCTCTCCCACAAGTCTTTATTACTCCAATCCTGAACACGGGCTAAATTCAGTAACAAGCTCTTGTAGGTCTTTCATTTCTCTTCAGGAATATTATGCCTTTACCAGCTGGTCAATGAACAGTCACCAGCTGGTAAATGAACAAAGTTGAGAGCAAAGGATAGTGGTTTTTTTTTTGGTTTTTTTTTTTTTTTTTTTAATGGAACAGACATATTTATGGTGTTATGATAATGTGAGATTCAGTTTTGATCACTGCACTTCGACATTCATGGGCCAAAGATGAATTCAGTTTATTTCTGTGATACAAAATCACCACTAGATGGTACTTTCTAACAAACTAAGCTAACTTGTAACAATTGAATCTATTTATAATTGCCTTCAGGCATGAGGAAAGACACAAAAAGGACAAATTATTTATAGACATCAAAATAACTGCACTTGTTTATATATATAAGTGTGTGTGTGTGTATGTGTGTGTGTGTATGTGGTTTTTTTTTTTTCCTGTAAGACATCTTTTTATCAGTATTGACTCTTGGGAGAATGGGGGAAAGGATATTTTATCCAATGCATGCAAAAGGTATGCCTGGTGTATTTTAAATCCCTAATGTTTTGAATTCAAATAAACAAACACTTAGCAGCCACTGCAACCACTTACTTCCAAATATGCATAACTTCCTTACAAGAGCAATATTTTGTGCTTATATGTTAACTTTGCGTTAAGCTAATAGATACTCAGATAGAGAAACTTGAAAAGTAAGGACGCAATAGCTGTACTGAAATAAATTATTTTATACTATACATTACTTAGCATTTTCCTCTGTGGTTCACAGTGCTTTGCAAAAATTGAAGTACTTTCTTCACTTCCATTGGACAAATGTACAAAAGAGCTAAGGATCTGTATTCTTAAAACTGTGATTTTCCAACTTGAGTAGATTTTGTTTATTTTTTTTCTGGGAAATTATGGAAAATACTGGTGCAGATTTACTCTAGGAAGGAGTGGAAGTGCTCATCAAGCTGTAACCAAAGAGGGTAGTACTAAATAGGACTTGCACCAGAGTTCTTTCTGATATCAGGAAGTGTTTTGAGGAAAAAAGTTGCTTCTTAGGACTGAAAGAAAGAGAACTGGGCATCCAAAATTGGTGCTGATTGAAGATAATGCACTCCCCAAGCTGTTTACACTTATATTTTATTCTGGCAGACAAACTTTGCAAAAAAAAAAAAAAAAAAAAAAAAAAAGTGTTTATACTATTGCATCTTTGATTAATCAACTCTCGTTGTTTCCCTGGTCAAAGAATCTCCTTTTTTTTTTTGTTCTTCTATTTTCATATTTTTTTTTTAATTTTTCCTTTTATTTTTAAATGAAGGTTCTATCATCTTTTGTTTCCTTTTTTCCTGTGAATTACTCTGTTCTGATATATATTTTGTGCTTTCAAAATATTGATCCTTTGAAGCACAGCTTGTCCTATAATTTTAAACCAGAGAGAATAACTTCTAAGGAGTATTAAACTATCATCCCACTAATCTTAACTTACCTTTCTGTTTCTATTAAATGTACTTTAGTATAAGAATAACTAAATTTGCTATACTTTGAATCTCTTCTAAATCTGAGTTGTAGCCCTCCACAGGCCTATTTCACCCCTCCAAAATGGCTAAGAACTTCACAATATAAGCTCTGTTCCAGAGCTTCTGGATCCCACATACGAATGCTATATTGTACCAAGTTTTCAGAATACTAATACATTAATGCCATCTGAACATGGTGAAAGTATTTTTATTTTTTATCTTAAGTCTATTCTATATTCCTTCATCTAGAGTAGAATTTAGTAAAAGATGGAGGATAGCAATCATTTGAGCTTCAATGTATGTTCACTAACAAAGCTGGGGTGGAGGGAAAGCTTATCTATATTAATATCTCTTAAAGCATGGATATTTTGAACAGAACAGAACATTGCATTCAGAAAGTAAACATTCCTGCCAAATTCAGCATGTGTGCTGTAGGCTAGGCAGTTCATCATCTTTGAGTACTTTCCATAGTGTGACTTCTACTGCTTTTTATTAACTCCTGTATGAGAGGAAATTCAGAAAGCAGCTTATAGCTATAGCTGTGGCAGACAGTTTATGTTTTTCTATGGCTGTGGTCATCCGAGGCTAACCAACAAATGTCACTAATCTTAGAGCTGGGCTTCCTGCACTCCAAACCCATCCCTGTGTTGTAGTATATTCCAGTGTCAACTGATTTACCTCACAGCAGGGCTTGCAAAACATTTTGGGAGCAATTGCAGAGAGAGAAAGCACACTGCAGTTTTAAGTGCAACTGTCTTGTTATGCTTTTGTATGGAGTTAAGTTTCACCTGAATAAATGAAATAGATATAAATCATAACCTTTTTCTGTATTTCTGATTTCATATGTTGAAGGCCATGACTTAAGCATATTTACTTTTATGAAAGGGCAGGAAATTATACATAAGTCTTCACTCTGCTTTGTGCTACACAAACAAATAGAAGTTGTTGCAGTCTTTAAATGGTATTCATTTATGTTTTCAAATAATATGAACCATATTTTTCATTATTATTCTATTTTATTTTCACTGGAACTGCCTTCTAAAAACAAAGGAATTTATGAAATTACTTCTGTTTATATGCTATGTTGGAATTTTATGAAAAAGCCCAGTTGAACATAACATCATATAATAGGCCATCAATACTCTTTATCACATTTTAGAATACATATTTAAAGATTGATTCCACAGCACACATGATTTATTATTCATTGCCTGTGGAAAAGAGCGTTCCTCAAATTGGAAAAAGAGTAACATAGAGAATATAATCTGCACTCTAAAGAAACTCCCCAAAATATTGTCTAAAAGCAAAATAGAGCAAAAATTAAATCATACCTTTAGATCTATAGATACCCACTTAATACTATTACAAGAGTACTATAAAAATGATATGCAAGTGTTTGTGGGACATTCATAAAAAATTAATCTTTGTAATTTAAGTGACTTATTAAAAATATATTTTACTTCTAATAGCAGTCTTTAAGAATTATATTTTTACTAACTGAACAAAAATATTTTTTGCTTGAATCCCACTTAAGGGAAAATCTTTCAGTGTATTGTTTAACTGAACTAATTAAAAAAATAAATAGCCTTAGTTATAACAGCTAATAAAACGGATAATTTATTCAATAACATATACACAAGATCTCTTTCTTTTTCTGTTCAAAATTACATAATCAAATTAAAATCCTAATGGCAAAGGAAGTAGCCAAAGTTGGTTCATAGACAATATGGGTCTATAAGCAGGAGATTTTGGAGTAATGCTTCAGGAGTTAAACATCACTGTTTTGAAGCAAAGAAATTATCTACTTTATTCACTGTGTGTGGGAAACCAAGGTTCTATGTCCATTATTTGTCAATAATGTTACTATCAGCGTCTAAAAATTGATTTGTTTCAGTACAAATGGCCCTGAGTGTTGGCTAACTGCTCCATGTAAAACACAATGAAGAACATGCTTATTATGAGTTTCCCTTGTTGCATTCTCTTCCTTGTTTCCTGTGTACCTTTAACTCTCTTCTGGTTTGGATTTTAAATTGTTTTAATAGTGATGTTACTGTATTTTAAACTATGTTTTTATTAGATTTTGTCAAGCCTTGGAGTCAGGGAAAGCAGATAAGATACTTTATAAACATGCTTAGATATACCAAATAAGCAGAATCAAATGAGAAGCACATGAATGAAAGAATATAACATTAACTGTATAAAACTTTAATTTTTGGAAGCTTCATTTTTTTCTCTATCCTGTAAATGCTGTTGTTATTGAATCACTATTTCTGTCATCTTCATCAGCAGACACATGCCAAGTTTTTTAGAGGTAGGGACGAGATACCAATGTCAGTGTCTGGCCTCATCTTTTGGTGTCAGAAAATGGTGATCATATGGAAGCTTGTGTCTGTATATGGAGTTTACTTATCCTTGCATTTAACTCTGTCCATACGTTGAAATGAATAATTTATTTTTCTTTTTTGGGGTTTCTGCATGGGGATGAGGAGAGAGGAAGACCATGATGTTAAGTATTCTCAACATCATGTTTATTTTCATCCTGTGTTCTTAGCTTCCTCTGGCCAAGTCTAAGGCAAAAGTCATGAGAGAGGTCGTATTCGTCCCTCCGTGGACTCAATAGTCTGCCTGTGAGTGCCAAAGGGGACTATGTGTCAAACAGAGTTTTTTTGTGCAGCCAACATTTCAGCATTGCTGAAATCTTAATGTTTTTACTCTTTCTGACCTGTGGTAAGTTGCTGCCATAGCTCTCACATGAAATGACTCCAGACACATCAGATGAGCTAAAAATATTACTGATTCACTGCTTAGACATATAAATATCTTTTAATTTTTCTTGTGTGCACTTTCATTACAGACACTAATTGTGTAAGATAAAGCTACCTGTAGCAGATATATCTGTAAACCCAATGCCAATCAAAGTCATAACAGAATATACTAAGGACTTACATATGCTTTTAAATAGCGGCACATTACAAAGATCAATCTTAGAAATCATATAATTGAATAATAATACCAGGTTTGCCAGCCTGTTCCGAGCTCACCTGGCACATCTACTTAAATTAAAATTATCACCTACAAACTGGTGATAACTTCTATGGATTAGAATTTAAAGTGTTTGTGTGTGGACGTTTTAAAACATTTTTTTTTTTCCTGCTGAGGTATATAACACGTTTCTCTGATCTTTTCAATACTGAACATAAGTGAAACGAACCCTGAAGCGCTCACTGCCCTGTTCAGCCTTCTTGACACTTCAGCTTCCTACTACTTATTTATCTAAAATTGAAGAGATTTGAAAGCATTAGAGGTCTGAGCATAGAAACTTTTGACCCTAACTCTGGTTTATTGTTCTAAAATATGATTTTAGGAATATTGAGGGAATATCTAATTTTATCTGTCAAAAATGACTAGAAAATGGTAGCCCTTTTGCACTTAGTTCTGAAAAAAAAGGTGTCCTTACTAAGACAGGGTCTTCTGCCTGCTTTTCACTTCTTTTTCTTTCCTTCTCCCCTGAAACCAACCTTTCCACATGCATGCGCGTGGTGTGTGCTGTCTTCCAAGCACTGACATTTGCTGAGCTGGGGCTGCCAGCCATTCTGGTTTCATGAAAAATCTTTCTTTCAGTTGTGTAAAATGCAGGAAGGAGTTATCTCTACAGATTCATGTCTCTGAATTTTAAATAAACCCGTGAGGACCTGGATTTTAGGCATTTGTTTTCTAGCATTCAGTATTAGCATCAGTATTTTAAATCCAGGAAATCCATCACCAAGACAAAGAGGGTGAAGAATCCTTTTGCAAACCTATATTACCCACATCAGCATAGCAATTTTAATATCTGATGGACAGAATACCCTATATTTGCAGTTTGCATACTGTAAAAGTTGGAATATAAACACCAAATTTCTACTTGAAATTTGGATTTGTGCTTAAGTTTATGAACCATCTAAATATTCCCTCTTAAAACTAGTTGAGGAATGTTTCTTGCTGTGAGTGTTTTGGCTGACTATTTCCTACAAGAAACTCAGTATTTCTGGTTTGCGCTTTGTACAGCCTCCTCTGATCTCCCTTGACTTTCTGATTCCCCTTTGCCATTTTCATGGCTGTTTCAAGGGCAAAATAATCAGGCCATTAGTGTCAATGCTGGGGGCACTAATCTAGGAAAGAGCAATCCTATGTATTTAATTCAATACATAGGAGAGAGAGAGGAAGAAGTGAAAGGTCTAATGTATTTACCAGAAAAATAAAAGTCTTATTAAATGAGGCAGTAGACTCCTTCAAAAATTACACACAAACATTAGATGGTTGAAGCTAGCATAATATTTATTGCACTTGAGCTAAATATATATTATTCTTTAGTATGGCCACTTGTAGACACCATTTTCATTCAAAGAGTTACAACATTCCAAGCAAGAGGTAAAGAACAACAATAATGCACATGTTTTTGATGATGCTTTTCCTTCTCAGGGTCTGTTTTTCAATTAATTTTTCATTTGGACACACATTTTGCACTATCACTTTCCTACTTCAAATGAGTTTATACTAACAGAAATAAGTATCACAAACTGCATTTCCCTGTACAAATGCATTTGACTAATTTATACCACACTTCTCAAAAAAGCCATCATCTTATTCCTATAGTATAGGAGTCAAGAAGTCAAACTGCATGCTGATATCAAGCCTTGCTTTAAACATCCATTTATTTAGATAACTACAGAGCTGTGCATTTTTTTTATGTTTGACCTTCACCTACCTCCCCATCAAACAGAACACTATTTTTAAGAGTTTTTTTTCCCCAAAATCTGTTCATTTCAATATGGAATGGGCACCTCACTTGTGACAAGAATGAAACTGTCATTACAAACTTCCAAATATGCTACAACTCAGTTGTTACCCATTTCTGGCGGTAAGAGACTGCAACAAGTTGGTTTGTGCTCAGTTTTCTCACAGGGAATTTTTGTACTGTGTTTGAGTCAGGAAGCATTTTATGAGCTTTTTTAATCTACAGTTTACCAAGAAGTAGGAATGGTGAGGTATTCCATGGAAAATGTTCACAACCTCATCTAAAGTGACCTTAACTTCCTCACACCCATTTCTTACCACTAACATTGTCAGTGACACGGTTTTATAACATGTTTGTGACATATTTTTGTGGGGCTTCTGCTGGAGTTTCAAAAGACTGAGTAATCTTAATTTTGTCCCTCATGACATATTGCTTGCTATTATGCTTACAAAATTCTGTCAGGAATAAGCACATTCCACCGAGTTTTACACTTTACAGGAATTACAGATATTCTGAAGCTTTTCAATTGAAAACAACATCATTGCATATTCACCTATGAATACAGGCATAACTTTACAGGAGATGTTTTGTTTTTGAGATGGTTTTAGGTAGACCAAGTCCAGAGAAATGAGATTTTGCTCAACAATATCAAAAAATCAGTAAAACCTCCTTGAGTAACAAGAGCACCATCTTCTGGAAATAAAGAAGAGAGGTAGTAAAAAACTACAAGTGGCCTTAGTACCTCCTGAAGGTAATATCCAAAGACTGCTCCTTTTCTTGCATGCAGAATCTTTTTTTTTTTCTTTTTCTCTAATCAAAATAAAGATAAAAGGCAGGATTGGAGAAAAAAATGATGAGCCATATTTGCGTAAGAGAAAAAGGGAAGAAGGAAAACAAGAAGATAAAACCCAATTGGGCTTGGGGGATGCCAGTAGAGATGTGAAAACTTCACATGACAAGGTCTGCAAGGGTCTACAGTTGAGATGACTTGTTTAGAGGGGCTGTGAAAGCAGCAGAGCCTCACAACAAGTGAGAAAGAAAAGACATTTATTATATTGCTCTTCTCTTTCTAAAATGGTTCCTCTGCAGAGCTGTGAGAATTTTAAAAACTCCTTGTGACATTCTTCTCACCCTGCCACTCTAGTAACAATTCGGTTTATATGAACCCTGGATACATACCGATGTCGATGTGTTTATACTTTGTCTAGGACTGCTATATACACATTTAGTCTGTCATGTTCTGGCTTTTAAAATAATTCCTTATCCTTTTATGTAGGTGTGATATACAGCATTTAGCAACCCAGTTTGCAGATCAGTCACACCTGTTGAGACTACTTGATTGGCCCTCCATAATTTGTGCTTCGTTGCAGCAGTTCCACTTCTAAAATATTGTTTTGTTTGTTTAAAGTATCTTTATTGCTTATATTGTCTCACACAAAACTTTTTCTTTTTTTACCACAGCCATATCTGTGTGGATGGATGTCACCATGACATTTTGCTATTAAAACCACAAATAATGAAGAAAACAATGCTGATGTTAGTAGCTGAGCAACTGCATCTCAGTTTTCTATTGTACTTTCTTGGGTTCTTAGTACATGTTTATTTTTCTGTCTTAAGGCAAGCTCAGTTTTTACAGGATTGCAGAATTTCCAGGCTATGTAATTTCTGCATTCTCGTCATATTTTTCCCCTATTGCTTCAGTACTTTCTCAGCCAACACTTCTGTAATGCTTAACCCCATATGTTTTGTGTTCTGAAGCCCTGTAGAAAATGAGGTCCCTAAGCCAATTCACTGCCCTTGAATTCTGTGATTATATACATGGTGTTTTTAGGAAGATGCAGACAAAATGCCATACTTAGTGTAGTTGTACGGCTTCGTGATTGCCTTGGAGCTTGAGCAGAGCAAATTCATGTCTGCTTGCAGAAGATATCTTGCAGAAGACTTGCAGAAGACTGCAGATCTACAGGTTGGATCAGCCTTCCACAGGATCTGGAGACAGTTTCTTCTAAACTTCCAGCCCAGGCTTTACTGTACAACTTGTTCTAACAAATAATTTTAAAAAAAATCATGTGGACTATTTGTAACAAAGGCTTTCTTCTTCTACTTTTGTCTGCTTTATCAGCTTTTCCCCATGCTTAAGATGTTGTCTCCTTAGTCTCTTTTGAAAATCTGTGTGGTCACTATCCCAGAATGTCCAGCACTTCTATGTTCAGTATGTACCAGCTTTTGGAGATCTTTAAAAAAAAAACACAGTATCACCTAGGAATGATGTAAGTATTGTGGGTCCTGCCTTTGGGCAGAGAATGAGTTAGATCACCTCTGAATTCCAGAACTGTGATTTTACTGCTTTTTAGAAACAAAATTTCTGTCTTGTTTTTGTTTTTAAGCAGTTAGTAGTTTTACAAGGAAAAGAAGGAGACAAGACTGTGTTCACTGAAATTAGGTTAACTGTATGAGTGCTGCATAACAACCTGTCCTAGCCATGTTACGCAAGTTATTTTCAAAAGCAGGTTAGAAAAAGGTTTGAGACTTCATGCTGGTCATTTTGAGGTCATAATCTGTAAAACAATGTTTGAAAAGAGCATTTTGACCGTTTTCTCAGGATGCAGCACTCTTTGACAGCTGGCCAGAGCTAAGCTCTTCCTAAGTATGCACTCTCTGGATGTATCTGTGTTATGAAAAAACTCTGGAGCAGATTTTGCTTACAGAAAAAAGTCTGAAGTCTTCCCTGTCAACCAAAAAACATATGCTCCATCTTGCAAATAGGTCTGCTTTTCTTCCACTGCAAGAACTAACCATACTGAAAGTAAAACAGTATTTTTTTCTTTCATTTACCTTATATCAAGGTTTACTTTTACTTTGCACATTATTAATGGGATGTTTAAAATGCATTTTTAAACATACTTGATCTTTATGGCTAGAGTGAAGCAGATGAGAAAGAAGAGAGTAAGTCTACTTGTTGACAAATGTGGTGGTAAAGTTGTTTGGGTCAGATCTTCAAGGTGGTCTAATAATTATTTAATGTAAGTGCATCACTTCCTAATGTAAGCTTGTTTTCTTATTTGGATTTATTGGAATCAAGTGTTTATTTTGTGGAGCTTTTTTTGTGTTTTTTTAATCTGCTTATCCGTACTAGGTGAGCAAATCTTGCTCAACTAGAATAAACAGGTAAAAATACCTTCAAGTATTTCTTCTTGCAAAGTGCAGTGAGCTGCTAAGTCCTACAAATAAATCATGATTTTTACCCTTTTCTCCTTGTAAGCAAAGCCTGAACTCCCTCTGTTGAACACTGCATTTTTTTTTCTGCCTCCTGCCGTATTTGATTCTTACTAACATTCAAGGCTGAGGTCAAGCTCTGCAACAACTAAACAACTCTTTAGTCAGATGTTTTTAGAGATGTAACAGAAAGCATTTTCCATCAAGAGGAAAAGGAGTTCTGAGATGCCACCCTAGACCACATTTTAAGAACTGTGCTTGAGGTAGGGAACATACATTTGTCGGGTGTGTATATTAAGCTTATATTGTTAGCTACCTTTCTTCTAAGCCCTTCCCTGGTGTTTAGTAGAAAATATCCTTGGCTCTATTTAGGAATGTATTTCATTATCCACTTCTTCGTAACGCTAATGTAAATGTGACGTTTGGGTTTTGAGAGGAGAAGCCAAAGTGGCTGTGAAAATGCAAAAGTTGAGTAACCTTGGCTTAGCGCTTCAAGACTGACACTGGCAGCCAACAGGAAGCAAGAACTTAGACAAGTTTGTGGTAACTCAAATACCAGACAAGTGAGTTTCTTAGAACTTTAGTTCCCCACAGAGACATAAACTCTCTTGGTTCCCAAGTGAAAAAAAGAAAATGCATTGTTTTATTTTTAACTGTGGGAGGCAGGGATGAGTTTATTGAGGAAGGTTATAAGATGGCCATGTTGTATTTAAAATTTCAGTTGTCATTGCTTATATATTGATCATATTTTTGCACTAAAAGTAGAGATTATTTGAAGAACCACTAGGTCTAGGTCTCTGAAGCTGCTTAGAAGGAAGGCTTTCGACTCTCACCATCTTCAATTTTAAAGATTTGCTGTATGACTCAAGGACAGTTGTATGACTCGTCTGTCAGAAAAATGGATGTAACATTAAACTGTAAGAACATAATATTAATTTGAAGCTCAATCACTCTTTTTATTAAATGTCTTATGTATTTATTAAAGTATTTTGAAGGAGCTGTACTTCCAAATAAAAATGGTCCATTATTGTCAGAATTCTTATATCACTAGAGGGTTTTTTTGTAATACATTTTTTGTCCTGTTAGGAGAGTTGTAGCTTTAACTGCAGCATGAGTTTTCAGATCATAAAACTGTTCCTTAAATAATTTATATCCTTACCTTAATCTCTTTTACTTTTTGTTCTCCTTTCAATATACTCTTTTCAAATTTGAAATTACATAAGATTTCAAGATCTCTAGGTTTCTGGCCATCTGTGAATGTACTGTTTGATAATACATGGGATTGAATCCTTTCAGTTCTGTCTTCCAGTGCTCTACAGACTGATTACTTCACTGATTTCTAGCATTCTTTCAGTTTGAAACAGATCAAACAAAAAATGAGTACCTTCCTGTTTTAGCCACTGAATGGTACAGAATAGTTCTGGCATTCATCACCTTGACAGCTATTTTTTGGCTTGTGTAATTAAGTATTGATAGGACCTCCAGACATGTCACAGGAAACAATCATATATGTTTTCTGTGATAAAATTCTTTTTTTTTCTGTCATTTAGTTAAGGGAAATTTTTCTTTTTTTAGAACTCTTGGTAATTCTGTTTGGTTTTACTTCTTTCTATTAAATTTGCTGAGGGGTTATTTTGACCTACTTCACTGCATAGCTAATTCTTTCAAGCTTTGATCACAATGCTTTTTAATGTAGTAGGTATTTTCCTACACTTATTCTTGCTTTCATTGTTATCTTTTCAGCTTTCTTTCTGAAATCCAGGCAACATTTCCTAGCCACTTGCTCTACTACATGTCAGGATGCCCGTGAACATCAGTTAAACAGAAAAACACATTGAATAATTTTACCAGCTAAGAGAAGAAGAATATAGGCCACCTGTGAAAAGAAGCACTTTTTGCTCTTCCTTTACAAGCCACATGATGTTGTTGCTCCAAATTCACTTCTTCAGTTAATTATGGTTATTTATTCCAGATGGATGTGCAGTGCCGGCTGTTGGAAATAATGTTCCCATAGAACACAGAAATCAAAACTCCAATTTCAAACGAAGTCTTAAGACATCTTAAAACTAAGTCTTAAGATATGTTTCCAAATGTGCACAGTTATTAATAATGATTTAAAAATGAAAGAAAAAAGTGAAATAAAAATATTTTTGCTGCTATTGAATGCTAAGATGTAACTTATGCTTAACATAAGTTATGAATTTAGTCTGAGTCTCAAGTCAGTCTGAGACAGTGACTAACATGCTCAAACTCCTAGAGACAATAATTCAAAATTTATTCTGTTTTGGTTCATTTCTTTTTTTTTCTATTCTGTTATTTTGTTTATAAAACCATTAGAGTTACCATAGTTTAGTCAGTTTTGAAAATCCATCAATTTTACATCAACTCACTTGTTTCCATTATATTGATTTGTAAGGCACACATAATAGCTTCCACTGCCTTCTGCTCTTAACGCATGATTTCTGTTGACTCTCTTCAACAGTTTGTATGGTTTTTTTAAGATATGAGTACAGCCTTTTTTCTAGCTCTGACCTTCTTGCTCTTACCTTCTGTATCCTGCATATTCTTCCTGCCAGACTCTGTTCAGAGTAACCTTGGCTTTTATTAAAATGCGTATCACAAAAAAGAATAGAAGTCACCTAGATCAAATTCCATTTGACTATTGTGGACTCATTTCCTACCCAATATTTTTCAATACTTTCAGTCTATTTTTAAACATCATAAGATAAAAAGATGTTAGCACTTTTTACTAGAGACTTATAGAGTAACTTTATAAATCTCCATCTTACAATCTTCATACTCAGTCACTTTTTGTCTCATTAGTGCCATTGGTATGCAGTACTTTCCAATTTGTAAGAATGGCAAAAATCTCTTTTTTCTTCCATGAAGTTAAAAATGCTCTTCCTTGACCTTTACGCTATAGTCATGATGTCATGTCTGTTTCTTACTTCTCACTTGCTTTAAAGTAAGTGCTTTAAAGTCTCTTATCCCCGTAGAATCTCACTTCTCATTTTAACTGGAGCCTATTATCTATTCCCTTCCTGCTATCTAATAAAATATCCTTCTTTTCAAAATAATTCTTTATCCAGAGTCTTTGCTCAGTAGTTCTTAGGCTTCCTTCTGGTGCTTTCCTCCTACAAGGGCACAAGGAATGCCCAGGATGGGGAAGATCTGCAAATAGTCGGCACTGTTTATTCTTAGCAGCACTGGACTGAAGTGGTAGGAACTCGGTTGTGATAGAATGTGTATATATTGAGATGCATTATTGAAGATTTCTTCTATTATTAAAGTAGCTTTAAGCCTTTGTAAGATTCTATCATAGGACATTAACAAATGATATTCTTGCAGGTTGGCCTGTGTTTAGTATTCTTTAGTGTCTTGGCTTAAACTAATTTTGTTGTTTGGCATAGTTAAATTTCTGCTCTATTGCACTTTAAAGGAGGCTGGATTTCACGTCATACATAGTAACTGATCATGAAATTAAGTTGACTTAATGGGAAGAAAGATGTTCTGAAATGGGATATGTGAATTCAGAATAATGAAATTGTTCATTTCTGTGGGGAAAAAGAACAATAATGAAAAAGAACAGGAAGGAAGAGAAACTTTGGTATGTCCCCAATACACATGAAATTTGACTTGTGTGCTTTATCTAAGGTCTAGTGTTCGGTCCACAGAATTTTTGGAAATGAGAAGACTTGTCTTTGACTAGAAAAATACCTTGCCAAAAATTGTCTTGCTACTTGGCTCCAGACAGCATTTCACAGTGTAAAATGTGGTTCTCTCAAGGAATTTGTACACCCACTTATTGTGTAAGGTCCCCAAAAGAATCCACTTGTAGAAACTATAATTACTTTGGAGATGAAATAGCTGAAAAAAGAGAGAACTTCCATGACTTCGCTTTTATAGGATTAAAAAGATTAGAAATTATTGATTCATCAGCCACTTGGTGGACTTTTAGGGGAAGAGATGCAATAACACAAGCACTTCAGAGCAGGTGAGGTCCGTAAGCCGTGTGTCACATTCTGCTCTCAAGTAATGCCAAACTGGCTAAAGGTGCTGAAGGTGGCATTGCAAATGGGTTGGGACAGGGACCTAAAGTTAAGTCAACTTGCACTTCTTGATTTTTCTTCACACATCCTTCACTTTGCTATTTGAAAGCAGTAGTGATGGGCCCTACCTGAGCCTACCTGAAAGGCTTTGGGATTACATTTGGATATTTATCAGAAGCTCTCATCTTTAATATTGTCTCTGTCACTTATATGGCTTACTATACCCTAAACAACTACGCGTCTGCCTGTTTTAACCTCTTTCATGCAATTTACAGGTGGTAATTTTTAAGTAATAGCTTCCTGACCTCTTTTTCTTGCCTTATTTGTCTCTTTGATTTCATCATAGACACGACATCTTCATCTTTAGATGACTGAAGAGATGGTTTTTCAGCAAATTCTTGATTTCTTTAAAAGGTAAATGAATAGTTTATCCATCTTTCAAACATTCTCTTCTTGGACCATACATTTTTATGAATCATCCACTTGAACAGAGATGTTTTGGCTTTTCATTTCTGAAGCAATGATGTAATTAATGTTCATTAGCAAACAAACTCTGAAATGTTTATTTCTCTGTGGGATTGTCTCCATTTGGAGCTATTTGGTTTTTGTTTTGGAGTTTTATTTTATTTTGGAGTTATTTGTTGCAGCAGAAGGTTAGTTCTGCTCCTCTCTTATTCTACCTTAATTATTTGTTCAGCAAGAAGAAAATAAAGGAAAAGTACATTAAAGCTAGTGTGTCTGAGACAGTACTGCACAGATGCCCAAGAGTTTTTCCAGAAAAAAAAAATCTTAAGGACAATTTAGAAATTGAGACTTTATGCAGTAATACCACAAGAAGGTAAGCATGATTGTTCACCCAGAGCAAAGATTAGTTTTGCTCCTTTGCACAAAAGATGAACCAATGTCTATTTCCTTCCGAAATTATAATGGAAAGAAGATGGTGACAGTTTTTTTAGTTTATTTAATTTTTAGTCTTTTTTTTTTTACATTTCTAGATTAAGTGTATCCAATCTGAAATATCATTTCTCCTAATGCCCCCTCTGTGGATTGTGCAAATCACTCACAGAGTCAGTCCCTTCTCTTTTATTCCTTTGTATTTTTCACTTTTTCATTGGGTTGAAAATTCTTCTGGGGTCTGAGATTCAGAATTGCTTTAACTTTTTGGAGATCCTTTTTTTTGGTAGGAGTTTTTGCAGAATAGTTTTGCTTCTGATTATTGTTGTTCTTTTTCAGTGTGAAATAACCCACTCTGAATGAAGCAGAACCACAGGTCTCATTGATGCTCAGTAAAAAGTATATTCATTTTTCTTTTCCTAAGTGATTTGATACGTAGTACTACTATAGCTAACGTAGCTGATTGCATATACAGTGAGTGTGTTCATGTTTTCCATGAAGATACTTTAATACTGTTTTTCAGGGTTAAAGTCTGAAGTTATGTTTCTCACAGGCTTTCTATTTGAAGTGGAAAACAACAAGGAACAGAAGATTTTTGACTTGCTCAAATTTGTTTTTACACCCAGTAATTTTAAAATAAGATTCTATATTTTATGCACGCCTATTCAAGCAGAAACTTTAAACATTTCAAGGATCACTTACCTGTAACTGTAAAAGCTCCTTGATTTGACCCATTTCTGATGGTTCCCAGGATAATTTCCCTTTTAATGGATTTGGGTTTTCTCTGATCAGTATCAGTTTCAGACACTGCACACAAAACTCCTCCAAGCAAAAAGGTAGAATAAAGAATAACGCAAGAGATTGCTGATAATATATTTAAGTGTTAAAAAGCCTATGAATTTCCTTCAATGCCATAATACTTCAAATACTTCTTTTTCTGCTATATTGGCAGAAAAAAATATGCAAAGGAAAGGTAGGCATGCCAACCACTCTGCAGACTGATAGAAAAAACAAATGAAATATAAAGATAGTAAATATTACTATTTTTAGTAACTTATCGCATTGCTATCTTCTTAAAATTTTTGTATCTCTATAACAGATGTTGGGAGGGAAGGAATAAAGAGAGGTGGTTTGTGATCAGAAAAATTAATGATACCTAATAAACTCCCCAAAATGCAGCCTATGTTGCTGGAACATCATAGTCCCTCCTTTTGTTAAAATTTGTGGATTAAATCAGTGTACAGATATAATAGGGACAGGTGATTTAGGAATTAGGGGTTTCAAGACTCATGAGATGGACGAAATAGTTTTGGCATTAGTGGCCATTATTGGTTATTCTAGCCCA
Source organism: Nothoprocta perdicaria (assembly GCF_003342845.1). NCBI lineage: Eukaryota > Metazoa > Chordata > Aves > Tinamiformes > Tinamidae > Nothoprocta > Nothoprocta perdicaria. Next base: position 726,636 of record NW_020454439.1, read on the forward strand.
AAGGATCCGTGTCCTTAGCCAAGCAAAGGAAAGCTTATCAGTACTGGACTTTTCTTAGTCTGTAATTCTCTAACACAGAAAACACGTTCATCCCACCCCTTCTTTCCCCTCCCAGACTGTCTCTTCTCCCAGCCTGGGAGGTCACTATTTCTGGACCCTTCCCTTTTGGTATTAGCTCAGGACACTGCATTAATCAGGTACAGACTGTTCCTTCACTGCTTCCCCCAGCTGCTTCCTATCTTATTTGCTTGTTAACATCTCTTCCAGCAATATTTCTTCTGCTATTTCTAGTCTGTCATTGCTGTACTCAGACTGTAGATATGCTGTTTCTAACTTGTTTCTTAGTCATATGCAGTACAGGATGTATATACGCAAGACATATGTGTGTAGATATAAATATATATATATATAGTGTGTATATATATATAAATATATTCCCCCACCTGGTCTTCTCTGAGAGGCGATTAGGCTTGTTTTGTAATAGAAGTGGGCAGAAATAGTAGCATTTTCTACTGTTGTTGTTTTTAATGTGCACAATGATGTTTTTACTAAAAGAACAGTTTGTTCAGATAAACACCAAGAAATTCTCATTTCAGATAGGAACACAGCTGGGTCTGTCTTCTACAGCCTACAGTAATATCTATAATAACAAACTCAACAAATTCCCCTTTCCTGTTATACACCACCCAAGAAATGAGCCTTATAGTAAAAAAAAAAAAAAGGGGGGGGGGGGCGTTATTCTGAATTTCATAGACATGAACTGATTTTTCATGATCGTTGTATCTCCTTTAAATTTGACTTCTGCTTTGTTATCATTGTTTTCTTTGCCATGATCAGTTTTTAGCAAACACTCGCTTAGCATTTTTTTTTAATTTTGATCTAAATTGATGCCCCACTTCTGGGGAAGAAAAATTTAATAAAGTGGCTAAAAGTAATGCTTGCTCATTCTCCTATGCTGATGGCTAAAAGATATCTGAAGGCCCATTGTGTCTTTAAGGAACTTTAGTGCATGAAGCAACCTGCTCTGTATTTGCTTATTCTGTTTGGCACCAGGTGCCCTGCCCTGTGCAGAGCATTGTCAAAGCAGAGATGACTGCTCTAAAATAGGATTTGTACAAATGTGCAATTTTGCTCATTTTGCCCTTAACTTTTTTTAGGGAAACTCTTACACTTTCTGGAAAAGGGCTGATATCTTGCTGACGAGATGCTGTGCACTGTACAAGAATATATCTTGATGTGCTTGCTGTCCTTCAAATAATTCTCTGTTAATAAAATACAAATGTCATGATGGTATCATATATGATTGCTGTACAAAGCACAACATTTGGGACTCAGTGTATGAAAACTTGTATTTTTTCTTGGCAGATATTTGGAGAACTCTCCTTACCCAGGAACCATAACCTAGCATGGTAGGAAGCAGCGTGTCTTCTTCTTTGTTTTCCCTTGCTTGCTCACTTCCATGTTCTCAGAGGTGGCCCCGGCACAGCACAATTCCTACCTGCAGCTTCTCTAGGTACTGATGGCTGCTTTCTGTGAATGCGGTTTTAAAGATGTATTCACAGGCACTAATGAGTCTTGGCTTGTTCCTGTGGTAGGATGGTCTGCTCTGGATTAATCGGAGATTAATAATCCCTATTTGCTGGATATTACGCACAAAATAAACTCAAAATCCAGCTGTTCAATGCAAGAAAAAAAAAAGTGAGAAAATAGTTCTGTTTTTTATATACATATATGTTTTGTTGTAAATCAGAAAACTTGAGATTTAAACTCACTCTAACATTATTTTAAATAATGAAACATTGTGTTTCTATTTTTTAAATGCTTTGCACAGTAGAGGGAGCTGGAAGTTAAGATATATATTCAGTGTGGTGTCACCTGAAAAAAATAAAAATGTGAGTGGAATAATATATGCGGTTTTAATATTTCAGCTCGGAAAGATGATGGACATTTATTCCAAGCTGTTAAGAGAAGAGAGTCAAGGGATGTTGTCAGTGGTGCTAATGGTCTTACTTGGCAGTATTACCAAGGCAGAATGTAATGCAACAGAATAGAGGCAACATGCTGCTCATCTGTATGACTTGCAGTTCATTTTATTAAACTACTGCTTACCTGAATGCTGCACAAATATCCATTTAATGCAACAATGTACGATTACAAACCATTTTAGAATTAAATAATCTTTCAGATACTCTTTGTTTTGTTTTCTTATCTCGGAAAATATAACTGGCACATATGTACTATGAAAATGACCGGGTTAACCTCTCCTCCTCACAGATTTGTAACATTAAACTATCATTCTAAACCTGTCCTGATACAACTGGGCAAAGGGGAGGCTGTGTATTTAGTTGGTCTGGGTCATCTGGAAGAAAGTATGAATCAGGCTTCTCTTTTGCTTGCGTGAAGATCCTAGTAATACAGTGAGAGAGAGAGAGAGAGGCAGAAAAAGATCAATACAAACAGAAGCATGAAGACAAACCTGAAAATGGTTGGAGGATGTGCAAGGGAAGTTGGACAGCAGTGCTGCCAAGATTGGCAGAACGTAGGGGCTTGCTGCACAAGCACCCAAGAGAGGCCTTTGGAGCAAGTTCGTCTGAAGCTAGTTGTAGGAGATCTCAAAGGAGACATCAAGAGGAGAGGCTCAGAGAGACAGAGGTCAGGACCACAGAAGCAGGTTGGAGTAGAGAGAAAATATCCAGAGACTGTGGGAAATGAAGGAAGCCAAGGAAAATGAAAAGAAGAGAAAGACTCTTTAGAAGATGATAAAGTGACATTTTGAGGTGTGTAAGGAAAACTAGAAAATTTTCATGAACAGCACAAGTTGTCAAGCTCCTGGGTGCATGGACAGGCTTTAACAGCCATAATAAGCCTCATGGTGTTCCCCCTCCACAACCCTTATGGACCCACCTCAGCTCAGACCGGGGCACCTCGGGACCTGCCCTTTGAGGGCTCAGCTTGGGCACTGGAGGGGGACGCGTGTTAGAGCTTGGAGGATGAGGGAGTGCATCACAGGCAGAAGTCAGGGGTGAAAAATGACTTAGGAAAAGGATTATGAGGCAACACTCTGGAAAGAGAATTTGCTGTTTGCATCATATGTCATTTGCTCTTGTGGGTGTCACCTGTATTACTAGAATTTATTCTTTTATTATCTATTATTTAGCCATCATAAATCATTCTGTTTCATTCAAGGTAAATACAAGAGTGACAGTTTACTCTATCACCACAAGATGTCTCTCACTGGTAGCATTTGATGTCCTATACTATTTTTTTAAGACCCTCATCATCTTTGGTCTATTAATATTCTCTCATTTTGTCCAGATAATTCACTTCAAAGTTTTTCTTTTTTTTTGCTTTCTTTTTTTTTTTTCTGATTAAGAAAAATCCATTAATATTATCTCTAGAGCAAGTAAGGAAATTCATTGCTTTGCTTAAATATTCTCAGTTACCATTTGAATAGGATATCCTTCTACAGCCAGTTAAGGAAGATCACCTCTTTTGAAGTTTAATTTGAATGCAAGCCTTTCTCTCAATCAATTCATATATGCTAGGTTTCAGAATGAATAAATTTTAAAAAGTAAATGATATGTTATTATTGCCAGAAACGTCTGTGCCCACATCTTGTTCCCTTCTTCTGACCATCCATTTGTTCCTTTAACAGGCGGGATTACTGTCGCAAATCATGGAAATTCTTTTCCTCACAAGATCAATTGTAGACCCATATTTTATTGGAAAACAGCTTAGCAATTGAACAGTAACTGCAAGAGTAATAGTAAAATGAGATTCTTTCAGTGGAGAAGTAGTTGGGACACATGCACAGAAAATGCGCAGGAAAAAAAAGAGCAAATTTTAAGTATTTTGGAACAATAGTATCTTTTAAAACACTTGCCTGTATGGTGTGCAGGGGTATATGATTTTGGTTAAATACTTACAATTTTTTTTTTACACATGGCCATTAAGCTTTTTTTTTTTTCTATTATTTAGGAAAGTATCATTATATTTCTCTTTTGGGGATACTCACATTGTTTTTGAAATCTCTGATGGATGATTGAGTCAGAAGATACACTTGTGACAGCAATGCAAAAAAAGCCCACTTTACATGTGTTTGCCAATCTTGATTTTACTGCAGACTTTAAATCTTGTAAACATTTTAGCTTTTGGCCTGGGGAGATTTCATGACGCACTACCTTCTCTGGGAGTCAATGAAGTTTTCTGAGAAATCTTACTACTTTTAGTACCATGCTGTACCTTCCCCATGTAGCTCTTTTACACTGGGATTTACTTGAAGTATTCATATTATTCAAGCCAACATCAAGCAGTAAATTCCACCTGCAAGTCATTGAGCTGCAACTAATGAATCAACCAGCTGATAGAGTGGAAGGAAACCGTGTGTGTGCATGTGTGCTCCCGGTGCAGCACCTGCTGTGCCTGTCATCTACTTACTCATATCCTTTCTCTGATTTAAAAATCTCAGGAGACAATGTCAAAGATAGCTCACTTTTGAAATATTTTACATCTACATCTACCAGCAAAATAGCTCAATTAATCTAAGTTATTTGAAATATTCACGCTCATTTGTATTAACATTTCACTTCCTTTATGTGCAGGGATTTAATGTGCAGTAAAATGGTTACGGTGACTGTTACCATCTCTTGTTTCAAATCTTGCCTAAGTTGGAAAAAGGAGTGGTGAGAAGATGAGATCCTGTTTAAGACTTTGCTAATATTTCTGTAATGTGTTAATAAATATGTTAAATTACTAGATTAAATAATGTTAAATTACTAGATAGAAAACTGTGGAGATTTTTAAAGCAAATCACTTAAGAAATATGAAGGGGTGAATTTCCTTTATGAAGAATAAAACCTCTCATAGATTGTGAACATTTGAAAAGAGAATCTTCCTTCCTTTCTACTGTATTTTAAAGCAATACTTTTATTTAAGGATGGATTTTTTTTGAATATTAACTAACACATAAATACATATTATTAATTCCCTTATTAATAGTTGAAATTTCTTTAAAATGTGGAATAAGTCTCAGTGAAGCAGAGATTAAACACAGCATTTTCAGCAGCACACGCTGCTGTTTGATATAGAATGGAAGTAGCAAGTGCTACTAAAATAAACCCTGAATTCATCATTTCCGTCCATGGCCTATTCCCTTTCTGTACTTCCTGAAATGTTTGAAATGCATATTTTCTTTTAGAAGGTTAATTGTATCGTGATCTATCTTACGGCACAATAGCATAGGCACTTATGCCAGCACTTTGGAGGGGCAGCAAAAGGACAGGAACAGGTAGTGCTGCGCTAGGAGAGAGCAGGTTTTAGGTTTTGCCAGTTTTTGCCGGTTGATGAGATGCAGTAATAAATCAGCACACTTACCTGCTTAGTTGCTTGTGGCCAGAAGGACCTGGGCAGATGCTAAATTCCCTTATGTGCAGTAAATTCAGAAATGTAACTGTTGCACTAGTCAATGCAAGCAGTAGTTTCACTTCTATGTTGGGAAAATAATTGTTCTCCTTTATTTAATGCATTCAGAGGGAATCCTAATCTTTGCCAAATGGAAAATACGCCATCAAAGGATGACAGGGGAATAGTATGTTCTAGATCTGTGAAAGATCTGTGACAGGGATAGAAAATGGGAGCATTGAAATGCCTTTGTGGCTCTTGCTTTTCTCCCTTTCCCATTTTCCAATGGTACTGACAATCTCTGATATGATCTTAGGCACGCTGTCATTTTATTTTTTTCTGAATTTCCTGTTCAGAAGTAAAAGATATCCTATGTACCATTTCTTAAGCAAGGGACAAGAACGTTATGTATAATATTTATATATAACTAAACTCATGGCATTAGTAAAAGTCTCTTTAGATCTTATCTTGTCCTCAGATGATGGAGACCACAGCTTTGCACAGTTGCATGGCAAAGATCTGGGTTGCCTGGATGGCAAAATAATCTTTTTCCCTGGGCTCAAATTTTATGCCATTTTCAGCAGCTGCTCTGAGATATGCTTATGGGGAGAGGTATTATTTGTCTGTGCACAAACTGTGGTTGCCCTGGGGCTGTAAAGATTGCATGGTTAAAAGAAGATAATGTATTACAATAGAAATATAACTCTATGAATGTATTAACTAGTCAGACTTGAAGAATTCATGTGGGTTTTGTTTTCTATTTTATTTTATAAGGAGAACTGCAATAGTCCTATAGGAATTATAATGGGAGGAAAAAGAAAGTTAAATGTCCCGCCTTACACTCATTTTGTGCCTTTAAATAACCTGTCATTTACTATAGCAATATTTTACATTTTATGTAACGCTACAATTTAACCATGCTTTTTTTTTTCTTTTTTTTTTTTTTTGGAGGCGGGAGTGGAGATCTCCCATGTCAGCAGTTTTTGAGGATCTCTTATTGATTAGTCTTTCATGCACCTACAATGGATAATGAGCCCGTTTTCATACAAATATGGCGTTGGCTGAATCACAATCTTGTGGAAGAGAGTCAGAAATCCTTAGGCTGAACTAGGATAATGTCACAGGTAAGTTTATTGTTACTGTGGGCTGCTCACCAGTCACTGCAGAGTCAGCTGAATTTGAAGGATTACAAAAAGATCTTTTAATCTTTCTTTCGATTGCCATGGATAACTTGATTAGTATGAGATTTTAAGTTATAGCAGCATTATTATTTGTAACATATATATATCTCCTTCTTTTATCTTTTCTTTCCTTTCACAAGCCTTTCTTCTCTTATTCTGAGAGAAACAACCATGTATGGAGACTATGTACATATTTCCTGTTAGCATTTCCCAAGCTTCTCAGACAGCCTGTCAGGAGAGAACTTAATGCATTCGCTGTGTGTAGAAATTCAGGGCCCTTAAAACATACCTTGCAGTGAAGTGTTTAAAAGACTATAAATTAATATTGGCTTTATTTGGTCTGGAAGGAATAGAACATTGTGCGTATTTTATTAATATTTACATTGAAAATGAAGCATGATTTGTTTCCTAAGCCTGGGCCAATTTACAAAGGCTTTCTTTTACCCTAGCGCTGCTGCCCGATGTGCAAAAAGATAATGGGCAGCACGCAACAGGAAGAAAAGATCACAGTGTGTATGACATGGCTCAAGAACAATCTTAGGATGTTTCTTATGATAAGAGTTGAAAATCATGCATGTCATAGCTCAGCTACAGTTTAGCTCTATAGTCCCTTGAAGAGATCCTTTAATTACCATAGACCATAAAACAAGCCAGATCGGATGGGATAAAAGTCGGGTGAATAAGCGTGTTAGCCATCTATACCTGTCACAGCTTTGTGCCGTGAGCCGCGTCTGCGTCCTACGGCCGCTCAGGAAACCGGAGCGGGAAGAAGATAAGTCCGACAATAGCTCAGCTGCAGACCAGGGCAAGAGCCCTACGGCCCAGCTTCCAGTCACGTACTCTGAGCTGTCCTGCCGTGCTCGAGCCCCCACGTATCAACATACATGAAGGGGAGGTATCGTGGTGGAGGGCCCTTGACTCTGGAATTTCCCCTCCCATTCTTCTGCTAGAAAAGCAGAGATTGTGGTTGTTGACTTTCAAGGAATGTTTCCTACCTTCATTATGTATCTTGCGTTGGAAGTAGGGAGTAGGAGCTGGAAGGCCTCTGTCTGGAATCCTTTCTATTGCTGCCACTTACTATTTTGTGTAATTCATTAACAATACTACTTTAAAAGAATCTTTCTTGTTTCTAGAGGATAGGGTATGGTGTATGCAACCATAGAGCGAAATAGAGGGCATCACCTGTCACAGCAAATAAAATCCACATGAACTACCTTAGTTTCTGCAAGTAAATTCATTTATATGTCTACTCTACCTTGATGTCCATCATGACATTTCTGAAGCCATTTTTACTAGCCATAAAATTAATCTTGATGGTGCATGATAGTAGCTTGATCTTTTTATTTTTCCATTTCTCTCTTTTTTCCTTCTTTTCCCTTTTTTTTCATGAATGCACTTTTAAATACCAGAAAACTAATGAAATATCTGAATGTTCCAATTCCTCTAAACAGAGTACATGTTTTCTGCCCATGGGAGCGCTGCCAGGTTAAGAGCTGGATAGCTCAGCCTCTCAGAAAATGAGAGCATTTTGAAGTACCTACATATCGCTTAGATGCTTAACTGTCAGCATCAAGGATCCCTCTGAAATCACAGAGCAAACTCATGTGTGTCTTATGTATGTCTTAGGTCACATAAGTGTGTGTGTACATCGTGTGTGTACTCCTCTAATCCGTGTCTGTTCTTATGTGAAAAACAAGATCTAGTTCTAATGCTACGATTTTGTTCAGGTGTATTTGCACATCAGAATTACTAATTTTGGTACACATTGCTGAAAATACAGGCTAGTATAGTTTGCTTGTGATTTACTATCACTGGAGCTTTTCTAAATCAGTGCATTTGTCTATATATTTTCGCTATTGTTCTACCTTGAAGGTTTTATTTGCATCCTCATTTGCAACTGCCATAGATATAAAACGGGAAGTGCTGCCTGAATCTCTTTGGTAATGTACACACATCATTGTGATATACACACTTAAGCACCTATGGAGGTATTTCAACACATTGGATTCTAAACCTTCTCTGTGGTTCCTCACGCTTTCCCATTGCTTTCTGCCTAGATAAGAGAGTAAATTAGATGGCTGCTTTTAGTCTGTGCTTTGAGTACTTTGCCCTCAGATACACGTGCAAAGCATAGGATAGTTGCCAGAGAGTTTGGAAGCTGCTCTTCCATGGCGATGTTTAAAGTCAGTGCAAACAATTCAGTTAGATACAGAAAGGTGCATATGCTCTCATCTAGGCCATTAGTTTTCTTTAGAGTTTACAGTTTTGAGGTATAGCTGGCCTTTACCAACAGCAGTAACGTCATGTTGTGCTGAAACACCGTTTCTGAGGCTGAACTTTCCTGTACCTCGAACACCCTTCTGGCTTCTTGCTCAAACTTAGCAGTGCAGATATACTCAGCCCAGAAGAGGCTTCATCAGGAGCTTCTCAGTCTGGTGGTTCATTGCTGGGGAAGGTGATTCCTCGAGGGCGAGCTCCAGGAACGCAGCCCCAAATCCTGATGAAAAGCAGGAGCGGTGCCACTTTCCCACCGGACAATGCAATACAGCGCTGAAGCAGCATTGGGAAAACACACTAAGTGTTTTCTTTAAGCTCCCGGCTCTGCTGCGCTGGCATCAGCAGCAGCTTAGGAGAGCTAGAGAGCAAATACCAAGGAAGCTGCTGTGTGGGTGCCAGCACGCCCACGGGGCTGTGCATGGGGGATATGCAGAGGGGACAACCCCAGTGGCCGCCAGCCCTTCACGCGCTGGTCGCCACCGCCAGGGACACGCGTGGCAGCAGGCGAGGGGAGGCAGCGCGGGCTGCAGGGCCCGGGGGTGCGAGTGCTCCCCGGCTCCCCGCAGCGCCCGCAGGCGGGACCGGCCGCTCGGCGCGCGCGCACCTGCGCGCCTGCTCCCCGTGCCCGCGCGCGCACGCGCTTGCACGGCCACGCGCACCCGTGCAGAGCCGGCGCGCACGTGCACGCCTCGCGGGCGCGCTCCGTGCACGCGCTCGCGCGCAGCTCCCGCCCAGGCCGCTGCCCTCCGCGAGCAGCGGCGCCGGGAGCCCGGGGGCGGGCGGGCTGCGCCCCCTCCGCGCCGCCCCCGCCGCCGTGGGGGGCATGAGGAGGAGCCCCCGCGGCGGGGCCGGGCCCTGCGCGCCTGCGGAGCGGCCGCCCCATGCGGGCTCCGCGCCCCGCGGCCCCTCGCCGCCCCCCGCGCCGGGATGGAGGCGCCCGGCAGCCGCGGGCGGCAGCTCTCCGTCCTGCTGCTGTGGGGTGAGTGCCGGCACGGGGCGGAACGGGACGGAACGGGACGGGACGGGAGTCCTGGGAGCATCCCCGGAGCCGCGGCGAGAGGGGGGCTGCGCGTCCCGCGCGGGCCGTGTGGGGCACGGCGGGTTTGGAGGGTCCTCGGTCCCACATCCCGCAGGCAGACGCGGCCACGAGATGAGCCCAGAAATGCCGTGCGGTGCCTTGACAGCCTGCCGCCTGCCACGAAGAAAAATGATCTCCCCGCTTTTGGGCGTTATTTAGCAGAGGGAACCCGAACGTGCTCGTGGGAGGGCAGGTTTCGCCTTGGGGGCAGGCTGCCTTTCTGCTGCGAGTGAGGGCTTGGGGGAGCCGCGCTGCGTCCTGCTGCCACAGGCGCTGGGAGAGCGCAGGTACCGCGGGAGCTGCCGCCGTCCCCTCGGGAAGCAGCCCCGCTCTTGGGAGTACTGCGCTGTGCTCCTGCCGGGCGCCTTGCTCCGGGATGGGATGCCCCCGTCTGAGGTGCTGGAGATGGGGCTGAGGTTGCTCGGAGGAGGCTGTTCTCACTCTGCAGCAGACCCAGCGATGTGACTCACGGATGGGGAAGGGAATCAGGCCTTGTACGTTTTGGAGGGTTATCTGAGGACTCTCTGACTTTGCTTGCTAACTTAGACCCAAAGTGCAATGTTGGCAAACCTGGGACAACTTTGAATGAAAAGACCTAGAAATAAATGGAGAGTTGTTTTGAAGAGGAGACAGTGATATGGTCTGCAAAAAGATTGACATGTCTCGTGCTTACATTTTGTGATTCTCTGTGGCTCAAGGATTGCTAAAATCTTACTTTGATCACTCAGTTTTTTTGTTTGTTATTTCTTATCTTGGAAAAAAAAAAGGAATAAAAAGGCCAACACCTGGCTTGACACTTGATTTATTTCTTCAGTGTTGAATTTAAGGAACCCAGCAGTCATCTTTTTGAGTGGGGATCAAGATGCTATTGTGGCTTTTACAATACGAACCTGATTACTGAAGATTTCTTTTCAGGGGATGAGTGAAGTGAGGAGTCATGTCCCTTGTAGCTCAGAAAGCTTGGAAACATTTTTCACCAGGGAGACACTAGCCAGTAAATCACTTGTGTTTGTTAGGCACTTTTGCCTGTGCTTAGTTGGTTTCCTAACATAATGTTGCAGAAGAATGAGGTACCTGTTAACTATTGAGGGTACCTGTTAACTGATAATATATTACATTTCATTAAGTTTGAAAGAGTAGGTGCACTGAAGAACAAAATGAAATCAGACTAATTTCCTGGTGGAAAAATCATTTAGGAGTTCTGTAAGTTTTCTATGTGAAACTGATGCTTATAAAAGGAATGCTTCAAGTGGCAGAAAACTAAAATTGTTCTTTCTCAAATAATATAAACATGCTGTTATGTTGGGAAGGATTTTCTCTTGAATTGACTGCATTTTCCTCCACTTTTCCTAATGGCTTCAGTGATTAACTGGAGATCTGCCTTTAGAATGCCGCCTTTAAGGTAAAAATCTTGCCACGATTCCTCTGCTCTTACTGATTTTGGTAGGAATTCTGTGTGTGTAGCGACTGTAGTTTAGACTTCTTTCTCTAAACTCAGAATTGCTGCTTTCTGCAGATCTTTCTATCTACAAGCTCCTCAAACATTACTACTCTACAGAACCATCTGCTGAGTGTTATCACTCCTCAGCCAAGATGGCAAAGCAGGCAGCGTGTTTGCTCCCTGGGAGCTCCGTAATTGCAGCAGAAGCTGGATTTGCTGTGATGTGTGTGTGGGTAAGCTGTGAGCTGAGGCAGCTGCTGTGCAGACAGATGATCTGCGCTGATTCCCTTCTGAAGTGCTGATAACGTCCCAAATGGGGTGAGACTCTCAAATGGGGTGAGATGGAGCTGGAGACTTGAGATGTCAGATGAAAAACTCATCCTTTGCTTAGCAGAGTCTTAGGTGCTTAGAAGGTATCTGCTTCCAAATCAAACTCATAATACCATGTAAGATTCTGTTTTTATGTGTGGAAAGTGAGGCAGAGCGAAACTTCAGGGCTTGGCCGTAACATTTAATGGAGTAAGTGGTTTTCTACACAAGTGGCTGCCGTTGTGACATCCTTATCCAAACATTTGCTCCTTCATCCTTTACGTAATGTCTGCATTTCAGTGGTGCTATTGTATATAAACTGAAAGATGCTATCAGATTAGAGCTGCTTTTTGAAAAAATATTACTTTTTAATTTAAATACTGAAGGAGTTTTTCTCCATATATATATATATATATACACACACACACACACGTACACAGAGGCACAAACACACACCTCTAGAAAGAGACAGAGATTGCATGATAGATACAGTCTCAAAAAGTTTTCCTGTGAAGATTTCATAGATTTTATGTGGCTGTTCACATTCCATAATCCTGTATTTCAGAGGATGGGAAGCTTAGTAGCTCGCTCAGAGCTGGAAAACCAAGCAATCGCAAAATTAGGAATGAGATCTAGCTTCAGGTTGCCTTCTTAGCTCCTTTTTACGATCGTATCTCATCACACAAGTCATCACGGAAAAAAAAAATGAGTACTAAAATCTGGAGTCTGTAAAATCTCGTGTTCCCCCTGTGTGGAGCTGAGTGTTCGTAACTCCTGGGACGTTTGGACTCTAAAAAGAAGAAACAAATGAGAAAACAGTTTTATTAGGTTGAAGTTTGGAAACCAAAGCAAGCATTTTTTTCCTATTATTTTGTTATTGAATCTGCCATGCTGTTCTGCAGCTGCAAAGGGTGGAAAGGAGGAAGGGAAACCCAGTGTGGGAGTGCTGGCTGTGGTAGACCCCAGCGTGTGTGTATGTAAGGCAGATAAACCTTTGCAAGGCACAACATCTGATTTTGAAGCAGACCAGACAGCCGTAGCAAAGAAAGCACTCTACCAAAGCAAGGCTTTATTTTCCAAAGATGCACAAGGTTTTTAGATGCCAGACGAGTGCGAAGATGCTCAGCAGGCCCTGTCAGCATCACAGATTCTGCAGCAAAGCTACAAGTGCAAATGCAACCTCTTCTTCCAACTTGTTCCCACTATAGTTTGCTTTTTCTATTAGTCCTGAATATCCTCTTTTTGATGACCTTTCACCGAAGTCTGCCTGGACAACAGGCATTGGATTCGTGCTGTGTGCACTTGCCAGGGAGAGCGGCAGCGTTTTCTGCTGTTTCCAAGCTAATTATCGGAAATGGCCGCAAATGGACTGTAGGTGGTAGCACAGAGCATGAAATGGCCCGGAAATGGGGAAGAATGACATTCACCACCTTTGGAGTGAGCTCCAGGTTGAAGATAGGACAAAAGTGGGCTTTGTGATCCTGATTTAACTATGTCAGCACCATTTCATTAAATTCAGTGGGTTTGCTGCTGGGTCTTGCCAATGTGAGATCCAAACCTGAACCATGTGGCCGTAAGTGCTTGCTAGTACAGCAGTAAGGTTTCCCTGCCTAGAGAGCAGACTCTTTGAGGTCGTAGGTTTCAGCTTCTAGAGTTATTTTAGCCAAACGTGGAAGTTAAACTTTCAGAGGCTGCAGATGGAAGGTAGATATCTGTAAGTAGATAGAGAGGAAGTGCTACATGTGCAGATAGGTACAAACCACAGCGTTTGGGGAAGCAGCGCTGACGCTCAGCTCGAGGAAGCTGTGGGGGTTTTTGCCATTAAGCTGTATTTAAACATTGCAGCCTCAGAGGTTTTTGTGTGATTCGTTATTTCAGCTTCCCCCACCTTTACTGATAACAGAGATGATTCATGCCTTGGATTAGTGGTGAAAACATCAAATATCTGTGTCTTCTGCCATGGAAAGAAGTGCAGTGAGAGGGGCCTTTTCTAAACACATTTGCTAGCATCTGCGTCTTTGCTATTAAAAGTATTACTTGACAGAGAGCTTTGAAGAAAGCAAACTGGGTGCCCATTTAGGTTTGTAAACAGATTAATTTTCACTGTAATAATGAAGTCTGCTTTAATTTGCACCTTTTTATTTTAGCAAAAGCTCTTGCATGAACCATCTTCAGTGTAAAAGTATCTGTCTATGCAGTTTAGGAGAACAACCTATGTGTTTTTTCTAAAGTAAAAGACTTTGTGAAAAGTCTTGCATTGAGATAAACTGGAAAATGTGAAATAAAAGATAACATTATTTTAATGTGACTATATATGCAGAGTAGCCTAAAAGGCTGCATGAATAACTTTGATTAATCTGGGTGGGAGGACCGAGCAGGTAAGGAAATGTGGATATGAGGAAAGGCTTGAGCAGAAAAGTGGAGTCAGACAAAACTTTCTTTCCCAGAACTTTCTGGGCATGATCTCCATTAATATATTGACTCCCTGAAAGATTCCTGAAGAGAGGAGACAGCCTCCTTGCTGTTTTAAAGCATTAAAAGAAAGGCTGATGGTGCTATTAGAGATGGTCTGAAGGCTAGAGAAGGTCCGAGTGTTTGTCTTGAGAACAGCTTGACATGACCAATCGTACTCGCTTTGACAAGGGCCGTGCCTGAATAAGAGCTTTAGGCCTATATTTAGCCCTGGAATATTGAGTTTTATCCGTGGGAAGCCAAGATTTATGGCCTTTTACACACAGTCTTTTACAGACTTGCTCCACCTATGCTCCAAGCAGGACTCTGATCTGGAGATAATCTGAGTGTGTAGCACAGTGCTGGATAGACAGCAGCACATCTTGTTCACATCTAACCAGATTCAGCTGAGCAAGCAAGAGACTTGGTGCAGAAACACCACGTCCTGCAATAGAGCATCTGTCTTATTACTTTCACACCCTTGTAAATGTGACTTTGCCCTTCCTTGCCCTTCTTTTGGAGAGCATCATCTGGGGGAAAATGCTTTAGGCAGTGTGAGAGCCAACAATGTGATTGATATTGGCCAGTAGTGGCTGTCACTTCTCCTGGGAATTCAAAATTTTGTTTCCATATGCAATATGCATCCTTATTGATGATAAAGATTCTAATCTTCAGAAAATATTCTTGCAGTTTTGTTATCTCAGATGCATTAGATTTGGGAGGTGCAGGATGTGGTGTTCTTGGTCTGTATTGACTTCATGCCCTCATTATAAAGGAAAATTGAGTTGACAGCCATAGGACATTCTAAACAGGATGGGAGATACTTTGACAGAAACGACATCCTACAGAAGTCATTTAAGTGCACATCAGGAGGACCTGAAGTTCAGGTTTCTTGCAAGACTTAAGCTCTTGAACTTAACTTTAGGGAACTGGGATGAAAGGAACCTAAAAAAGTTAAAATGTTAGCTCTCAGCTGTACTGTTTTTCTTTTGCTCACCCTCTGTTTCTACGTCTGTGCACTAGAGAATGCTTTAAAGCTTGTGAGCAAGATGTCCTCCTGCTCTGGCAGAAGGCCTTGCAGGTGCTTGCCGTTAGTCTCATTATTGAAAGAGATTCAGAGCACACGGATGTGTTCTGTGTCAAAAGGAGAGTACCATGTACTCTAAGGTCATCTTCACATTTGCGTCAGGTTGCCACTGGCTGGTGGCAGGTCTGATGGACCTGCAGAGTGATTTTTTTTTTTTCTTCAGCAAGGCAATGGGGGCTGTACACAGCTCTTTAGCTCTTTCCCACTTGTCGAGTGTGTGAGCAATTGCAGCTTTACTCTTAATAGATCTTCACATGCTCACGTGAAAATGTAACTCATTTTGGTTTTCAGGCAGGAAAGATTGAAAACTAATGTTTGCAGGATGTCTTTGACGATTGTACAGTATGTATGACATCTATCCTAATACTAGTTTATTTTTAGAAAGGCAAATGAATGCATGGTTATATGACATGATAAATACATGCCTTGCAATAATAGTTCAAATTTAGGACTTAACTGTGCCATATTGAAAACTCTATGAAATCTCCTTCTCACTTGTGATCAGTGACTAGATTTATGTCTAGAAAAGCCAGCCAGCATCATTAGATGCTGGACACGTTTCCAGCGGTCTGTTTGCTCCAGTGTGGAAAGTGTTCTACCATTAAGTATATAGTGATACGCAATGAAGCATTGCTAGTATTGCTGCAACAGCAATGGATCTTTTTTTTTTCTTTTTTTTTTTTTTTTCTCACTTCTTTAACTAGCTCTGGTGTAAACCAGAAATACTAAGAGAATCAGAGAAACGTGAAGGAAAGGTCAAAGGAGAATAAAGCTCCTCAAAATACATATTTATTATTTTTTTTTAGAATAGCAAAATAATGTCCCAATATGTAACAATGTTAGATTTTAAGTCTGAGTCTTTTATCAGTGTTTAATTAGAATAGGTACCAACTCTATCTTTTTATTGTCTTTCTTGTGGAGCAAAATGGA
Organism: Nothoprocta perdicaria; assembly: GCF_003342845.1. Taxonomy (NCBI): domain Eukaryota; kingdom Metazoa; phylum Chordata; class Aves; order Tinamiformes; family Tinamidae; genus Nothoprocta; species Nothoprocta perdicaria. The sequence continues at coordinate 742,790 of NW_020454439.1, forward strand.
ACAGGAATGTTAAAATATGCATTGTAACACCATAAGAGTGTTTGATCCCTTAGAGATTTGCTCAAGTTTTTGGCCCTTGTATGCATCAGTATATTTGGGTTTATCATACTTTATGTAGTGTTTTTTTTACTTTATATATTTTATCATACTCTATCATGTAACAACATGTAATAATTGCAAAGGCCTTAGCAAAGCATTAAAAGATGCTCCAAAATGAGAGAAATTCTTCTCCACTCTCCTTCTTACAACTTTCTCTCATGAAGTCTTTCCTTACATTTCATGAGAGAGAGCAAAAAAAAAAAAAAGGTTAAAAAGGTTCAGTCCAGACATGGAAAATTTCCAGCCATGGAAAGTTTTTGAGACGGTGAAAGCAGGCAGATTGAGATAAACTGTTTTGAAATATCAACAATGGTAAACAGATTTACAGATCAATAGAGAATAACTAATATGTGTCAGATTATTTTTCTGATTCAATTTTAATTGTTTTCTGGACTGGAAGTTCTGAATAAACAAATAATTTGCTGCATGGTACATGGAATGCTCTTTTCTTTAAGCAGCAGAGAGTTAAAGCTGGACCTGGACAGACAGGAGGACTGAGCGGTGAGAAACCTCATGAGATTCAAGAGGGGCAAGTGCAGGGTCCTGCACTTGGGGAGGAATAACCCTGGACACCAGTACAGATTAGCGGTGGACCTGCTGGAGAGCAGCCCCGCAGAGAGAGACATTGGTGTCCTGGTGGATGACAAGATGACCATGAGACAGCAGTGTGCCCTGGTGGCCAAGAAGGCCAACGGGATCCTGGGGTGCATTAAGAAGAGCGTTGAGGGAGGTGATCGTCCCCCTCTACACAGCCCTGGTGAGGCCACATCTGGAATACTGTGTCCATTTCTGGGCTCCCCAGTACAAGAGGGATGTGGAGCTGCTGGAGAGAGTCCAGCGCAGGGCTACGAGGATGATCAGGGGCCTGGAACATCTGCCCTATGAGCAAAGGCTGAGAGAGCTGGGTCTGTTCAGCCTGGAGAAGAGGAGGCTGAGGGGGGACCTGATCAGCGTGTATAAATACCTCAAGGGAGGGAGAGAGGAGGAGGGGGATGACCTCTTTTCAGTGGTGGACAGGGATAGGACTAGAGGAAATGGCTTCAAACTGAAGCATTGGAAGTTCCACAGGAACTTAAGGAAGCATTTCTTCACTGTGAGGGTGACAAAGCACTGGAACAGGCTGCCCAGAGAGGTTGTGGAGTCTCCTTCTCTGGAGATCTTTAAAACCCGCTTGGATGCAGCCCTGTGCCACGTGCTCTAGGTGACCCTGCGTGTGCAGTGGGGTTGGACTCGATGACTTCTGAGGTCCCTTCCAACCTTAAGCATTCTATGATTCTATGAAAGCTCATTGCTTGCTCCTCGAGAGTATGAGTTATGAAAAGGCTATAACGATGTGATGTTAGTTTTATGTGGAACTAAGCAGTCTGCTCCAATGCCTCTGATTCACATCCCCATTACAAAACAGAACAAAACAGAAGCCCTAGCGGAGATGATGGTCACACAATAATACAGTTAGATCTGGTTCTCTTTCTGAATAACAAAATAACAAGGCATAACTACATAACTTTTTTTTTTTTTAGTAGCCAGCTTTATGTTGATGTTTATTTGTGTAACCTGCCCTCCTTGGAGGAACTTCTGCTTTATTCTCAAATTACTGAAGAAGTTTTTATTATTCATAGGGTGAAAGTATGAGGAAAAGCTTATGTGAAGAAGGCCTGGATAGTGAATTCAGGAGTGTTGCGCAGCAGAGAACTTTGTCAGAGTATCAGTCATCATGGAGCACAAACACATGCGATCTCAAGTTCTTTGTAGAAACCTGCTGTTTTGTGTGGTCTCTGTTCACTGTTTCAGTGTGTTTCCACAAGTCATGACGAGTTATTTCTTGTGTCCTCCTAAGCAGTTCTGTTATCTCAAGGGAGAAAATGGAAGATAGAGTTTATTTTCCCATACAGAGTTTACATTGTTTTTTGATTTTTCCATACTTGTTAACATATTCTTAGCACAGTCCTTGTTTTCCTACATATGTAAATATAAGTGCTGCTGATCTACTGTTATTATAACATCTTCTGATCTTAGCCCAGTCACATAGAGATTATTATTAGACTCTCTTTTTTGGAACATACTAGTAAATGCTTCATTTTTATTACTTAGGCATAATTGTAATAAACATTCAGTGTGGTGCTAATTTATGAAGATAGAAGATAGGTGATAGCACCAATAGAAGGCTTGGGATGCTTAAGTAAAATGTAACTCCACCCTCAAACATTCAGACCAATTTATTCTTTTGTAGTAGGCATAAACTAGATTCATTGAAAACATGACTCCCGTATAATCAGATTGCTGTGATGATTTGGCACTGGTTAATAATAGCAGTAGGAGCCTGAGAGAGAAGTATGTGTAGCATCAAGAGAGTAGATTTTCAGGGTAGGAATTTTTGTTGTCTAAGCAGAAAAGGAAAAAAAACCCATTTTCACATGCCTTCTGTGCTGTCATTATGTTGATTTAAAGTTTCTGCCAGTCAAGGGAAGAAGAAACTTTTAATGTCTTCAAGTATCACATGATTTTACACATTTCCTCAGGAGGGAGTGTGCTGTGACCCTTGTCTGTGAAACATTTGTGGGTCATTTCCCCTTCCCAAGATATATTTAAAAAAAAAAAAAAAAAAAGGTAATTTGACCTCCCCAAGGTTTCTCCAGATGAGCAGATTAAAGTCCTTATTTGTCTCAAAGGGCTGGAGTTGTACATCCCATTCACAAGTGGATAGGTAATAGGTATTGAGTAGAGCCAATAATGTGCTGACCTTTGGCTCCCTTAGCATAGGTAAGCCAAATGCTGTATTACAGTTTCTTGTGTCTTTTCCTGCTGCTTTGGCCAATGACAGGCAGCTGGCTTGTGGTAATGAGCACTCATTGAATCAGGTATGTGCTTTTGGGTAATCAGGTGGAGCATTAGACTCTGCGGTCCTGGATTCACTTGAACAACTTCTCTCACTTGAGTCCTGAGTTCGTGGGGCTTTCTGCCTAAGTGGTGAGCTCACAGGCCTTCAGTGGGGAGAAAACGTGAATGCTGGGGATCTGCTGATGCACCTTTCCAGTGATGTTGCCCAGCAGGTACCTTTCACCCCATGCACTGGGGTGAATACAGACAGGGGTGGTTTGTGTTTGTCTGGGTGGCTGCCCTGCTCATCTCTGCTAGATTTATACTGGAGCACCTCCTGACTGATTTAATTATCTGGAAATCTCTTCTGGCTACTTTAAATCAGACTGAGGTCTCTCTGTTATTCTTGAGTCATCTTTAAAGCTTCTAATGCTGTGACTTTTTCTTTATTCTTGAAACAAATGTATTTTTCTTCTTCAGTTCTTCTCTATGGAAGGATCTTAATTGGCTTTTCCAGCAAGGAACCCATTTGTCTGTGCCACTCTTAACAAGTGTGTAGAGAGTTTACTTCAGACAATGGATTCTGTTGTTAGAGCATTTACTTTATCCATTGTCTGAAAGTCAAGTCCGTGGTTATAATAAATGTTATATTTCAGTTATACACTGCTGTGAACAAAATATTGTTTGATAGTTCAGGTTGAACCACAGGACTTCCGCTAGAATACAGATCTAAAGGTTAGATCTAAAGGTTCAGTCAATTCCTGAATAACTGCCTAAGTTTGTGATTTAATCAGTAGGACAAATTAAAACATACTGGTCTCAAGCAAAGTAATAGAAATCTTATCCAGCAATTCTGGAGTTAGACATAAGGTGTTCAAAAATTATCAAATACTGTTTGTACACCACCAACAGTGATTTAAGTACTTTACAAAGGAATGTGGAGGACAGTAATTTGTATTCCTGCTCCGAAAGATTCGCAGTGGAAGTCTGACTTCAGGAAAAATTGACAACTTCTTTGCAGTTGCTTTAAAGTTGAGGAATTCTGAACCAACATGACACTGACCAGTCAGTGCCTTCAGTAATGTTCCCTGTTGATTTGCACTGATGGGATAAAAAAAAAAAAAGCTGAAATTGCTTCCTTTTCATGATTTTCTTGCTCTGCGGGAAGAGGACTCTAATATCCAGAGTTGTTAACCACCTTAAATTACCTTACCAGTTCAAAAGCAATAGCATAATACTTAAAACTGTAGTACAGTACAGCACTGAACTCCAGTTTTAAAGTATTAAATTTCCTTGGCTAGTATCTGTCTTGCATATACAGGAAAAAAAAATGAGAAAGTATTTAAAAGGATTCACCCTCAAAGCAGAGCATAAGCTCCAAGACGTCTTTGTGTTACTCTAGATCTCTAGAAACTTCTTGGACATAAAGAATCCTCTTTCAATTCCCAGGTTGTTCCTTAGCCTCGAACAGCCATGTCAGTTATTTGCATCTCTTCTGACTGTGCTTGTTACAGAGACACTGTTACTGTTAACTGTGATTAAAAAAAAAGGACATTTTCCAGCATTATCATCATTGTCAGCACTGAGAAAATTCATGAACTTTTGAGTTCCACTGCTGCAAAAATAACTTCCCATGCGCCGCGTTGCAAATTGATGTCCCCCATGCGTGGCCTGTTGGTGTTTCCCAGACCAGACTGCCCGGTAGCCCAGTCCTGACATGGAGCAGGAGTCCTGTGGAGCTGGGCTGATGTTACAACCCACTGATGCAACAAGAGGTCCTCACCCCTAGCCTCCAAGTCCGCCTTGCTTCTGCCTGTTGACCTTCTGATGTAGGCGTGTTTTTTCTGGGCCAGCTTTGAATGCAGGTGTAGTATTTCTATTGAGCCCTGTATTTATTGCCAGCTTCTGTTCATTCCCCGCATCCTTCCTCTCACAGGTTCCTCTCCTGTGAACTTGGGTTGCCTCATTTCCCATGCAGCTTTTGCATCGCGGCACGGTCGCGACTGCCTTCCTGCACATCCAGGCTGCTCCCACCGCCAAGGCGAGCATGGAAAGCACGGCGAGTAACGGAAGGAGGGATGACCTTCCAAGCCACGCACATTGTGGCCAGGGCTATTTAAAGAGCAGCAGGTGGGCATCGAGGTTTTGTTCCAATTATGGTATTTTTCCGTTCTGGACTTTTATGGCAGCCTTTGGAGTGGAAAGGGGGTTACTGTGCTCCTGGCTGAGGCCCCTGGCAGCGCAGCCCCCTTGTGCTGCTCCCTGTGTGAGCAGCCCCACAAACCTCCCGATGGATGAGCTCTTGCTGGGCGCTGCCCGTGACAGCTCCCATCAGAAGACACTATTGATTTCGATTTTTGCTTTCCTAAGTGCATTACAGTTTTTCTTCTTACTAGAAGTTGAGACTTTGCCTAGCTACTTAGCAATTTTATGCTAAATTAACCTTTTGTTATCTCTGTTGAGGGGTTAGTGTCCTGGTGTGATTAGTTGAAACAGGAGTTCGGCTCAGAGAAGCAATTTTAAAAAAATTACTTAGAACTACAGTTTGTAGTGATATGAAGTAGGCCTAAAAAGATGGTGAGGGTAAAAGCATCCTCAACACAGTTTGTGGCAGGGGCAGGGCCACTGAGTTTCCAAAGTCCTCGCGGAAGGTGTATGGTAACTTTGTTGGGAAGTAGATAACTTAACACTTCCAAATCCATATGTTCACCTCAAAAGTGCAACAGTAACACAGATAACCATAAAGAAAAATGGGGCAAGATTGGTGAATTTAACACAATCTTTAACACCATCTGTGCAACTAGTAGATTTATCTATGCAGCACTTAAATGCCTGCAGAAATACAGATATGGTTCGGTAAGATCAGATTTTTCAGTATCTAAGACTTACAAACGAAATGTGGGTAAATATATTTTATCAATATAGCCAAATGATATTAATAGAATTTTAATCTCTCTACTGCTTCTCCTACAAATTGTAGTATGATTGCAGAACAACAACTTCTTTTCAAACTGTGATGTTTCTTAGTAGCTTTTATGAACTGCGTGAAAACTGTGTGAATGTGAATCCTGGGTTAAGAATGGCCTTTAGATTCTGTAGAAGGACACGGGTGTCCAGGTTGTCTAACTCGGTACTGATCTGATGTCCTGATATGCCATTATTAGTTGATAGTGACTGGCAGGCCTGTTTTCAAAAGAAGATGTAATAGCTTGGGCTTGAGGGTTAACTTGAGATCACTAAACTTTCTTTTTCCTGTGAGAAATATGATTGAGAAGCATGTTTTTGGATTGGATAACACAAATTTCAAAGCTGACTGTACAAGGCAAAGTACACATGAGATTACACTGTTGTAGCTGCTGGTAAAAACTGCATGCGGAGGTCAGGTAAAAACAAGGAGACTTTCTGTCTGTGTTCTGAGGAAATTTTGCAGCCTTGCAATCTTGCCATCAATTGTAGCCTGCTGAAGAAATGGTCAGATAAGGGAAAATAGGATACCACCCTGTGCCACATGCTCTAGGTGTCCCTGCTTGAGCAGGAAGGTTGGACTAGGTGATCTCTAGAGGTCCCTTCCAACCTTGAACATTCTGTGATTCTGTGATTCTGTGAAAATAATGTTCTGGTAGTTTCTTCTGGTGTGCAGGGTTTCAAAATAGTTATTAAAAAGTGTTTTGAAGAACATGTAACAACATAATACAAAAGTAACACCTCAATCAAATGCTGTTTAGATTTATTAAGCAGGTGCAACCACTTTCAATACAACTGTTTAGCCTCTGGTGGGAAAGAAACAATAATGTGTAAAAACAATATATTAGGAAAATAAGCATTGAGGTATATTTACACATCTTACGGAAAGCAGAAGTTTCACTATACTTGAGTGAAACTTAAAGACAGTAGTTGAGTAAATTACAAAAGCTTCCTTCTCATGCATCTCAATGGTAGATTTACATATTATTGTAAGCCATTCTGAATTTCCCTTTCAATGTCAGGAGGGTTTCTGATCACAAAAGGAGAATACAGGCTAGGCAGAGGCTGCAGTAAATATCTGGATAATATTTTCCTTTTTTTTCATGCACAAGACTGTGGAGTTAGCTGATAATAAAAGCTTGATTTGTGTCTTGGTTTTCATATTTTGTGTTATTTTTTCCTCTCTTGCTTATCTTTTATTTTCATTTACAATACCTTTGCCAACCCATTTTTCCCCTTCTTGCCTTCACTGTCGTTGTACCAGTTGCTCCAGTTTTAAATTGGCTCATCCTTTAGTATCCTATTGACATGATGCTAAGGGCAGTCATTCCTGCTACTACAATGTGTATAAGATAAATAAAAGTTGAAGGCAGTTGCTCTGATCTGGTATTAAGATGCCTAAGCCTGCAGGCAATTGGCACAGTTAAATTGAGCCTCTTCTTTACCCTCAAATATTGGTTCAGATACAAATGCAGGGAAATGTAGCTTGGAAATTGCTTATTATTGAATCGGGACAGCATCTTCTAGCAGCTGTGACTGCTCTTTGCTTCACACTCATATGCTTCTTCTAATGAGATGTGATGCTGTAAACATTTCAATGGACTGGAAATACACCAGACTTGCCCCTTTTTAAAAGAGATGACCAAAAAGTCCTGCTTTTTGTGTAAACTACTATGACCAGAAATGGTTTGTTGTTAACAATCGTTTTGAGTTGAATATCTGACACCACTGTGAGGGGTGAGTGTGATATGGATGGCCTGTATGATTATCTTACCCTTATCTGAATATATTTGCACTCTTTTGGTTGCAGATAGGTAAGAAACATCCTGTGTTATTCTGTTTTGATCAGAGCAGAAAATGCAAAGAACATGTTTTCCTTTGCCTAGAAGAATTTGCGATAAGAACACCGATCTGAGAATCAAGAGTTGTTTATTCTGTATTGGCTGATCATGGCTCCCTGATCATGGAGGAGTAACTTCATCTCTTTCTCTGACATTTTTTTTTTTTTTTTTTTTGACCTCTCAGTGGTCTTGTGAGGAATAGGACAGAAATATTTACAAAGTATTTAGAGATCAGTGGCGGGAACCCATAGAATAAGAATTCCAGATGCACTCTGCAGTCATCAATGAAGCATCTGTGGTTGGGCACTCAAACTTTTCTTGGAATACGTGGTTTTAACTTCTTCATTGAATGTGTACTTTTAATCCCACCTTCAGTTTTATGGAATTAATGAAGCCGATTTTCAAGTGCAGATTAAAAAAAAAATTCTATCCAGAGACTCAAGTGTATTTATTTGTATAATAGCTAATAATTTTGAAGAAAAAGAGTTGCTTTATTTACAAGAGTATCAGAGTGTATAATGGAATTTTAGCTTTTGTTTGAATGCAATAAAATATTCTCATACACCTGTTCCTGCTCTTCGTAATTTCAGTATATTATTCAGGTTCATTACAAATAACAGAGATTAGTGCTTGACTGGAAGGAAAATATATTCTTAGGGGGATCTAAATTCTTCACAGATGTATGTACACAACAGATTGCACTTAACTCAATCAGTAGTTTGGCATATTTCACTGAAGGCAGGACTTAGATCAGTGTAATTGAGGCTGATATTTTATTCCATATATTTTGGCTTATTTTCTTGGAGTGACACATAGGGTATAAACAAGGAGCAGGAGGTACCCATCTGTGTGAAATTCCTTATTTCTGATACAATGTTAGCATTGCAAAGATTTGCCAGCATTTTTTTTTTCAATAGGAGATCAAAAAATAATTGAAGTCACATCCTTCTTAGCTGTGTTTGCAAAATGCTAAGTGTGGTTGCAGCTCCACTTGGACAGGAGGCTGCTGCTAATTTCCTCCATCTGGAGGGACTACAAACTGCTAATTAGAAGACTCCTTCTGTTGGCATATTCCATGTTTCCATTAGGAGACTGGTATAACTTCCATATCAGACATTTAAGGGTTTTGAGTTTATGGTATTCAAAATCTATGAATTCACTAAGGAAAGATGGAGGACATAAAACACACTGTATTCATTTCCAAATGAATAGAGTATACATTATTTATTTTTGATTTTGTGCTTGCTCAATTTCAATAAGAAAAGGATTTGTTTTGCACTTTAGAATGTGTAATCGACCTACATTTCATGTGAATTTGTTTACTTCTTGAACTAGGGTAAAACTTCCCTTATTTCTAATCCTTAACTTTGGAAACTACAGGAAAAAAAACAGTGATGTGGACACACCCATGAAAGTCTACATGACTCATCTGCTTAAAAGATAGATAAAAAGCAGTTTTAAAAGAAACATTTCTCTGAATGCTCTTTTTTTTCAATTCAAAAACCACATTCTACTAAAAATGAAACTAATATTCAAACAAAGTGTTTTGTTGAAACATGAGGTTTGTTCAAGTTTGCTTGTATCTGCACTAACTTTAATCATTATGGAATAAAGTGAAGATATCTAACCAATCTCTTATCTCTTTTTTCCCCCTAGTTAATGGTCTAATGACACTTGGATTAACAGGTAAGCCTGACCTCTAAAGTTCCAACATACATTGGAATATTGGTTCCAAAACATACTGTTTTGTTCATGATAGCTACTTAAAAAGCACTTCCATTCTATCTCATTTCAAATGGTCACACTTCATGCATATTTTACAATTGGTCTATCCACTAGTTATTTGAACAGAAAGTGGTTAAGAGAGTGTTTGTAAAGAGAAGTCTCAATAGTGTTGGAAAATTTGCAGAATTATTCATAAATTTGTAAATTATTCAAAATGAATTCATAAATTTGAAGAATTCTTCATAAATGTTGTCTAGCATTTTAGAAATTCTTATGTCATCACATTGGCAAATCTTTATCATACTAGTCATGCTTTTAATCTTTCAGAACTTTTTTTTCCAGCCCTCAAAAATATTAAAGTTCTGAAGAAATGCAACCAAAAATACCAAGGCCATGGAAAATCCGTTTAAACACCCTGCTGAGTCAATAGTTGGTGCACATTCTGTAATGAGAACAAGCTTGTATTCTATTGAATTTATAGGGTTATAAATCAAGTCATAATTTGTTATTTAGACTACTCAGCCAGGGCAGCCAGCATTGCTTAAATTTTTTAAAAGCATCCCTGCAGAATTCAAGTTACAGGACATGCTTCTATAATATTTGGCATACATCTATTAATTCTGCTCAATTTTAATGTTCATTTGCCCATCTGCTATTGAAAGGTATAAATTATGACTGCTAGATAAATTTGTGGGAACACTTTCATATTCATTTTTTTTAACTATCATGTTAACTTCCAAAGGACAAAATTACATTTCCCCAACTTTAGTTTTTACCATTTCTATTACTGGTGATAAATTGTAGTTCTGAATTTTTCTGATGTTGCTGAAGTCTTAGTATCAGCCATGGGCACCGACATTGAGATATGGTAAAATAGGCAGGGTTAGAAGTAATGGGTTATTTAGATGGTCCCAGTTAATCTGCTGTAGGCCTGAAGAGATTTGTAGCCAGTATGGAATAATAGACTTAGAGTTGTGGATATGAAATAAGACTGTCCAGTTGCAGTCCAGCTGTTGTTTGAAAGTGTTTGAAAGCAAAGTATTTTGTTGATCAGATGCTCTTAGTTGGCAGATGACATTACTGAGTCGGTGATCTCTCCAGCTAAAACAATCAGCTGCTATAGCCTGAATTAAATTGGCAAGACACTCCTGCTCGAGCTCTGAAAGAGCTCTGAAGAGTCTCCTTCATGGATTAAGCACTGTAATGTGCACCTGGTGCTGTTTTACAATCACACATCTCATTTTGAGTGGAGATATTCCAGTTTGTAATCAACAACTGCATCATGCTAAGAAGTCTGAAACCAATCATCTTGCCTGGGTTTATTGGACTAAGTAATAAGGAGCCGAACCCTGTTGAGATCGAGGGCTCTATCTGGATTCTCATCAAATGAAGACACACTTCACTCATTTTTTTTTTTTTTTTTTTTCTAACACAACATGGAATTAGAACATAGGAAGGGAGGAAAAGTTGGGAGGAACCTTAATTTTGCAGTAAAATTTCCTGAATGACAGCCACAGATTGTTAGCACTTGTTATTTATATAGCAGCTGTGAATGAGGTAACTTTTAGATGCTGGAGAAAGAGTTTGGAAAAGGACAGGCATAGAGCAGCTCCTCCCTGCCTGAGAGGAAGGCAGGATTTTAGCTTCTCTGGAACAATAGACGAAGAAGATCAGGTAGCAACAAAGTCACCAGCTCTTTTGAGCAGACAGGATCCTACTCAAAATGCAACTGATATAAGCAAAAGAAATATCTCCTTTCTGTAATGCAGATAGATAAAAAATGTTGGTTCAAAAATTGTTACAAGACTTGGTTCTCCACAGACTTTGACATGGACAAATTTGTCTGGTTTTCCTCGCATATCTCTTAAAAGTAACAGAATTTCTACAGGGAATTGTTTGGTATACAGATTTGTTAGGACTCTAGGTTTGTGGGGATGGATTTTTTTTCCCCTCAGATCTCCTTTAGATTAAAAAGAAGAAATGTTAATATTTTAACTATTGTAATAATTTAATTTAGACATTATATTAAATATGTTAATAACTACATCTGTAATAAAATTTTAGTATTATCCAGAATGTATACATTTTGCATGTAGAAGTAGAGTCAAAATAATGGAAATGAAAAAGGTCAAGGAAGACTTATTCCAAATCGGTTTACCTAATCAAAAGATAATGTTTCAGCCTTAGCAAAACCAAATACCTCACTCAGAATAAAATTTTGACAGATTTTTAATTTTATTCCAGTTCAGATGTGGGCTGGATATAGACATTTGACTTAGATTCTAAATATTGTTGTACCATTGCCATTACATACTGCAAAAGGTACAGGCTTGCTCATGGCAAGGTTAATTCCTTTCCTATGGCTGTGTTTGTAATATTAAGATCAGATAATGGCAAATAATTCCATTCAAGGATATACTAAGCAGAAGTCTCTATTCTGACCATATGTTTTCAAATTTTTAGTTAATAAGTTGTATAAATCTTTCTGACAGAAAAGTATATTTATGGTGATACAGATAGTCCAGTGGGACATGTCTGCTTGAGCTGTACTTTCTATAGTAAAGGCTGGGAAGCCTATGACTGCTATTTCCAGTTAGCTTTTAAGTAATGGTGCACATTTAGTAAAGAAAAGTAGTAAGGTTAGAAATTGAGTAAGATTAGAAAAATGACTAGGTAGATTTCTCTAAAAGGTGATCTGGTAAGATGTAGTATTTTATACTGAGCTGTTTTATATAAACATTAGTTTTACATATAAACTCCTCTAAAAAGTTAAATATTAGATTTACAGCAATTCAAGTGGCAGGTAAAATTATGTGAATGAGTTTGTGAAAGATGCATTCATGCTCCTTCTCTTTCAGTGTGTGGGATTTAACGTGTTCTTTTTTTTTTTTTTTTTACCTAGGTGCACGTCAACAGTCTAATCTCTGCAATGAATCCCTCATGTTAGAAAAGTTGCCTGCTTGTGGAAAATCCTTTGAGGAGATGATGAAGAAAGTAGACTCTCGAAAATGGTGTAACCTGACAGAATTTATCATGTAAGAGTTAGTTTTGGTTTTGGTACATTTGCATCTTTTTATAGTGACTGCCCTTTAATAAAATTGTCTCCCTCAAATGCCAAGGACATGCCAAGGACATGCCTAGTAAGGACGTATGAGTCCTCTAAAACGGAATAATTTAGACCTGTCTTTATTTTCCTCTTACGAGCCAGGTTTGATTTAGCAATTCTGTTGAGGGAAAGATTTTGCCCCACTCAGTGCAAAATGTTTGCTATGTTTAGAAGTTGGTGAAAGGTGTGTTCGCCTCACTTGCCTTCAATTCTCCTTTCACTTACTACAATAGTGGAAGTGAGAGCTTCATAAATTAATAATTCCATTAACAATCCTTTCATTTGTGTTTTTGTCTCAGAGCACCTTTCAAACCAATTTATATTCAATACTGGATAGCTATTCTGTCAATATGTAATAAAAGCCATGGTTTACCACTATCCTTAAAGCATGGAAAATGTTCCAGATAAATTGAAAACCTCTTGGATTTGGTTCCCACTGTAGAGGGCACCTTAAGCCCCTCCAGTTCAACCTCACGCTCACAGAGACCCAGTTCTTGACTCTGAGTGCACAAACTAAATCATGTTAATGGAGATTAACCTGGTGGCTATTGGTATTGCTTTCACCTTATTGTGCTTGTATTTCATCTGTATTTCAATATATTTTATGCAAATATGTTTTAAATCCATCTTTTTCTGTGAAAGCACGAAAGCAATGTGACTGTAGAATCACCCTACCTTGCTTTCTTTGTTGACAACAATGCAATTTCCTTCTCTGTTTTCTTTTTCACAAAGAGGACAATAATATTTTCTAGGGCACAGTTTCAGAAATCTACCTCTTCTGTGAAATTATCTCATCCAAATGTAAAATTATCTTTTATACTGATGCCTTGCAGTTCATTTCTATGCCTGCCAGATAGCAGGGGGAGAGTAAAAACCACTTTTCCTGTTTGAAGGACTGAAAAATTTCTAGACTTGAAATAATGAAGGAAGCGTTATTATTTTCTTATCTCTGTTTTTGCTTTGTCTTACTGGAGGTATTTAAACATCTTTCCCTAAAGCTGCACAAATCTAACTCTGTTCTGGAGGAAACTCCCAGTAATGTGAGCTCGTGTAATTTGGATTTTTTTTTGGCTTCATGGAGCATCTGCTTCTTCAGAGCCTGTACGCTCGTGCATAATGCTTGGTTTTCGGAAGCGCCAAGTACCCTCTACAGCAATTGAAATCAGAGGAAACTGCAGGTGTTCGGCGCTTGAGAAAACTAGGGCTCAAGTGGATTAGCTCTGCTGAAATATGAGCCATTCTGAAACGGAACATCCTCCTAGATTTGAAACTGCACTGATGCAGTACTCTGCTTTTGGGGCAGGTAGCCTCAGGCTAGCCCTCACCACGCTGGTGATAATATCTGTTACACCCAGATATATCCTTGTGTGTCATATGAGCTCTGGTTGTGTCCTCTGACTATTATCACTGCATGCTTATGGAGACTTGACCTTGCTCATCGGTAGGCACAACAGGTGATGAAGCATTGCCCCTGTGTGCTGTCTTGCAGCAGTGCCCAGTGCTTCTCTGCTACTGACACCTGCATTCAGTTGTCCCAAGTGTTGATATTTTTTCGTAATCTACAAAATATTAGCTACTTAGATCCTGTTGCCTCTTAACGATTTATTTCCATGTGCTGAATGACACTACAACTCAGGTTTTAAAAGGTAGTCTTAAACACACAGCACTAGTGGGAAAGATGCCTATATACATCCCTTGAAATGTAGAGAAAAGCAAGAGGAGGTAGGTCCTTGTTATCCAACTGGATCTCTTCTGTGCCCTAAGGATGACGATGCATTCTCGCTCCTGGCTCTAATCCATGACTGGATCTAGTTTGATTGAGCTTTCAGGATCAGTACAGTGCATTGAAATCCTCTTCCTGCAAGAGGTGGAATGGCTGAAAAGGGCACGTTGGCCACCTTTCATTGAAAAAATTTCCCAGTCCTGCCCTGAAGGCTCAGACTTATTTATATACATAAATATATATATATATATATATAATGTGTCTGAGTAATATAACAGGCATTTCTGTCTATTGTACTCAAAATAATTTCTGAACAGAGCAAACTCCTAGTCACTTCTTTCTTTTCTTGGGTAGGTAGCAGAAGGGCGCAAAGAGCCTGCAAGTCTCAAGGGGTGTTATTCTGATTTTCTAGCACTTGGCAAATATTTTGAGATAGTTTTGGACTTCTGGTGGAAAAGATATCTACTATACTCTTATGCTAGAAAATGGTGAAATTGAATGTTCGACAACACAATTTTTCCTCATCTGAGAAGAGATTTAAGAACAAGGGGAAAATGAGTATGACACGTTCTTGGAAATATCATTATTACAGAGCTGTTGAAATTCTCTTACTGTACTGAAAACATATCTGTTTCTATAAGAGTGCAAATCGTAGAGCAAAGAAAAAAATGTTTGTAATACATGGAAAAACAGATACCACAAGAAAGAAGATGTAGATTTCAGAGTGCATGTTGAGTTGTAGTACAGCCTTTGGTGTATTACTAATTTCAGATTTTGTACTGTACAGAAATATTGAAACAACAGATTTAACAGAGTCAGCTGTACTAGAGTCTAACTTCTCTGTGATGATCGTTGTAATTGAAAGTCAGCACTGGGGGAAATTATTTCCCAGTGAGCTACCAATAAGTCAAGAGCAAAATAGGTAATCCAGATTAACTCCTTCAAAGAGGAGCAAGTGACCTTTCACACAATCAGTGGAGAATAAGATGCTTGAAATGGAGAGCTGCTGGCTATCAGGTACTGTAACTTCCACCTGAGAGAAGTGAGCACTGTGTGTCGCAGCGTTGACATTAAGCCTTTGGATATTATGGAGCTCAAATGATTATCTTTTAAAGCTAAAGGCATACTGGTAAAACTAACTGCATTTTATGGGAAAAGCAGGGCCTGGGATTTCCATTCTCATCTTGTATGCCTAAACTCTTTTTATTCTATTTTCCTGTATTTTCTCCCTCCTATGTAGCTAGAAATTGCACTGAAATATGAGAGATAAATATATGTGTACCATGAGAAGAAAAGTCTTAGGATGCAAGTGCTACTACATTTATATAATAAATATTTTAAATTAAATTCTAGATGTTACTAGAAACAATATTTTTAATACTGTATGGAACACATTTAGTTGCAAATTATTTTCCTCATTTTGAAGGAAGCACTGCCATTTCCCCCAACACGATCTTCTTCATAATTGTGCTATAATCATAAAATTGAATTCATTGCTGATAATCTTGCACATACTGATAAGAATCCTCAACTAAGGAGATTACTGGCAGTACGGTTAAGGGTACTTATAAGAATCAAAGTATTAGAATCTGCCTTTGCTTCATGTAGGTGAAAATAGATGCAGCATTTTGCAAGCCTTGTGCTAAATTAGCTTTGAGAGTTGAAATACTCTATTGGAAGATACTTCTAATGTTTAAAGGTGAAGGAAGTCTCTTGAGTTCTCTTGACTTTCAAAGAGTATTAATAATTCACCTTGTCTGGTCCTTTCTGATTGCTCTTCCTCCATTGTGTCATTTTAATTCCTTTTACCAGAAAATTACTATTTGTAGAGATTGTTTTGGCTGAAGAAATCTGCCAATGTGATAACATTTGTTTATAGAAATGTAAAATGAAAATGCAACATCTTAGGTAAAATTATGTTTGTTCTACCCCATATACAGCACCAGAAAAAAAACCCCAGCCTTTTCCAAATGCAACAAGGAAAATATTTACATTTTTTCATCATATAAAGTTATTTTTTTAAACTCTTTTCTATCACTTGTGTTGAAATTCTGTTTTAGAAGAGGGAGAAGAGAGAGAAAAATTTGTTTGGGATCGTGCATTTCTTGTCCAGATGACAAATTTATCATTAAATTTCATCATACTGTAGAAACAACACATTTAGTTCTATATTTGGAGACTGCTTTTTTTTTTTTTTTAAGAAATTCAAATATTTAAAAAAAATCAAATTCAAATAGTTAAGCTTGGTAGTATGTAGTTCCCCCTGATTTTAAGTCTTCAGTAGTAAAAAAAGGTCAGCTTGGAACAGGAGGATAAAACTAATGCAACTTTGTATGAAGAAAAATTCTTCATAAATTAATTTCTGCCCGGCAGAAATTTACTTACAGTCTTTACTTACAAAGTAAGTAAAGGGGGGGAAAAAAAAGTGTCTTATAATCTTATATCAAAATACAATTGTTCCGGGAGCTGTCTTTTTACAAAACTATATTTTTATGGAGGAGTTTTAGCTTTGCCTGCTAAATAGCTGTCCTTCATTGTGGAATTGTAAATAGCAATTATCTGCTTTCTTTCACTGCTGTCATTAGACAGCTTTGGGTGATTTCAATTTGCAGTAACTTAATTAGACTCTCAGCTTTTCTGACAGCTCTGTTATTTGTTTCTAAACTTTACTCTTAACAAACTTCAGGGCTAATTTTATTCTTTAAAAAAAGCAGCCATTTGGTTGATTTTAAGCAGATGATGCTGTCATGTATGGCTACTAATACTAAAAACCAGTTTTTAGCCACTACAATTGTTCTTGGCCTTGTTAGAAATGTATATAGTCAAATATAAATGTAAAAATTCTGCATGAAATTTTAACAGAAGCTCTATCTGGAAAATATTTCTGTATTAGTATATACATAATATTTTCATTTTTTCTCTGGGGAAATTAAGGCATAAATCTGCTAGATTAGATTGTCGAAGTTTTTGAAAACTCAAGTGTTTTGGGGTCCAAATGAGATTTTCAAATATGATGAGCCATTTAGACAACATGAGTTTCAGTGTTTCATGCTTGGACACCAGAATATGAAGGACAATCAGAAATAACTAAGTTAGATAGACTTCAAAATACGTCTGAAAGTCCTCATGGATAAAAGAGCAGGGATCATTTGTTCATAGTTTTGCTGATACTTTCAGGTTATTCAGAAATAGCCTTAAAGTCTAAAATGTGTCTAAGTAGTTTAAATGTCAGGAAAGTCTCATAGGATGCAGTGGTTAAACAAGCCAAGACTGAAGTGTGGGTGAAGACTATGAAGGCAGTTGGCCTTTTTGCTTACTAGAAGACTGAAAATTGCAGAAGGCTTTTTTATTCCTAACATGTTATGTTTTTATTATTAATGTATTGTGTTCTTAATATTTATTAGCTTCTAAGTAGATGAAATCTGCATTTTTTTTTACCACTGTCCACATACCCAAGACCATTATTAGCCATCAGGACGTTTTTCATCATGCCCTATGTGATAAGACTGGGTCTGGTTATAATGGGACTGTAGTTAAGAGGCCAGCTATTAATTCCTTCAAGGAAGGGGACCAAAAGAGCAGTTTTGCCTGTTCCTTTTTGTTTCTTATTGTAATTTCATAGATCGTTTTCAACTACAGGCTAATGAAAGGATTTTCCAAATAATTTTAACTAGAGCTTGGAAACAGTTTTGGTAGAACAAATAGTCCCCAGGCAAGTCGCTCAGCCTCTTGCTGCCCTTACCTTCATGGAAATACAGAATGGCAGTGTGCTAAGGTTTGCTCTGAGTTGCATGTTAAGCCTTTGGCCTGCTCCTAGGCAACAGTGTCTCCTCTATATTCCATGTTAGCACTTCCCAAACATTTCTGACTATTTTGATTGGCATTTCAGTAATTTTGAGGTCAGGCTGTGGTCATCTAGTCTGCACTTCTGAATACTGTAGGCCACAGAATTCACCCAGTAATCACTATCTTACAACCTGTAAGAATGTCTGAATTAGTTACGGGAAGACATTGACTGTAAATTTATAGGTATCAAATGAATGCTAATCAATTACTTGTGGAGGTATAGTGTTCCAAATGCTAACTGCTTTCACAGTTAGAGGAAAATGCATGTCTTATTTCTCTTCTATTTCAGTGTTTGCCTAATTTCAGTTTGCTGTGACTCTACCTTTCCCCTGATAGAGTAAAATTGTTACTAGAAATTCCCCCCTCTGTTTTCTTTTTTCCTCTTTTTTGGAGGAGTAAATTAAGATAAATCTTGCAAAGTCTCTCATGATAATATTTTGTTTCAGGCTTATTTTACCCTTGTCAGTTTCAGCAGCTCTTTTGAAAAACAGAGTCCACTGTAGAATTGAGTGTTTGTTCTAGTGGTAGTTTTCTTAATATTATATTCAGACTTAGCATTTTTTTCTCTAATCCTGCTGGGTATTCATCATTTTTCTTCTGTCAGAATGTTTATTGCATTAGCTACATAATAATACCAGTAATACCAAGGATAGATATTCTACAACCTATACATGATATTAAGTTCTTCTCAGGGTGACTGGTATGATGTATGTTATGTGTTCTTAGTTTATATTTTAGTTTATATTTTAGTTTATATTTTAGTTTATATTTTAGTTTATACAATGTTTCATTTCCCAATGTTGCATCTAAATAAGTCCACACTCCCATGTGATCCAAATCACTCTGTGTTCCTGTATATCTTCTTTTCTAAGGTTTCTTCTAAATAAACTGCCAGAATGACCTAATTTAGGATTCTGACTGATCAAAAGATGAACACGGCGTGCCGGGGGCACTGGACATCAAATGCCACTAAAGAATATGACCCTGCTCTAGCAAATATATCAGGAAATCGAGAAAAAACAGGCATGATACTGCTTGTTTCTGGGCAGTGATACAGAGTGAGAGAGCATTGTTCTATGTATGAATAGAGCTGACCAGTTTCCTTCTGATGACGTTCAGGAGCAGCAAGCCCAAAAGTACTTTTCCTTCGGGATATGCTTTTCAATTAAGAGAAATGGATACCTGCGTGTTCTGTACTTCTATTCTCCTGCTGCACATTTATTCAGTGGTATCCTCACACATCTGGTCATGCTGTCTTGACTGGAGTGACCACAGACCGTGCCAATCTGCAGATCTTTGTTGAAGGAGTCCATCCCCAAACCAATTTCTCACGGGAACAAAGCAAACTATGGCATGCTTTTCTGCTGCTAATGTGATAAATGCAATAACTGCTAATAATTCAAAATATAAAAAAATAACGCTGAGTTGTGATTCCCAGTGTTTGAGTCCAATAATCAATCCCTTAAGGGAGAGACCAGCCCTAGAAGAATATGTCTACTATTGGACTGAACTTGAGAAATGCAGGGTTTTGCTGTTATCTTTGTCCTCTGATTTAGTTGTCTCTCTGTGAGATGTTCTGTTATTTCAAGGCTACACTGCTAATGCAACAGTCATCTTGCAAGTGTGTAAAGTCACATACCTGTTACTTGGGGGAACTCCCAGGCAATCAGTCTGCATTTGACAGCCAAGCAATAGCTGTGAATTGAAAGACTGAGAGTGAAATGGCAATTTAAGTTTTGGAAGGGAGTTCTGGCAGAGTAATGCATATAATAAGAAGAACTTCCTTTCTCTGTTTTAGTGAAAGAATAAACTGTAACATTTTTTCCTGTGGTCTGTGAATTTTCTTCTATCTCTTCCAGCCTGTCTTTGTGTCTCAGATCATCTCTTATTGCAGTGGGTGAATGGCTATGTAGCACTCTTCTTTAATGCTTCGAAGATGTAAGAATTTTTATTTCTTATACACATTTAAATTTGAATCCATATCAGTTATACTAGCTGTATATCCTAGTTGATTCACATCACTGTAAGTATTTGTGTATCTGTTGGAATTCTGTTTTATGAGAATAATCTGAAAACTTGTTGCCATGCCAATCAGTCATTTTATTTTTTTGTACGGCCTTAGTGTAGCTTTTCCAGAACCGTTTACCCCAAAATGAATTATATAAACGGAAGCTTCACTCATACTGAAAGTGATGAAGGAGATCCACCCATGTTCTGTGCAGATGTTCAAGATTTGAAACAGAAATTAACAAAAAGATATGCATGACTAGAGCCAAAATTGATCTAATCTTCTGGAAAAAATATCCTAAAACTCTTACTCAATTTTAAAGTCAGTGGGAGTTTTGCCTGTGTTACAATTTTACCTAACTAAAATAAACTAATTATAAAAGTAACTAGTTTGCAGAGGAGCGTGGTCAAATGTTAAAGAAAAGAAAGCCAGATGTCATTAAAATTAGTTGGAAAGTAAACTGTAAAAGAAATGCAGTGCAAGCCAAAATTAAATTGTTTGTCTCTCATTTTTAAATCTTTGAACTGATAACCTCTGAGGGCTGACTGTGTTTTAAGAGCCCTCAAAACTGACTCATTTTCTTGGTCAGTTGTATAGTCTTTTTTTCCTCTTCCCCATTGACTGCCGCGGGAAATCTGATCTAGATTCTCATCGTTGAATGCATCCAGCTGTTAGTATCTGAACATCTGTAGAAGAAGAAGAAGAAGGTACTGTGACAGTTTTGGAGAAACCAGTCGGTTTATTTTGTAGCTCAGGTGAGGCTATGGTTGATGTGCAGACTATTCTTTCCTCTTATGACATACATTATCTCACATTATTTAAAAAAATAAACTTTGGTTTGTTTTTTTTTAACATTAGCAATGAAGCCTTAATTCTGGCTTTGGCATGTGATTTTCTGTCATGAGAGACAGAAGGAAACCAAAAAGAAGTTTGGTTAAAAAGCAGCAAGGTATTAATAAAGATGAGCTTCTGAATGCAGTGTGCTCCTTTCTGTGTGGAGTGCTGGTCCTGATCTGACACCTCCATGCCTTTCAGGTTAGCGAGACCGTCTGACTGCGCAGATCTAGTTAACAGGCAAGGATAGCTACTGGTCCTGAGGTCCAAGTGGGCCTGCCAGGAGCTGTACCTCTGAGTAGCTGGCACACAAGGATTTCAGATCCAGAGTGGTATTAATTGAGTTCCACTCTTCTCCATAGATTCATAGAGCCATTATGGTTGGAAAAGATCTTCAAGATCATTGAGTCCACCTGTAAGCCCTTCAACACCAAGCCTGCTAAACCACATCCCTAAGCACCCCATCTACACATTTCTTGAACCCTGCCAGAGATGGTGACCACTTCCCTGGGCAGCCTGTTCCAGTGTTTCACCACTCTTACTGTGTTGCAGATTTTTCTAATATCTAACCTGAACCTCCCCCGATGCAACTTGAGGCTATTTCTGCTTGTTCTGTGGGTAATTATTTTGGAGAAAAGACTGATCCCTGCCTCACTACAACATCCTTTCAGGTAGTTGTATGTGCCATGTGGGACATGTATGTGTATTTGCACTGTGTAGGCAGGTATTTAAGTAAGAAACTGTGTAGGCAGGTACATTCAAGTAGGCAGACTAGTACAGTGGTTGTGCTTCGACTTAGACAAAATCATGAATGAGAAACATGCTTGCACAGGAAAAGCTTGTTTTGTTGTTGCCTGGTCTCCAGATTATTTTCTGTAACGTTTTTATTGATCTTCTGTATGTGTTTGTAGAATAACTTTTTTTTTCCTCTCTCCAAAATTTTAACACTTACCTTGCTACAGACTCTCCTAGAATTGTTCCTGGGTGTGGTGAAGCTTAGAGCATGAATCCTGCACATGTCAGGAACAGTGCTGACTTTGAGAAGGACTTTGCCTCCTCTTCCTTTTGGGTCTTCCAACCACTCTTGGCATAGTGAACCCACCTGACATCTGTTTTCCTTGGAGCTTCCCCTATAATTTTAGTAGCTGTCTTTTTGAAACTCTCAATTAAGTATAAATTTTCATCTTTTATCCTTTCTCTATACCTCACTTGTGTTCACCTCTTCAAATATTAAAGCTTTCAGCAATTTTGTATTAAAAAAAATCCTTCTAAGAACTCCTAGAGGGCTTTGCAGCAGTGGCAAACACAGGCTGGTTCTAATTACCCCCAAGAACCTATTATTTTCCCTCTGTGATTCATGCTTTTCATTTCAAAAGCAAAGCTGCTTATAAGTTAGTTAGGTGCTAGCAAGTAAAACAATGGCAAGAATGTCATATTTGAACAATTGTGCTGCCATCATGCTGGTGGCTGACAATACCATTATTGCAAGAGGAATAATGTTTGCCATCTATTATTTTAAAAATTGAAAATAAAAGAACCCTACTGCTTGTGAAATCTCACCAATTTGCTCAATGTTGGGCCTTGATGAAATTATGTACGTTCACCTGCTGCTTGGAATTAACCATTACAGCTACAAAGTAAATGTGAAGTTCATGGTAAGATATAGCTTTTCCCTGAATGAGGCTGGGTTAGAATATTCTTAAGACACGTGGCATTTCAGGTGAATCCTTCATATCATCACATCAAATATACCTGCTTAGTTTTATATTGTACAGATGAGAGTATGTTCGGCTGAATTCAGAGGCCGGAATTATTTATCAGACCAACAGCACGAGTAGTCTATTTATTGCCACATAATTGTTTTCATCCTAATAGATGCAGGGGCTGAAATATGGAGTGACTTCCCAATGACACTTGGAGGTCTCTCAGCACTTGAGGGTGCATCCCATCAGGTAATACTCGAGCTAGTTCCACTTCAGCCCCATTTTGCTGATGAAGAGCGCACTTCGGCTTAGATTTACCCCCCAAATCTCTTGCCCACCCACTTCACGATTTCCTTCTTCGCTCATTATCTCCGACCCTCATCATTCCTGGTTTACATAGAATTCAGTTACCAGTTTTCTTATAGAAGTCCTTGCTGTGAAAATGAAATCCAAGTTTGATAATTCAAGGTGAGAGACTAAATAAACATATGGCTTTGGACACTCGTTTCTGTTTTTGTTTAATCTTTAGTACAAAGTTATGGTAATGCATACCTATATTGGTCTGCTATTGCTGCATTATAGGATGTAGAAATGTAATAAAAACATTTATGAATATTAAATTTTTAGTGATGTATTCTAAATATGACTTCTGAATCTTAAGGCTGTTTTAAGAACATTGCTACTTGTGAATCTCTCAAAACCTACAGACCATTTTAATTATAAATGCAGACCATCACTTTGTTCTGCAGCATGTTGTAGAAATAGCTATATGGATTTTGTAGGTTCAAATGTTGAGAATTTTTTTTTTTTTTTTAGAAAGCTTTGAAGAGTTTTTTTTGGGGCTCCATTAAATGACCTGAATGGGATATTATCCCTGATAAAGGGATATTGGACAATCTTTTGGGAGTCTGTTGAATTAAACATGGGAGATCCCAAAAACTCAGATTCAATGAACCAAAACAATGTTTTTAGTTATTTATAGCACAACACGTGTTGTAATTCCAGTCTACAGAAGCCTTAAGTCAAGGATACTGCTTCTGAGAAATGGAAAGAAAATTATTGCAGTTTGTTCTTCTTCTAAGATAACTGTTTCTTTCTTGTTAAAACTGTGGAGACTCTCAGTCTGACAGTGTGATAATGATGACTGTATCATGTCAAAACAGGTTCTCTTGATGCCTGTTTTCAGTCTCTCCAAGGTTAGTGAGGAATCAAACCTTCCTGTTCTTCCAGTTACTTAGATTTTTGCAAGTTTTTGTAAACGGTTTAACTAGTAACTAATATGAGAAACAAGAAGGATCTTCTGAGTTTGCTACTGAGCAAGGAAGAAAAAAAGACCTCTTCATCACTAATAACTGAAAGCTCATCAGCTCTTAATATCAGATTCCAGTTGCTCAAGTGTGTGTTTTTTTTTCCCCCCAAAATTTTAACATTTGTTACATTTATTTCGTCACTGTTTAGAGAGAGGGGGAAAAAAAAAGAAAGCAAATTCTGGTACTTGCTGTTTACCAAAAGGTCACAACTGTAAATATTGGTAATTCCTTCTGAAGATACTGTGAGGGTTTTCAATACTGGTCAAGTTAAGGTCAGAAGTCACCATTTGTATTTCTGTATTACCCAGACTGCTACAAAGCATGGTTATGTTTGCCACCATAGATGGTCTAATTGTTATTAGCTTGCACCTGCAGAGCTCGACCAGTATTCTGGTGCTTTCTTTACCAAACTAATTAATAGTTCGGGGTGGAACAATATAGTAATCCTAATCAGTAGAACTGTTTGCAAAGAAAATGTAAAGCATCTAGGACTGATGCTGGAAAGCACTTCCTAATGAAACTTCCCCCGTGTCAGCTAGTATGCCCTTTCAGCAATTTGCAGGGCCTGTTTGAATTTTATTATAGCAAGATCAGTAACAGAAAACAATCTTTGCGGAGAGTGTTATGAAAGATCATACTTAAATATAAGCAATGTGTAACATGTTTGTCTAAAGTTTTGGTGATAAAATAATATGGCATAATTGATGGACTGGTATCCATTAGGCGATGCAACGATCAAGCACAGTTTATTTTTAGGGGAGCGAAAATGAAAAAGAAAATAAATCTATGTTATAAAAATGAGTACTTGATACAAACTTCTGTGGTTTTTCTGTTTTGCATTGCAAGACAGTTTCTACGTTCTTGTTTTCTAAGTGAATCAACCATGAATATATAATAACCCAGATTAACTCAGCAGAGGAAAAAAATGGATTTTCTTGCTTCAAGCTACATGTGGTATTAGTCACGTGGTTAACTGCTGACAGCATAGAGAGGTATGAATTAATACTACCCATTTGTTCTGTGTTCAGGGCCTTGTTTCAGTCATAAAAGTTTATTATGTAATGATACTTTAAAGAAGTATTTTACATTGATTGATAAGGCTCTTGCATTTCTATTTGCCCTTGCAGAACAATATATAATTCAGTGTTAGAAAGTAGTTCTCAGACGAGAAATGTGGTGTTCTTCATTCTTAATGAGATTAGTCACCTTTTTCAGAGTATTCGATAGTTTGCAAAATGAAGGTGATAGATTCACTCATGAACTTGATGACAATGTAATAAGTGGCTGAAATACTTAAGAAAAATGATACCAAGGGTATAGCGGTTTCATAAAATAAAGGTTTTTTTCCATGATTGGAGCAGAATGTCTGAACAAGAATAGAAAGGACAAAGGAAGTGTATTTTTGCATTATATTCTTGGGAAGTACATACCCCTAATACATAACTTTATGGATGTGTAGTATACAGGTGTTAGGTATTAATGTTACTTATAAGAAGATAGATACAAAAGTAGGTGCATCTATTTTCATCTATAAGTAAGCCTGATCAAAGATGGAGAAGGGGAAGAAACTTTTGGTCCTGCAATCTGCCTCAGTCTGTGTGAGCTGTTAGCACAGGATAGAGAAGCCACTCAGTGCAACATGAAGTTGCTTAGGAAGGAGGCAGATCTCTTTACTACCATGAGTAACTGTTTTTCTTGCACTTCAAATAAACTGGAGTGGGGAGAGATTGTGATAACTGGAGGGGAAATATGGATAACATCAAAATGATATTATTGTTCTATAAAGTATTTGCTAGTGGGTTTATGTTAAGTACCCTTGAAAAAACAGCAAAAATATCTTCCTTGGAGGTTAAGGTGTACAACTGTACCTTCAAAACTCATGTTCAGATATAACATTGTACTTACATGTATATGTACTTCCCCATCAGATTTTTATGCTGCTCGTTGAGTTCTCATAATGTTATTGCTACTCTGGTTCTATGGATAATTTTTCATGAATTTTGCTCTTGTTTATGAATAATCAAGGGATAGGTTGGAATCTTTTAGAATATATTTGTTGATTAAAACTGTGTAAATCATCTGTTTATTAACAGTCTAGTAAATTATATGATTTGAAGTTTAAGATCTATAATAAGTCACCTGATTCTTGACTGTCATTATTTCATTTCTGATTGGATCAGAAAACAACTACTGCTCCCGTCCCCAAACAAATACATTTTATCTGTGTATGTGAAACTAGTTTTTCCTTGAATAATCAGACAAAATCTCCAATTTTGATATATTAATTTTTTTTTTCACTCTATGCATATACACCAGAAATATCTAATATTTCTCTAAGAATAAACCTTTTTGACATGTGATTTATATTTCACTGTTGGATATCATCATATGTTTCTCTTCCTGGTTTCCTCTTTAAAATATGAAGCTGTGGAGTTTTAAAGGGTTTTTTCTACTTCAAGCTAAATAGAGTCTAAAAACAGTTTCCATTCCACCAGATGATTCTTTGATATCTTTTTAAAAATAGGATCTGAAGCTATTGTTTTTAAATGAAAGCTAAAATGAATGAAAAGGATTCCCACTTATTTTATTATTCCCTCTCTGAGTTTTTGACTTTTGCTTAGAAAGATGACTGAGTTCACAGGTGCCTCTTTGGAATTGCTGTTGGGATTCCTAGCTGTGTAATACTGATCTGGAGAAGAGCCAATGTTTTCTGCTTGTGTGTCCACTTGGCTCAGCTGTGTGGAAAGAGGCTGGAAATGACTATTTGAGAGCTGCACTGCGCTGGAGACCACTCAGATATTACTTTGAAAAAGAGGGGGAAGTTTGTGTTAAAGATACCATAGCTTCACATAGAAAAGGTTGGTAAGCTTGCACCAGACAACAGGAAAGTGAGATACTAAGGATAAATGGAAACAGGAAAGGCATCTGATGAGAACTGGAAAAACAAGACATGGATCTTGACAGAGCTACTTGATAACTCTGTGCAAACTGGAGTATTTAGAGCTCAGTGTTAAAGACTAGTAACATGGATGAAGCCTTGCTGCTCGTCAAGCATTTGGGAAAGCAAAATGCAGAGTGGAAAATAAATCTCCACCTAAATCAACTCATTTGAAGCAAAATCTATGTGAAACTGCGAAGATTCTGTAATTTATTTTTACAGGAATTGCATGTCAGCCTTGCAGGTGTGCACATGAAGGTCTGAAACACACTGTTATCTTCAGGATCTCTTCAGCTTTAGAGGCAAAATAACTTAAGTGGATGCACAAAGGCCCTTCAGCCTATGTGAGATGTGACTTCCCGGGAGATTCTTGAAGTAGGCAGAAGCCTGAGAGCCTTCCCCCAACAACTCTTTTCATTTTCTTAGTTCTCTCTGAAGAAAGAGTTATATCTCTTATTTTTTGTTTAACAAGAAATGTTGCTCTTGCTACCATCTCCATTGGCTGCTGTGCTTGTAGACCTCTATTTTTACAGAGACATTACTCATCAGTTGAAGCACTCTTTTATTCCCATGCATAGTGAGAGAAGGCCATCAACTAGTAGGTCAGCTAATCAAAGAGATTTTTTTTCTAGCAGCAGTCTCTCACTTCTTTGAAGGAAATAATGTTTCTTGACAGGTGAGCTTTTCTTAACTCAGACTTTTTGGTTACTGTTAGATAGTCTTGCCAGGCTCTTTTGTATTACCTGCTCTCCCTTAAAAATATTCCATGGTTGGAAACTGTTAAGTGAAAGACGAGGCTTCTACAAAAATCCTATTTGCCGTAAGCTCTTCTCTTTATTGGCTCTTCTAATTCCTATTTGTTAAAAATATATCTTGATAATAGATTGAATAAA
The DNA here is from genome assembly GCF_003342845.1 of Nothoprocta perdicaria. Taxonomy (NCBI): domain Eukaryota; kingdom Metazoa; phylum Chordata; class Aves; order Tinamiformes; family Tinamidae; genus Nothoprocta; species Nothoprocta perdicaria. The sequence goes on from NW_020454439.1 coordinate 770,597, forward strand.
ATAATAAATCTACATACTCTCCTTTCTGCTGAACTGCAAGTTATTCTGCTAACTATGCATTGAAGATATTTGATACTGGTAAAATTCTCACTTTCCAGAGAAGGCAAAAACTCTTAGACCATTATTTTTTAATGTTCTTCAGAAATCTTTTTTTTTTTCCTCACAAACCTGTGTTCTATCATGCAGATTTGGAAGTACTCAGCATTTCTCTAGTATTTCCTTGGCATTCAGACCCATGTTACCAGATTCAGACAGATTAAGTTTCAAAGTAACATTCTAGCATGAATTAGTTTGATTTTGGAATGGAGAGTTGTTTCTTTCTTTTTTTTTTTTTTTTTTTTTTTTTTGTAAACAAGAATAAACACTGAGTAGTATTGAGACGGAATTGCTTACGATAGTATCCTTGGGTCAAGAAAGCTTTGTGCTCACGCTAAGGATATTTAATTATAATACTTATAAATAATTAAATGCTTTTCACCAATGAGCTATCTTGTACTTTTGTACATTTTCTGCTTTCACCTGCCTTCCTAAGCAAATACCTGTTGTGTGCATGAAAAGCTCATGCATATGTGGCCTGCTATTTGATATTTCACCTGGGAGGTAAAGAACAAGGTTGAGCAGGAAGTAAGTGACAAGTGTAAAGGGAAAGCAAACGTTAGAACAATATGTATTCAACAGTTAGCCTTCATGAAGGTTGGTTGAGATCCTTTAGTTTTTCTTGTCTCTGGCCCTGCACCCCAGAGTGTTGCGGGAACTGGCAGATGTCATAGACGAGCCGCTCGCCATCATCTTTGGAAGGTCCTGGAGAACGAGGGAGGTGCCGGAGGACTGGAAGAAAGCCAACATCACTCCGGTCTTCAAAAAAGGCAAGAAGGAGGACCCGAGTAACTACAGGCCGGTGAGCCTCACCTCCATCCCCGGGAAAGTGATGGAGCAGCTCATCCTGGCTGCTCTCTCCAGTCACATGGAGGAGAAGAAGGTGCTCAGGAGTAGCCAGCATGGATTCACCAAGGGGAAATCCTGCTTGACTAACCTGATCACCTTCTACGAAGGAATATCTAGCTGGATAGATGAGGGCAGAGCGGTAGATGTGGTCTATCTGGATTTGAGCAAGGCTTTTGACACTGTCCCTCACAACATCCTCCTGGGCAAGCTCCAAAGGTGTGGGATAGATGTGTGGACAGGGAGGTGGATTAGGAATTGGCTGGATGGCAGAGTGCAGAGAGTGGTTGTCAATGGTGCGGAGTCCAGCTGGAGGCCTGTACTTAGTGGTGTCCCCCAGGGGTCAGTTCTCGGTCCGGTCCTGTTCAACTTATTCATTAACGACCTGGATGAAGGGCTGGAGTGCTCCCTCAGCAAGTTTGCCGACAATACCAAACTGGGTGGAGTAGCTGATAGCCCTGAGGGCTGTGCTGCCATCCAGAGGGACCTGGACAGACTGGAGGACTGGGCGGTGAGAAACCTCATGAGGTTCAACAAGGGCAAGTGCAGGGTCCTGCACTTGGGGAGGAATAACCCTGGACACCAGTACAGATTAGGCGTGGACCTGCTGGAGAGCAGTCCCACAGAGAAGGACCTGGGTGTCATGGTGGACGACAAATTGACCATGAGGCAGCAGTGTGCCCTGGTGGCCAAGAAGGCCAACGGGATCCTGGGGTGCATTAAGAAAAGCGTCTCCAGCAGGTCGAGGGAAGTGATCTTCCCCCTCTACTCAGCCCTGGTGAGGCCACATCTGGAGTACTGCGTCCAGTTCTGGGCTCCCCAGTACAAGAGGGATGTGGAGCTGCTGGAGAGAGTCCAGCGCAGGGCTACAAGGATGATCAGGGGCCTGGAACATCTGCCCTATGAGCAAAGTCTGAGAGAGCTGGGCCTGTTCAGCCTGGAGAAGAGGAGGCTGAGGGGGGACCTGATCAGCGTGTATAAATACCTCAAGGGTATTTATACCCTTGAGGTGAGGAGGAGGGGGGCGGCCTCTTTTCAGTGGTGGACAGGGATAGGACTAGAGGAAATGGCTTCAAACTGAAGCATTGGAAGTTCCACAGGAACTTAAGGAAGCATTTCTTCACTGTGAGGGTGACAAAGCACTGGAACAGGCTGCCCAGAGAGGTTGTGGAGTCTCCTTCTTTGGAGATCTTTAAAACCTGCTTGGATGCAGCCCTGTGTCACGTGCTCTAGGTGACCCTGCGTGAGCAGGGGGGTTGGACTTGATGACCTCTGAGGTCCCTTCCAAACTTCGGCATTCTATGATTCTATGATTCTGAAAGATATCAAGAAGAATGTCAAGTTCCTCATCTCCGTTTCACCTGTTTCACTTTTTTTTTTTTGTAAAAAAGATGATGAAAAAATGATAAAAGTTCCTGAAACAGAGTGTTGGTAATCTCCTAAAAACGTTGCTATGGCATTCCTTAGACTATTGGTTTGAATACAAATGAGATTGGACTTGATTGATAAGGAAACTTAGCACCTGTCTAGATGATGTGAGCCTTGCTCTTCTTGTTTCCAAGAGGGGCTGAAAACAGGTGACTCTTTGCAAAAGTGTGAAAAACATGTTTACTACTAAGATGAGATGCTCCCTGTTGACACAGTTCTGCAACTGAGATTTGAGTTAGTCAACTGGGATGGATTAGCTTGTTCTGAGGAGCACATGGGTAAAGTGAAGATGCTTCTAATATTCAGGGTGGCTAATTTAAAGTTGCCTTGGTCTAACTGTATTTTACTGCATCAATTTACTGACTTAAATAGAAACTGACCTACATTAAGAGGATCTTTCTAATTCTCATAGCTCTATGACTAGTAAAATTGCTGTGTTAGAGTTACTTAAGTTCTTTTCAGGGAATGGTGGCTGAGAAACGGTATCTTGCTGACTGGATAGATTAATACATTTTTTTCCCATGACACTTCATTCATGGTACTCATGGTAGGAGTTATTTGACAAAAAGAGCTGCATTGTTCACAGTTAAGGTTTCTTACTGCCCTGCCCACTAGCACACCACTTTTATCTGGATAAGGAAGTGATTATTTAAATAAAATATTGCTGAGGAATTACATTTAAGGTGTGTCATTTAGCTATAATGTCATTTTTCCTCTGGTTAAATGTGAAGGTTGTGATTTTTGAGAAATGTGGTTGTAGGAAGAACTGTGGTCCTGTGGAAACTTTTTATTTCATTAGGCCTGAATTTTTAGCAGTTTGTTGCTACAGTTCAGCATTGACTGATCCCACATTGTTTTGCCAGTAAAACAAGTAACAACCTTTTCATCTGCATTTTAAATAGCTGGGGTAGGATTAATTCCTGAAGGAATTTAGGCTAATTAAGGCTAATTAATTGAGTCTTTAATGTTTTGACAGGACCCATCTCTTTAACACCAGTGGGTGTTTTGGGGGATCACAGTGTTTTGGTATCCATTTATTTCCTTGTTGAGGCTTGGCCACTCCAAAGACTTGTGCTATAGCAGCACAGTATGTTTTTCCAAAAGCAGAGTTTGTTTCTGGATTATGGGGGGAAAAGGAAAAGCTCTTTGCCCTTGAAGAGAGTAGAAAACAGCATCCATCAGTAACACCTGCTATAGCATATGACCTTAGGTGTCCTGAACTTCTGAAAGATCCGCTTGTTTAGAGCAAATAAATTGTATTGACCTCTGGCTCACATTCAAATAGGAACATTTCCAATTCTATGTATATAAAGAAGATGGAGATTTCCTTTGTGGGATAGAACTCATATGCCTGCTCTGTTGTTAAGGGGAATTATTTTCTGACTCATTTTTTTCTGTCCTTGGAGGTGACCATTTTAAGGGGAAATTGTGAAAGGGAGAAACAGTAGGTGTAAAAATTAAGTTTAAAGTAGCTGAAAAGGTATTGTGAATTCTTCAATCTATTTAACTTCTTCACCTTTATGAACTTATTTGTATCAAGCTTTCAAGCTTCTGGAATATGCAAGCTCTGCATTGCATGAATTTATTACCAATAGCTTTCCCAGAATTGTAAAGAGCTTAAAATTGGTAAGTTGTTTGTTGAATGTAGAGAGGTTTTTGATCTGTGGGTTAAAAATACAAACTTCTTATGTTTTCAAGGGAATTAATGAGATAAAAGCAAAATTCAATGAGTCCCACCTCTACTTTTTGGTCAAATTCCTGGTACGGTAGCATAGTTTCCCTGTTGTGCATTGCTCCGGGAGCTTTCTCTGCTAATAACCCACATCAGGACTCTGCTAAAGCATGTTTGAGACCTGACTCATTCATTTCCATTTAGGAAACCAAATCTCTCAGGACATGAGAGTACTCAGGACAGAGTGACAGGGAGTGTGGTATACCTGGGAAATTAGGTGAGTTAAAGGTAGTAGTTCCTCTTTTCTTATTTTCCAAATGGTCAACTTCATGTCTGGGTTACCACTGGAGCTCTTTCAGTTTGTTGCAACTTGCTTGTGCCCTGAGATCCCTGCTGAGGTATAACTTTGTGTTCACCATCAGGAGAGTATTTTTCCTTTCGTATGTATGTCAGTCAGGTGCAGAGGAAATAGCAGAAGGAAGCTTGGGGATCTTTTCCTTCCCCTTTGGCAGATGCTCTACAGCTCCTTTTCTTTAATAATCCCCAAAAGCTGAAAATGGAGTTTTTTTGAAACACCACCTTCTCTCAATAAAACACTACTTTCTGCCAACCTCTTGGTTTCCTAGGGGGTTAAGCCATACGTAATTTTGATATGTGAGGGTATATGAACATGTATGCATGTCAGTGTGCCAGTCCCTTCTAGTAGTATCCCAGTTCCCAGCTACAACTGCATGGAAAGAATCAAACCTCGCATTTTATTAGATAGACATGAGAAACCTTAATCCTTGTTTAACAGTGCCCAGCATTCATAGCTTCACTGCTTATTGAGGGCTCTGAACTTAGCTTCATTTTTGCATTGTGTTTGGCGCTTCAAACTCTCCAGATTTTTCCAATCCACATGGTTTACTAGGGCTGCAATCTGGAGCTTTGGTTCAGTATCCAGGAGACCCTTGTACTGGGCCTCTTCTGCCGTTAACTGCTGTGAGAAAGTCGTGATTCCTTATTAAGACTGAGTTTTCTCCATCTATAAAATAATATGCTTTCTTTGTAAATTAATGTCTAAAAGTTATTAGCTGATAAATGGGCATTATTAATGATATCTTATTTGCCTACAAGCAGCAATAAAATCCAGTAGCTACTAAAAGTGTGTAGAGAAGTCAGTTTCTGAAGTAGCTCTCTTGCATACTTCTTTGTTTTGTTTTCCCATCGCTATTTAGAAATCAGTTGTTTTATTTTAGCTAGCATTTTGTAACAGCTGTCTGACATTGAAATCAAAACTCTACAGTCACTCAAGATGATTTTATCTGTATATTCTTCCTTCAGTGGTATCAAGTCTCTCACTGTCACTGCAGGGATATTTCCATGTGTGCATGAAGATGTTGTATGTGAAACTCAAAATATACTGTATTTGTATGGTTCGTTTACAGTGCAAATTGTGGGGGAATGTTTTCTGTGCTTTATAGTAGGGTTGAGTATGAGAGACTGATATAGCTATTGTATGCTTCATTTTAACACTTACAAGGCATATCAAATTACATAGGGATTTTTGTCTTATATTTGAGAGGTTTTAAGACTTCTAAAATAGATGCAACTATTTATATATGGTGTGTATATATATGTGTGTGTGTGTGTGTGTATATATGTGTGTATACACATATAAACGCATATATATACATATAGATATACACACATATATACATATATATACACACACACATGCACATATATATATACATATACACACACACATATATATATGTATATGTCCCTGTTAAGGCAGTTGTTAGAGCCCACATTGTGTTCTGTTGCACAATATTTTTGTGAGTTAGGGAGTGCTAAGCCTCATGAAGGGCAGAGCTATCTAATTGATAAGCCTACGGAGATTCTTTTGGCAAAGAGTGTGGATGTTGGAGCTGGGCAGCAGGGAGGAATATGACAGAGAACAGAGATCTTGTAATTTGCCGATCTTAAACCTGCCGCTGTTTTTCGATTGTGTGACCTGAATTCTCAAGTAGTGTTGAGTGATTGTTTCTGAAATTTAGCTACAAAGACATTAGTGATCACTCAAAGAGGAAGGAAAGAGGTATAGAAATACTTCATAGGGAATTGGTATGTGTCCAGGCATCTATGCAATACTGATTTCAACATAACAAACTTCAAGGGCTTTTAGAGTCTGTCTTTTTGTATTTCACTAGTTTTAGAAATCTGTCTCTAATTTACATCCCATAATGGCTTGTGTCCTTCCAGATCCAGATTGCCTTTTTAAACTCTACTTCTAATTTGAAGCAAAAAAATTTAGACAAATCTCAAACAACCCATTAATGGGAGTCCAAGAAAAAGAAAGAGTGATAGATATAGTAAGAAGTTGTATTTTAATGAATCCTGTTTCTCCTCTACATGCTGCTCGGTCACACTGTCTTTTTAAATGTTGTTTTTGTGGTTAATGTTTCTTCAAGATTTGGGAATTTAGATGCATTTATTTATTTATTTGCTTACAACACTAAAGTCTACTTTTAAAAGTATTTGCTTTCTGCTTTGCATGAATAATAAACAGCTTCTCATTTTCCCCTTGCCATTCTGTTTTCTGTCAAATACAAGCGTTACTACAACATTTGGGGTTGTAGGCCTAGGACAGAGAGCAGGCACCAGAATTCCTGAAACAGAAACAAATCCGACCCTGGTTGCAGTGTTTCATGTTAGGCTCATTAAACAGACAGCAGATTTGCCACTGCAAAACTGTGGGTATCTGGTTACAGCAGCCCTTGCTAACAAGCAATTCTGCTGTTTTAGGAGTTTATGCAGATGGAACTGTCCTCTCTATCATCAAAATTGTCATTCAAGTAAACTTTAGAAATGATTACTGATGATTTAAAATCATTGTGTCACAGGAGACTCTATTGTTACAGTAAGAAATATACTATGTTAACCCAGAAATATCAACTCTCCAAAGTATATGTATTTGAAAATCAACAGCTTAATATCTATTGTATCAAAATGATGACAGATTTGCCTCAACTTGAAAATTTCCCACAGCTGTTGTTCTCCTCAGTGATCCTGTTAATATTTTCAAAAAATAAGAAAAATATTCCAGTAAAATCTGTTGGAAAAAGATTTAACTTTCCATGGCCACTAAAGCTAAATTATGTGAATACAAATATATGTACATACATAGAGACTCCTTGACAAGAGCATTTGTTTCATAATGAAAGAGAAATACATATCTTTTTTTCTGTTCCCTCTAAATACTGAGCACACTAAAATAGCACGTGCATATGTTTTCCACTGAAAGCTGGTTCTAGGAGGGTTTCTGTGGAGTAGTTCAGCTGGCTGCGCTTTAGATCGCCTTTCTCCCAGGAGAGTTTATGAAGAGTAATGTGTTCTGACCTAGTTCATTGTTTATACAACAGCATAGTATGTAGTGCTGTAGTCAAATTAAGTTGAAACTGTAGTTCTTGAGCCAGATCAGAGTGAAGAGGGTGACTATAGTGTTGTAACTATATGATCATCTCTAAGGAGCAAAATAAACTTTATGTGGATGCTGCAGTATATGACAGCACATGACGACAATCTCAGCACTTACCAGAATTTCACCAAAGCCAGTTCGATGTAGTTTTGCTGTCCTACGTTTTCCTTTATCCTCCCTGGGATATTCTCTTGATCTCTGTTTCTGTGAGATCTCATGAGGTGCCTGTCAGCATCCGAGACCCAATTTAGCTTTTTTCAGTACATTGAATACAGCTTTCTCCACACCTCACTATTGATGGTGATGGTCTCTTAGATGGTGATGTGGTACACATAAGAAGCTGGATACATATACTTAAGTTTTTGCAGAATTAGGGTTTGCCTCCTTCTACTGTTTTGGTTTCTGTCTAATACAGTATGTTTATATAGGACTGCTATAGCTATGGCATAGTACTGGCTGCAAGGAATACTCCTCTTTGGAAATGGCGTTCCCTGAGGAATGGGTTTTGTTTAACACTGGGTAATCATTTAAAATATAGCTCAGAAGTGCTACTAAAAACTTGGTAGAAGTCCTGTGCTACTAAATTTTTGATCATTTTGTCATAGAATGAAATGTCAAGCTACATTTCCTTCCTTACTCTGTATTTCCATAATATAGTAAATTCTGTTGCTCTTGGGAAATACATATCTAAACTGTTGCTTAAATCTAGAGTTGTTCTTTATATTTGCCTATTTTTCCTTTATCTTTAAGAAGTTAAAAAGAGTTTACTAATAATTGTGCATTTTGGAGGTTCCAGTTAGGGTTATTCAACCTTTTTTCATTTCCAGAAGGCTGTTGATGTGAAGCCAAGGGTGGAGTCCTGTAATTATATCAAAGGACAGCAGAATGTATTTATTGTTTTCAATCCAAGTGAGTAATTTGTCACAATGCCCATTATGCAGTGGCGTGAGAGTAAACTATACTTTATAATACTGTCATTAACCCAGCAGGGGATTTTTTGCCATTTTTTTTTTTCCACAAGGATTTCCTTCCTTGCATTTCGTAGTATATTATTTGCTTTGGCTTAATCCTGCACTGGCAAGAGTCTGACTAGGGCAGTACAAGTGTGTCCATGAGAATGTTCCTCTTGGCAAAAGATAATGTGGGACTAGAGGAATGGTAAGATGTAGCCACAAATTTGTTTGAAGAGACATTGCATGAAAAAAGGCCTGGAAGCCTTCTGTCATATTTGTAGGCCCATAGTTGATCACAAAATTAAAGTTGCACTTTTAAAGTGATGGTGAAGCATCAAGAGATAGTCATGTTAAGGTTTAGTTGACTATTTGAAATTCAACCAGGCTGGTACACCCTTAAATTCTATAAATTTGTCTGGTTATCACAGAAGAGTAGGGTTTTTGTTGTTGCTGTTTGTTTGTTTGTTTGTTTATTCGTTTTTTGTTTTTGATGAGGTAATTTGGTACTCTCTGCTTCCACTTCAGCTGGAAATGCTGCAAGAAGAGCCTTTCTTATGGTGTGAGATTTATAATTGTTATTATTTCAGTATTTTTCATTCCATACCTGGTGGAGGCTCAAAGTACCAAAGACATGCTAGAATGAAAAAGTAACATTAAAGGGCCTTTATCTGAATGTTATTTTCAGACGAAGTTGATTGCCTTTTTTTTTTTTTCCCTGTGTCTATGAATGGTAATTTGGCTTAAGATGTATAAGCTTTCTTCTTCTGAGAACTTCAACCTTTTTCTTGAAAGCAAGTTGGATAGAATTAGGTTTCCATCTTTAGGAGTCCAGTTACTTAATTTCTTTATGCTCTTTAACGAAGAGTACATTGCTAGCTAGACTCATATCAGATATAATTCCAGGGAAGCAAATAGAGTTATAACAGGGCTGATCATTCATTTAAAAATGTAATTTAATAGATGACTGCATATAAGAAAATTTCTTTGTTGAACCTGTGTTTCGAGGATGCATATGTCTGATGCATGGGGGCTGGTGCTTTCTACAGGGCCTTGTGGTTTTGTGACCAATTGGGAGGATTTCTCCCTAGTAATAAGGAATTGAAACAAAAGTTTGAAGCCTACAGGCATCAGAACAAGGCAAGAATGAGGATCGGTATCATATAGCAAAAGAGGAATCCTATCCCTTCTGAGAAATGCAGAGGTTCAAAATGTGTTGATTTATTTGAATATTCCACATATCTTGTGGCATCTTGGAACAGCACCTCTAGATTTTTCACCAGTAGCAGAGGTGAGTGTCCCTGGAGTATCTTTTGCCAGAGTTGCATCAAGCCTTATTTATGCTAGGGAGAATTCTCTTCCCATGTTTTTGAATACTCAATAGCTTAAAAATAATAAATATTAAATGATAATATATGCAGTCTTGTTGTTTGATAGCAGTAACTTTCTTTAATTACATTGTATCACTAATCTTGTAGCTGATAAATGTGAAAGGAGGTTGTGAAATTATGTTGGCCTTTATTATTTTAATTCTTGGCTTCTCTCCTTCAGCCATGATAAAAAGTTAATGGCTTCTAGTAGAGAAGAAAGAGAGTCTCTAACTTGTCTACATTAGTGCTGGGTAGATAGCAAATTCCCTTACTGGAACTGCTGGTCAGGAAGAACAAGAAAGAATTTACCATGTTATCTCTTGTGGGAAGTTAGGGTTGGGATTCAGATCTCTGCTTAGCCTGACCTGTGCCTTAAGAGGTAGGTGATGGGTGCTCTGAGAAGGGTGAGATGAAATACATCCAGCCGTTTCTCTGGGTGAAACACTTCTGTCAAGGCAGATGCGTCTGCTAGCATCTCTGGTCATTCCTACCCCCTGCCCATGTTCTTGGTTATATAAACAGGTATAAATACATTTTTCGATAGGTAAAATAACTCACAAAGTAAAATTTCCACTTTTTTTTTTTAAACAAAAAATGAGCCGCAAGGCTGCTATTATCTGGTTTAGTGGAAGTATAAAGTACAGGTGAAAAGGTGTTCTCTGAAAATAACAGCATGCACTGAAGTACTGTAAATAGTCTTTTCAGGCAAATATGTTACAGCCTAGAGATTGCTTCAAAGGGGAATTAGTTATTTTTTAATGTTCCTTTGACAATGAATATTATCAATAAAATGCAGTATGACTAAAACATTGGTTCCTCAGTGGTTCTTCTGAGTATACCAGTGAAGAGTAGATTTTAATGCACATTTCAGTGCTCGGCCTCTGGCTAGTTTTTGTCCTTTGGTACTGACCTACTAAATTGAGTTGAAACTCTGGACTACATTAATTTTTCAACCCACTGATCACAGAGCTTATGTGAGACTTGGTGAGCCTGGCCCCAGTATATATCCTTGTTGGCTGACTATTGACCCTTGTAGCTAGCCTGAAAGAGAGCCGAAAATTGAGCTCAGTGCAGAGAAGAATAACCTTCCTCCTCCTAATCCCTGAGGCTGAAGCACTGGAGCTTGCACTCCTGCCTCCCAATTACTTACTCTGGCTATAAGGACACAATGCCGTTTTTACTTCTTTCCTTTCACAAAACATGTAACCTTTTTTTTTTTCATTTATGTTGCTGTCTCTCTAGTCAGAGGCCAGAGCTTCACTGTGAAAGGTAATGCATTACACAGAATGAAAGTGGTTCCTTCCTTCACCTTTACAATTTTAGTTAGGAGAGTTAGGCATGACATGAAGAGAATCAAACATATGGGCATTGAATTGGCATTAAATAGCTATTAAGTGCTACCACTCTCTTAAAACGCAAACAAAAGCCTTGCAAAACAATTGATCAAGTATAAAACGCCCACATTGTAGGAATTAAAATTCAGTTGATGCCTTCTGCAGTGGATGTTATCCAGTACCAGGCAGTGGGATTTTTTTTTCTTTTTTTTTTTTTTTAAGGAGTGTTCTGTTGCAGTGCAAAATCTCTAAATTATTAAATTACATAGATATTTAAGTGAACGGAGTATTGCTTGCAGACACATAGTGCCCAAATAGTTTGGATTATTCATTTTTATCTACATTCTCACATATGCTTGAGAAAACAGTTCTAGTGCAGGTAATGTTTTTTTTCTGTTGTTTTTACAAAGTATTAAGTGAGTGTTATAAGGAATTCAAACTGTTAAGATAATATTTATGTTCTATCTTGGCTTCTAGGGAGTCAGTCTTTAAATACAGCATAACTCCATTATTTTTATCTTGTGTTTTGGAAGCATTTAACCTTTTTTTTTTCTTCTTCTTTTTTTTTTTTCTGTCTGTGCTGTACTTGAGACTTGGTATCAGGGGAAATTTGAGTTGTTCATACCATCTAACATTCTGTGACAAAACTCTGTAGAATTCCTGAAAGAATAGAAAGCTTACCAGGAGATTCAAAAAATAAAGAGTGGGAGTGGGGATTGGCCTTAAAGCCTTTTATGGTTGGGGTTCATTTATATGAAGCCGCTGCAGACCACAATGATTTTTTTTTTCCCTTGTGCGTGTTATTCTGCAGGAACAGATGGGACCTGAAGACAGCTCAGGGGGACTTGGGGAAGCTAAATGCCCATGGCTGACAGGCACCACTAGACAGAGCATGGTGCAGAGCAGAGCTGAGCAGAGCTCGACTCTTCCTGCCTCGTGTCTGTGCTGGATGGAGCACGGACCTGTCCGGGCAACGCGGTGCGAGCTCCACTGCCTCCTCCAGGCTTGCCGTTAGCTGTGTTATTCCCCAGGTCCTTTGGGACTGTCTCTCCTGTGTTCAGCTAGACATCTATAGATCCTAATTTAGTTCAGAGACAAAAAGGATGGATGCTATGGGATAGCTTGGAAGAATGGTGCTATTAAAATAACAAACTCACAATGTTTGTATTTTATTTTTAGCTTATTTCCTGTTGTTTCTCTGTGGTTGCTGCCTTTGTAACAAAAGCTTCCTTTCTAGTTGCTTTGCTTAAAATATACATATATTGTGCATATAGGCATCTGTGTGGCAAGGCATCTGGGTGTGGACTTGCCAGATCACCAATTGAATTGGCATTAAGGCAACTGAGGCATCAGTCTTTGCTAGTGGATAAAGTGCTGTTGGTGCAAACTCCCTGAGGATGAGTACACAACCGTAAGGGGGTTACTCTGCAGGCCATGTTCCTAACCTAGGTGGTGGTGGCATGGGCCATCTCTCCTCAGACAGGCCCTGCACAGTGATGTCAGTTCAGTCTTGACCCAGACACAGACTGTCTCTCCTCCACTACTTTGTGGCAAGGACTGAGTCTGCCTAAGTCCCTGGAAGTGTTTCACATAAGCGCGAGTTGTTCACTAGGCATTACTACATTTATGCATATTGAAATGAGGTAGGACCTTCAGATATTAATGCAGAATGCCATCCCTTGACACGTCAGTGACTTTTCTATTTTTTCTCTCTCTTTTCTATTTTTTTTCCCTTTGAAGTGAGGTTATTGAGTCACACAGAACTGAGCGAAACACTTAAGATGCTGCAGACAATAATCAACTTCCTTATTTCTTCGCCTATTCGTGTCCTGACCAGACAGTCCTTGTCTTCTTGATTTCCGATCTCCTCCCTCATACTAAATTCCCTTCCTGAACTTTCCTGGCTTATGATAAAACCACAAAGCCCATCCGATTACTTATTTAGGCATATTGTTTCCTTTTCTTTGTGAGGGAGAGCCAATTCTCATAACATAAACAAAAGTTATCCTTGGACAGGTAAATACCAGCAAATGATTTGTTGAACTCAAGTGTTACACATTTCAGAGAGTTTCCAATCTCTCATGAGTATTACAAATAGATTTAAGTAGGATTTTTTTTCCCCCCTGATTTTCCTGTTGGGTATTTGCTAGAGCTGGGAAAAAGAGAAAAGTTGTCAAAAGCTGACTTTTTTGTATTTATTTTCACATGGTGTTATTATTGCTAAGGGATATACCAGAAGTAGAATTATTACACAGTAATGCATGCTGTGGCTTAGGTCCAGCATCACATCATCATTTTGGCCACAGCCTCTTCTCTAGCGACAGATGGGGCATGAGTTGTCTGTATTTTGCTTAAACTGTACTGTTCTTGGCATGTTTGACTGTATATTTTGTAGTGTTGTAGCTGCCTCTATGAAGAGATTTTAATTCTGCAGTGTTTAAGTGGAATTAGGAAGTTCTGGCCATAGCATAAGCACCCCAAGGCGGGTTTTTACTCATGGCCTCCTAGGATACCTGTATTTCTGGAATCTTTTGGTCTTAGGCTTACACATGTGAGTCAGCTCACCATCTGACTCAGTGCTGAGTTTGATATCCATAATTTCTCTTCCAGATCCTCTAACAGGAGTTATCATGTATGGTCTATCATCAAATCTTACAGATTTTATATTCATTGGGTATAATGGTAGTCATGGTACTCATAGAAGCCTTCTTTGAGTTAAATACATGTGTTTTGTATAAACTCTCTTCATTGTCTTCTTTTCCTAGGTATTATGACAACTTTACCCAGTGCACAGAACGTGAAGCCAACAATGCAAGTTGCTTTTGGCCAAACCCCCTTGCAGAGGGCTTTATCACTGGAATCCATAAACAGTTCTTTTCAAACTGTACTTCTGAAAAGGTTCACTGGGAAGATCCACCAGATGAAATTCTCGTAACTCTGATCTTGATCCCAGTCATGCTGACATGTGCCATGATAACATTGGTAGTATGGTGCAGTAAAAGAAGTGATATCCTGGTTTAAGTTGCTACTCTTGGCTTTCTTTTTCCCATTTCTTTCTTCTAAAAAATGCAGAGGGAAAAGAGAGGAACAATATAGCCTGCAGATGCAGAACCTGAGAGATGCTGAGAGAGAGGATAATCTTGTGTTCAAACATCTGCTGCTGAAAGTCATTGCTTCTGAGCTGGCTGTCAGTGCTGCTAATAGAAAGCTTTCTACTAACATCAGGATTCATAATCATGAAGTTCACAAACCATTCTAAGAAGCAGGAGTGTCCCCGGAAATGGACCTGTTAGCTACAAGGGGGCTAAAATTACTTTCCAATAATTAAAGCTGATTGATAAAGTATGTTCTTGAAGACAGTATGTAAATGTATATATGCTTGCTACAGCATCAACTTTGGGGGAGTCATCTGGAGAGTCTTGAATGGAAGACCATATGTAAAGGAATCAATCATGAATGTAACCAATGGCAACTTTTTCTGGAAGCTACTAAACATCGTTATCAAGAACTGGAAATATTGGCAAAAAAAGCTATTTATATGGCCAGTGACTCTCCATATTTTAAAAGCCATGTTTTAAAAGAGTTTATAAATGCCTTTTAAGCATGGCTAGTCGGAGTTGAATGGATCACAGATGTTGGGAAGGATACAGATACATATACGGGATACATATTTCACAGAGTTGAAAAATGTGAGAGGACAGAGGATGATACACTAAGGAGCAGTGAAGAAAGTTTCATGCACCAGACTATTTTTCCTCTTTTATAATTATTATTCTTGATGACTTGTGTTCATTGTATAGTCCCCACGCTTGCTTCAGATTGCACAAGTGATGCCCTGCAAATAAACACAAGGTGTGATGTTGATTGAGGTGCCTTTCAGAGAATAATTTTGTACATAAATCAATTTTCATCATGTGAAGAACGTGGGAACTAAAGTACGAACATCAAAAAGTTGTAAACGTTGTTTGGAAACAACAGACAGAGAAGGAAAATATCTGATTAAAAGTCTTACTCAATGAAGTAATTCCTATGTAACAAATAAATATCATATGACTAAAATAAAACAACTTCTATGTATGTATTGTAAACTTTTGTTGTCTCTCATTGCAAAAAGGGCCTTCAAAAATACTCCAATTATTATGAATATCAAATATTCCATTATTATGAATGACCAAATTCTGTTACAAGTGAGTCTCCATTTTTTCCATATCCTATACCCACAAGTAAAAAACAGCTAGAATGGTCAGGAAATTGGTGTTTCATATCCATGCTGCTTAGATTTTTCTCCTTTAACGTTCTGGCTTGATATTTGAGATTCAGTTCTGTGTGTAGGAGGAGTGTTTCTAGTCCTGAATCAAAATAGAATTTGCACTTTAGAGTTAGCATTTTATTGAAAGTGCTCATGTGCAGAAAGATAAAGAGCACCTGTAGCTGCAATGTTTTGTTTTCACATCCTTTCCCAAGAGTTGAACACAGTTGCTTGATATTTTCATTACCCTTGTGGTAAATGATTCATTTTGTAAGGTGTTTCCTGTGTATTTTTCCAAAGATACTCTTTAATTCTCTGAAAACTGTTAGAAGATTGCTCTTTGCAAGAGTGAAATATATGGTAATATGTGTTAAAGATTCATTTTGTTTTTCTATTTAACTATTATTTATTGAAACAACATGTTTTGGTCCACTAAAGCCATCAGTGAGCTAAAAAAAAAAAAAAAAAAAAAAAAAAAACTCAGTCATTTGATCCAAAGGAATATTCATTCAAACATTTTGTTGGCCAAAATCATTTTTTTTTTTTTTATTTTGATGTCTTCCAAAGCATACTCATTTCAATCTAACTGCTAATTTAATTTGTTACAAATTCCTGACCAATCCTGGCTCATTTGAAACTCTATTCACCTGATCAAAAAGTCTGCAGAGTGCTCTCAGCTAGCATAATTCTTTATAACCCTGATTGATCTGGAAATTATACGGAGGGGAAAAATTGATGCAATTGTGCTGCCATGTGTTTATTAGGATCTTTAAGGAAATGTCATGTTTAAATGAATTCTGTTTAACTTGAAAATATAATCTAATGTATTGTTTTCAGCAGAGCTTAAAAAATGTGAGATTCAAACAGAGTAGATTTCTCCTTAATATGCTTGTGCTGCTGAGGGGAAAAGGAAGATTCTGTAGCTACAGTGAGCTGTGGATGTGAAAATTTATTTGTGTTTTTCTGTCTCCTCCACTCAACACAGAATCTTCCACTCTTTATCAGGTACATGCAATGCAGAGAAACTGAAACAGTGTGTGGGAAGACATCATTAATTTAAAGCAGGCCTAGTGGTTAAATGCGCAGAAACACTTGTAGTATTTGCAGGGTAATAAGCAACCACAGTGTCCCGCTCTTATCAGCTCTGTTCATTAATAGAGAACCAGAATGGTTCTTTTGATATTGGTATTGATATTTTGATATTGGTATTGATGTATTGGTTCTTTTGATATAGTCTATACTATAGTCTATATATGTGTTGGTGAGAAATAATTCTATCTAGTGTTTTTTTATTATTATTTTATTTTTTTTCTTTTTATTTCTTTACTCTTTGGAGTTACCTTTTCCCCAATGCCTCTGTGCATGGCCAAGAAAATCATGCCTGGGACCTGGCTCATTTTTTAAATGCAAATTATTTTTGTTACAACAGTGCCTCAGAGGAAAAGAATATGAGAATCAAAGAGAAAGAAAATAAGTGGTCCCAAATCATTTTTATAATTTAAATAGTGGTTGTTCTGTAGTAGTGCTTGGACTGGAAGAGCAATGACAGCTCTGATAAGCAGCTAGCAAAGACAGACAGCTGTGCTGCTGTAGAGCTTTTCTGCACACAGGAGGAACAGGGAATGTCTCTATTTCCTGTGTGGTAGAACAGCTTCAGCAGGGAGCTTGACCAGACCCTACCTGCCTTGGTCCCTAGCTACCTTGGGGAATGGGACTTGGGATCGTTCTGTCCTCTGGCTGTGTTTCCTCATACCTGCTGTAGATGATGATGTCTCTGCTGATCTAAATGGCATCTGTGGATCCTGAGGGGAGATCAATTACTGGGATCTTTTGGGAGCCATATGTTATGCTTGAATCCTTGAAGATACGAAAGTACAAAATTCCCCTGGAATGAAGCATCATGGCTAGTGTTTGCAGTGTCTCTGTTTCCAAAGGCAAAACAAATGTTGCATTTTTTTACTTAGTGTCTTGAGAGGAGAAAGGCAATTAGTGACAGTCATTGCTTCTGAATACAAGAAGACAGAAACTCTATAGATACTTAGAAACACATGCATTGTTACATAAATATTGAAGTTGTGTGCCACAACTTCAGGTTGTAGCACAAGCTATTTAATTTTAGTTAAAGGTGTTTCTACCTTCTTCACAAAGAACTTTGCAAGAATAAGCTGAGAACCCAAAATAACTTTGTGAATTTGACAATAAAATAAAATAAAATAAAATAAAATAAAATAAAATAAAATAAAATAAAATAAAATAAAATAAAATAAAATAAAATAAAATAAAATCCTCTGCATGATAGAAAATCTGAGGTATTGAGAACAGAGTGGTGCTGGTGACTGGAGCATAAGAGCTGCTGGGTATTTAGGTGAACACTCAGCAAGACATTTGGAGCTCATTTGGAAAGGAGATCTATAGTAATAGTGCCTGGAGTGCTCTGTCCACACTAACTGGGAATGGAGGTGGGGAAGTGCCTTGTTTCTGAATCCCAGTGGAGGCACAGGCAACAAATAGGCACCAATCTGCCGAGAGCTGCCTGGGCAAAAAATGACTGCTCTGAAATGTAGGGAGCTGCATTAACGTGCTCTTCTGCTTGACTTGGCTTTGTGAGGCAGCTCCTACTGCCTTTGGACAGTGCCTAACTAATGCAGTAATTACTTGACTAATGGGCTGGAGAAAAATGGAAGAAAATGTGTCTTTTTAGCATTTCCTGGGAATAAATGTATATGAGCCAGTGCATCAAGCATGTGATTGGGGTGTGTTTGGGTTGTTTGGGAACCTCAGAACCGGCAGCAAAGAAACTGGAATTATTCATTCTCATTTGTTATAGAGTTATCTAAATTTCAACTCAACTTTTCAAGGTGGAATTATTTTTTTTCTTTCTGAGTTTAGATATCCAGAGGGTAGGTATCAACCTGTGAGCAAAACTCACAGTCACCTCAGTCTAAATAAGACACCTATTTTTGGTCAGGTTAGTGGTTGGAAATGTGCCCTAGGATCCACTGACTGGCTCTGACTGACAATCTCACTGTATGGAGTCTCGGCTACAATGTAGGGTACTTGAATGACAGAGGAGATTAATCATAATCGCAAGTACCTTAGTCCCCTCTGCTTTGGTGCCATACTTGAAAGGGAGTAATCTCAGGTGTGATGAGGATGAATGCATGAATGATTATAAGGTATTTAGATCAGGTAAGTGATCACTTAGATCACTTAAATAGATCATATTTACAATAGCCGTTAATATACTAAGCAGTTGATAAAAATGGGAAAAAATGGGATTCAGAGAGACTTTTCAGCTTTCAGTCCATTTGACTGTCCATTTTTTTCTTCATTGTAGCATTTCTCTGCCTTGCAGTTACTCTTTTTAAACACTAAATGGAGTGGAAGAGAGAAATATATCTCCATTAAGGCATAGCCTTATGCACGTGCTGAAATGCAGCTGTATTTCCTCTCTGTGATCGACATTAGCATGAGTCTTTTGTCACCTTCATTCTCCTGCAGCTCCTAGCTAATTCAAAAGCAATTTTTTCCTGACAGTTTCAGTAACATTAAAGCTGCAGAGTGACAGCGGAGAGGAGGCAGTTTAGCATACAGCTCTGTAGAACTGAAATACCTTGTTTGGCTTGGAAGCTAATTAGGCTGTTTCTCGCAGAGCTCACCAAGCTAGCTCTAATTCTAATAATTCTAGAGCATATCTTTTAAATGCTCACTTAAAAACTTAGGATACATATAATGACTCACCTCCTACAATCAGCTCAGGTTTAAATATCTTGGTCATGAGCATAAGACGTTGGCTTATTTGTTCCTTGCCTCTAACAGGACTTTAGCACAACTACAAGGAGACTTGCTGCCCTTTTACAGCAGGAATAATAGTTTATCTATATGTTATTGGGAGCAAGTTAAGCTGTGTGTGAATGGGGTATCTTCTTGCTATTTGGTGCCTAAACACACACTAAAACAGTGGTCAGGGTTATATGGGTGCTTGTCACTTCAGAGAGGATATCCCAATATTTTATCATCTAAGCCACTCTCCTTGTGGTACCTGTGATGGCACAGATGCCATTTCAGCCCAGGACAGCAGGAGCACAGAGCCAGCAGCAGTATTAGAACCAATACATCTTGCTATTTAGATTTGGAGAAGCCTTTAGGTACTGATTTGGAATAGAAACTGGTTTGGAGAAGACAGGAACTAGTGTGGAGTACATAGGAAATGTCACATCAAATCATTAGTATAGTAAATGACTGAAAGACACTCATATCTGAGTGAGCTCTAGCAAATGAATTCAACTAAATATTCACATTTGAATAAAATAAATGCATGTGAAGTTATAGTTTGATTTTTAAGTGGATCCTCTTCACTGGCATGAATTTTAACCTCAAAGAAGAGAGATGGGTGAAGAAGAAAGAAAATATATTCTTTACCTTGTCATAAAGTTAATAATTTTATTTATTAGTGCTTCAGTTTACTCTGCAATGTAGAAATAAATTTATGTGAAGTGCATAGTTTCTTTACAGATTCACAGATTCACAGAATATTTAGTTTCTTTAGATCAATTTTCTTTAAGATCAAGCACATGCACGCTTTCAAGGTCATGAAGCATCTAACACTTTGGAAATGTAGGTGCTCTGCTTTCTGCTTGGAGGGTGGTGAGATGCCACTGCTGCTTGCTGGTTAGTTACTTAGGGTGTCTCTAGATAACTCTGATGGAGACAGTAGTGGTAGGTCACAGTCTCTGAACCAGCAGAATGCAGAAAACAGCTTATTTTAGAGATAATCTTGCTGTCTCTCATGGAGTGCTGTGAAAAGGGTGCTTAGTTCTGATGCAGACATTCTGGAGTCAGTCTGCAGAGTTAAAAGCCTCACTTGGGAAAGCCTGACCTGGATGGGTTTTGTCAGAGAGGGTAATTTCTAAGGATAAATTTTATAAGAAAGACCATGGTTTATAGGAATTTTATAGGAGCAACATCTTACAGAGCTCTGTGCCTTTCCTAGTGTTTTAGCTAAGAGGATTCCCATGAGCTTGAGTCTCCTAAGAAGAAAGATTTGCTTCAAATATAATGTTTATGAGGTGGTAGTAATGAATTTTTCTGTCAGCAGAGAGTGCATTGGCTTTTCTCAGACTGACTAATTTATCCCAGATTATTTTAAAATCAGAGCTCTGCCAGCAATTTTTTGCCTTTTTAGGAATTAATTTGAGCATTAAAATTACTTTTCGAAACTTTTGGATAAATACCACTATTTGGCAATCATACTGGCTGTATATTTGTCGACTCCTAATTTTTAAAATCTTTCAATTTTTTCTCTCTTGCAAAAATAACTCATTTTAAGCGTACTTTCTTTAGAAGAGTAGCAAAACTGGAACTCCAAATGTCAAAGCACCTTTGATGATAGCTAAAGTTATGATACCTAAAGAAAAAAACTCCTGTAAATCTGTTATACTAAACAATGATTTTCCCTTTGTAAGAAGTATAAAGAAGTCAAACCAGTTAGCATAATTTTTATACTTCCGTTGTGACCGATCAGGACACTTCTCCATCTGTGTGGAGTATATTATCTGAAGTAGTTATAGAACAGTGGTGAAGAATTTTGATTTAATCACAAAAGGTCAAGGAAAATGGTTCCGGCTAAATACTTCAAATTCGGCAGATTGTAAGACTGAAAGATAGGCTTATCTTATAGGCTTATGTAACCTTATCTTAACCTTATCTTATGTAACAATTAATATTGTCAATTCATGCTGTAGGGTAATAGTTTAGAAATAAAAATAAATTATAGCTAGTCTAGACTACAGACATTTCTAGTATTAGTCAACTATATTAATTAAACTGGAGGGTTTTCCTGAGGAAAATGTAATATTGTATGTTTTTGCATGGATATGTTGAAGATCCAGTATGATAGTTTATGACAGCTGAGGCCTTTTTTAGAAAAAGAATACGGAAAGGAGCAAGAATGTAGCTAAATTTGAAAGAGAATAGTCCTGCATCAACTTTCAGATGTGAAGAGTCAAAATATTTGAATCTGTCAAATGTTTTTACCATGCTGTCGATGACTATGATTGATAGTTGTGGGTTTCAGAATCTTTCGTTCTTTCATTACATTCATGAAAGTAAACACCAATATTGAAGCAGAATTTGGAAAAAATGGTGCATCTTAAATTATTTGGTTTCCAAGGACCATAATGCAATGAATTCTATATTAATAAAGCAAATTGCTGAAATTTTGTTTTTCTTTCTTTTTTTCCCAAGCATTGCTACTCACATTTCCCAAGTGATATATGCTGTGTTACAGATTTGGAAGTGAAAACTGAAAACTGGAGGACTTAAGGCCAGCCTGAGATCTGTGTCTTTAGGCCAGTTACCAACATGAAGGCGTAATCCAGTGGCTGCTTACTTGGAAAACAGTATATGCAAATGTGAAAATATTCTGCCTCTATATTGCTGCTGAGTCTGTGAAAGGGTGACTTACACACACACTGAGAAAAGATCTCATTTCATCTAGTTTAAATTATCTGAATAGATCAGCAACTGTGGAAAATGTATGAGGAATTACACTATATATCTCTGATCTATAATTTTCCCTTATGTGCTACTATATCAAAAATAATGAACTATAATAATAATGGTAATGGACAATGATAATTCCTTTTTCGTTATAATATACTCATGAAAGCAATGAGACCAATTTATAAGTCAGGCCATTATGGTTTTATGGTGACAGTAACCACTTTTTTTTTTAAAAGAATCTACATTATCTTCTAGTTGAAAGGAAAAAACAAGCAGGAAAAAGTATTTGACTCCAAGTTGTGTACACTAAGAACTCTCATAAAATTTAATTAGAAGTATTTTTGTAAAATTTTTCTCTAACAAGCATGAAAAACTGCAAATAAAGGCTTGGGATTGACCCATGCAATGTCTAATGTAACACTGCATAAATAGAATTAATAAAACCTGCTGCAATAGTATGTAATATAAATTGCAAAGTCATGATAAAGAAAGGATGCATTGAGATGTCCTTTTCCTAGCTTGATACATCCAAAAAAAAAAAAAAAAATTGAATCAGGAGATAATAAATATCTTCACAGTATGTCTCATATGAGCTAATCATGAACCGTAGGAAGTTTGAGCACTTCTCAGAGAGTATTTTGAGTGGCTGATGCATGAATTTCTGTGCACTAAATGAAGGTCTTCCATATTACCAGAAACGTGGATGCAAAACAATATATAGTATTAGAAACATGTTATCATATGGGACAATAATAAAAATATACTCTTTGGGGCTACAGTAAGCTTAATGTATAAAATCAATAAAAAATAATGGAAATACACAGACTCTCCTTAGATGTTTTCTACGTGAATTTTTCATACAGTTGGCTGCGACCTCTCCTTCTGAAAACACTCCACAATTCTCTCCAATATGTCGCTGTGGTAGTCTTTATCTCAGTGAGCTGTTTTGTTTTGTTTAGTTTTATGGTTATTTTATATTCTTAAAAAAAACCCACAGTAGTAAAACCAAGTTATCTGAATTCCAGTTCTTTACTTCTTTAATGCTACATCTCTTAACTTGGCAGAGCCCCATATCCCCATACTGAACAAGTCTGGCTTTTTGTTTTGTTTGAAAGCCTAGAATAGTATGACTGAGACATGATGCATTTTTTTTTTTTTTGTGGTCAGAGTACATCATCTGCATACTACTTCATTTCTTTTTGAAAACAGACGCTAGAAACAGAGGTTAGTAAGAATTGCAGATACTCAATACTTTTGAAACTCAAGTTACCTTTTATTTCAATCTGTCACTTTAGTCTCACAAGTGAAATTTTGATTTCACTGGACTAGTGGTGAGATAAGTATGAAGGCTGAAGGCTTCCATTAGTTCAAGATAAATAAGCAGTATTTGTATTCTGTCATATAGATACTGATATTCTCCCAATGTACTTCATGGGGAGAGATGAGAATTTGACTTGTTTGCTTTCAGAACAGCAGCAGCAGGGAGGATCAGCTCCGTCTCTGTTGTTCTGTTGTTCTGTTGTTCTGTTGTTCTGTTGTTCTGTTGTTCTGTTCAGAAGCACCAGGTGCTTTCTGAAAGTCTCCATCTCCACTGGGTGTTAGCTGTGCACACTGATACCACCCATAAAGTTCATGAGAAGGTACTCAGAGAAGTATGATCAGAAGTAACAAGTGTATCCTTTTGCATTTTTCTTAATTCTCTTCTTGCGAAGAAGCAAGTAAATATGTTTATCGATGTGATTCTTCCTCATCTTCTAATACCTTCTAATATTCAACAAATACTTTTCAGTCCAGTGATGGAGACTACAGAGAATTCAAAGAAGTATTTTGCTTTAGAATCTCAGCAAATGACTTCCTTAATGCCCTCCTTTACAAAGGCCAGGCTTCGTTTTAGCTCAACTGCTTTAAACAAATGTCCGTCAAACATTTCCAAACATCTATTCCACAATTCTCTTTATCCGCTCAGTGCAGATTTCAGTCTTACAAACTTTAGGCCTTCAAAGATACACCAGTCATCATTCTAAAATATTACTGATCTTGGTAACATATTAGCAGATAAAAAACATTAATCATCCTTTTTTTGTGTGTGTGTTGGCCATTCTTCTTGCTTTATTTTCATGGCTTTTTCTTTCTTTCTTTTTGTAGGCAAGCCAAAAATGGCAAGTTTCAAATATATTTCAAGCTGTAACATACAGTCTACAAAAAAACTGATCAGCATGACTAGCAGCTGGGATAGAGGCACTCCTGATCTAGGGAGAAGTGTCATGATCACACCATGTGAATGAGAGTGTCTGGCAGGGAGTCATAAATCTGGTTTAGGGGAATCTTGCATAAATGCTAGACTTTCATTTGTAGACAAAGTGAAAATGGTGAGGCTCCATTCCTACCTCCAAGCAAAATGCATCTGTCTCTCCTTCATCGTGATTTGTAAATACATAAAAAATGCTTATGTAGTTATGAATAAGGAGAGATAAGAAAAACCTGCTGCAAGTTATTTTGAAGAAAAGAAAATAAAATGACAAAACTTAACTTAAAATTGAAATTTTACAGCAGCTCTAGCAAGCAAGAGATGCCATACATTTTATGATTGGTGTGATTGTTCTTGTAAATTTTAATTATTTTGGAAAAAATAATTTATGCAAAAATAGTTATAACCCGATATCCAAATATCCCCAGTGAATTAAAGTAAATGTTATACAGAGGGTTTAAAATACAATTAGGACAAGCAGAATGAACACATCACATTCCCATTCAGTTATGCCCAAAGCTATTATTAAAATCAAAGTATTCAGAGGAGAAAGGCCAATGCACTAGCCAGTTGGACCACCCAGCTCACAGGCAAAAATAGAAGCCACATTCCCTTTGTTGAATATGGGCTATTCTAGCTCATGGGAATACTTGATTGGAAGGAAAAATGTGGTTGTTGATCTTCCAAATATTTTTTATAAATGGAATGTTTCACTTTTTTCATCCCTTTCAATAATACATTATCCAAAAACAAAAGAAAACAAAACAAAAAGAAAACATACTTTGGGGAAAACAAAAGGTTCATAGTGCCTCTTAGGAAATATTTTTTTTAGTGCTTCTTCAGTTCAGGATACCACCAAGAGAATACAAGCCTCTCCGTATCTTATGGAGTTTATGAAGGGTGAACATCCATTAAAAATTTGCTCTATTTTTCCTTTATATAATAGACTTCGTTAACATGGAGAATAAAACTGTCACTTATGGTAGATTACTATGGCTTTTAAATCATAAAATATGGCCTTTGGCTCATCTTCTTGCATACAAACTCCATGAAATGTAGTTCCCTACTAGTCAGTAAACATCCCTGAGATGTAGCAGCCGCAATCTCCCTGCTTCCTGATAGCTGAATATTAGGAAAACATCGAATAACCAATTACACTCTTTTTTCTTGTGCATCAAAAGAGCAATTTTTTTTTTAGTGCATATAAAACCATTCTTTTCAGAAACCCATGACTAATGACAACAGAGAGTAACTCCTGGAACATCCCTATTATGTTAAATAAACCACTACAAATCAGGATGAAAGAATGGATTGCAAATGTGCACCTCAAGAGCTCATTTTGGGGTATATGTCACTTGACGTTAATAAGTTAATGTCACAGTGAATGGTAGAGCTAATTCACCTGGTTAACCCAGGAATTTTGTAATGGAATGGAAGCCAGAGAGCAATTTGAAGGAAAGTGCACATTTCCATCCCTGGTCTGTACACGTGCAAGGATGCACAGAACCCCCTGACCTCAGATGCTTCTTTGGGCTCAAAACTCAATGTCTAAGATAAGACATTTAAATTTATAGAAGATTAATCACAGCCAGGAAAATAGGAAAATATCACCAGTATTATGCTTGAAAAAACAAAATTCAAGTTTTTTGGTAAAGCGCCATGTTTTTATGACCCTTGGCTGTAATTAAATGAATTAAGGATATGCCTGTGCACTGATGTGCCTGTGCCTGTGCACTAATAGGAGTTTTGATTTATTGATCTATTTTTACTGGATTAAATTATTACCAGAACTATTCATAAGAGCAGAAATTGGATTTAAACAAAGCAGAAAGTGAACACATATATGCAAAGCAAAGTCTGGATTTATACAAATTCAAAGAAGAATCACCTATACAAAGTGGAACTCTGAAATCAATGGAAGAGAAAATATGGTGAAAATAATAGTAAATTCTTTGATACATCAAATAATGCTGGTGCTTGAATGATGCAAGTGGATTCTTTTTTCTTTTTTTTTTTCCCTGAAAGGGCAACATACTGAAAAGAAAAGAAAAAGAAAAAAGAATAGGAAATGGATATAGAATAAAATTCATGCCTGCTAGGACAAGAAGATAACAGAAAACAGGAACATAACAATTCATGTTTGAAAACTGAGTTCACCTGAAACAAAGAAAAATTTAATTCTTAGTAAGATATGATCACAGATTGATTTCTTGTGCCTGAAGGGTCTGTTTACTCTTTTCTATATCTGAATAGACCACTAAATAGCCTAATTTTTACTTTATTTAAATTGTATAAAAGTTGCTCCTGTATTTTTGTGGTCAGCGCGTGACCAGCATATGGTCAGCAGTGCAGATACAAACCATTTGCAACAATGGATTCACATGGCCTGACTACTCAAAACTTATAAATTTTGTCCTAGTAGCTGTATTTTTTCTATAGGATATAGTAAAGTTTCCTTGTGAGGCTGACAAGGAATAGGGTTGATGAATGCTAATGGAATAGCACACTGCTATGAGGAGTGTCTGTCCCTGTATGTGTCTTGATTTGAAGCTTAGCTTTGAGATAAGGTGCTGAATGTGATCAAAGTAACAGTTTGGGGTAATACTCAACAGGTACAGATTAGCCTAAAGGTACTGACTGAGGTAGCCTAAAGGACTGACAACATATTTCCATATGTTTTTTCTCTGGGCCCAAAACTAGCAAAAAGGCACCACTGGTCTATCCTACTCACCCTTGCTGTCCCCTCTTCCAGAATTAGTATTTCCTTTACATTGATCCAGATGCCTGATGTAAGAATAATGTTGCCTTTACACTAGTTGTAGGAATCCATTTGATACCTGGTCCAACAGGTTTCCAGTCACACATCCAATACTTATTTTGAGCAAATCTGACAGGCAGCTTGAAATGAAATTGGGTCAGGACTTTGAGTCATGTGGCATTTTTCTGATTCAACAGAAAATCTGTCTTTCAAATACCATCAGAGACCCCTGTGAGTAAGTTTTTCTTTTTGCTGACTGAAAGATATTAAAAGGCAATTGGTTTTTGCCAGCTTCAGGCGACTGTTCAAAGGCAGATATTTGCTTCTTGCCCCAGTCTTTGGCGTTGTGGAAATGATTAATGTGCGCTTTAGCTGTCATCAACTCCAGACCAGTCACATGGGAAGATTTGATATTGGAGAAGAAATACATGGGATATAAAGCCAAGGAAAAGAGAGGAGTAAACAATTATATTTTCTCTTACACTTTCCTCCTTTCTAATACTTTTACAGGTATTGACCTAAAGTGCACCTGAAGTCATAGATGCAGAAGTCCAGATTAAGCACTTCTGCTTATTTAAAGAAGCACTGTGAGTTCCTGGTACATTTTTTGTATTAAATATGGTATAGCTGAAATGGGAAACAATATTGCCAGAATGGAGGATCATTTTTACTCGTAATCCATATATAAGAAGCTCAGTGGTAACTATGAAATTTGCTGCAGGTCTGAGACTGATGATCTGGGCCAAAAGTGTCCAGTGCACGCTGCTCATTAGGATCCCACCAGAGACTGCTCAAACCAGAGCACTCATTTCTGCTGCTCCCAGGGTCACACGATCAGCCTCCTTGGCCATGTTTCCATTCTCTGGGGTGAAAGAAGTGCCTGAGAAAAGAAGAAAATGGGAATATTTTTAGCACAATGTTGCATGTTTCTCTCCTAAGTCAGATGCAGTTAGTGGGATTTCTGTCTGCCCCAGTTAATCCACAGTGACAATCCTGCCCCATTTCTTTTCTTCTTTCAGGGCTGGTGTGAGGATAAGGGGTTGTCTAAGCAACTGGCAAAGGCAATGCAATTCATAAGAAATCACCTTGCTCTTACCATTACACAGCCTTAGCATTTTGGGGCTAATTTATTTATTTATTTTTTCATGTTGATTTCAGGTTGAACATATCTACCCACCATGGGCAGATATCCCATCATTTATCATTAATGTTTTTAATAAGACCAGTATTCAAGAGAGGGACACTAACTACTCCTCTCCCCAGAAGGTACTATGTTTTGGACCTCTCTAGTCAGGAAAGAGAGCATTAATGGCAAGACCCATGGGAAGTTATCTGAGCCTACTGCTTTCCATTGACTTTACAAGTACGGACAGTGGGCGCCCTGAATCACTCCTCAATGCAGATGCCATTCAAAGTATAAAAATGCATGTTAAATCCATCTGATTATATCCCTAATTGTCTTCAAAAATATTCCTTATATAAAGAAAAAAAATCTGGCCATAGAAGATTTATCATTGCTCCCTGTTTACAATGTCTCATATAGACTAATATACCTATTGGGAGGCACTGTCTATTACTGACCACAAAGTCCTGGTGTGCTCTTTATATTCCATAAAATCCTGTTTGAAAATCCTGGAGAATTTAGAGAGGTGTGTAAACCAAGATGATGTATTAGCCATGAAGAACTGTGAGGAGAAGCAAATTTGGGGAAAAAAAGTAAGAGAAATAATTATTATGTGTTGGTTATTATTATTTTAAAATAGATATCTGGGGAATTAAGGTAAGATCTTTGCTTTTCACCAGATATGGAAGGGACAGAATCAGATAGTTGCACAGTACAATGACACTGAAAAGTAAATTCAGTTAACTGATGAGAAGCATATTAGTCACTTAGAGGCTTATTAGATACTTCTGGGAGTTTAACTTGGTGAGGTCTGAGGCTGTCCTAGATCTGTAATTTTAACTGGAAGGAAACAAAAGAAGGCAGTAGACCTAAGAGTAAACAAAATAATCATAATTTGCTTCATTTTGTACCAACTGCAAATAATTCCTTTCAGTCAGAAGGAAGTACATTCATGCTGTAGGTGGGAAACCCTCCATTCATATTCTTGTCCAAGTCTTTTAAACTACTGAAGAGAGATAGGTTCCAAAGAATATATCACGGGTTTTGTGTGAAATTCAGGGTTCTGGGCAAACCATTGGGTTTTCTAATTAGGCTATTTTATTACGCATATTTTCCCTGCTGTGTTGACAATTCAGCATATGAGCTGGAAATAGGTGGGAAATTCTAATCTAATGAATTTTTTCTTTACAAGAATTGTGATTAAACTGTAAAATTCTTTGCCCCAGAAAGTTGTCAAGATCAAGATTTTAGTGGAAAGAAAAAATAGATTGACTGACTGTATTGAAATCAGGAATATCTTTTACTACCAGAGCATGAAGGTGTCATTCTTAGTTCTTAAGTTCATAGAAATATCTGTATTTAAACTTTAATCACATAAATATAATGGAGAAAGAGTTTGGATGGCACTGATGACCTCTACCTAACCACTGGGTTCTACTCTTCCGCATTAAACAATGTGCTGGGAGAATATTTTTGCAGCTCTGAGATGAATAGAAATAACATGCTTGCTAGAGAAAGTGTGAACAATATTACATATATATATGTAAGGGATTGAGTCCAGTCTCATGCAAAATGAAGACAAGCACATGCAAGGGTAGGTGAATAGTAGTAATTCAATGGTGTATGTTGGGCTGCAATTTCCTGAGCAGCTCAGCAATTTTGTCCCCTCATCTGTCAGGGACACTTGTGAAGGAAAACTGAATCTCTTTGTTATTCAGATCACTCCACTCAGTGAGACTTGTAAATCAAATTATAATATCAATTAAAGTGTTAAAAATATATTCACAGAATATATTTATATTCACAGAATATAAAGTCTTTGGTCAAATCATGAATTTATACTAAAAGCCTTTCAAGTGCTTATTCTAATTGTCTAATTTTTCTCACCTTTTTCTGCCAAGACCATCTCACAGTCCTTATCTAAGACCTTCTCAGGACTTTCTCTTGGTGACCTTCAGGGTCTCATCTTACCTTTAATGCTTGCACAAGCCTTTGACCCTGGCAGAAGTTTGATGAATGATGTGACCCAAATTAGGCCCTGCCTATGAAGAAGAATTTTCCACATGAAGCAATGCTGCTGTATGTCTTACTCTTTCCCAGGCTCTGGCTCACTAAGATTGTGCTGCTTTGAAGGAAAGCCATTTGAGGTTTGCTTGCTGGTTATGCTCAGAAGGGATGGGTTGCCTCTGTGCTGAGGTCTATACAGATGATTTTTCTGGTTTCATTTGTTTGTACTTAAAAAAACACTCCACAACATTTTCTGGTTGACTAAATGTTTTAATGAGTTAATATTTATGTTGCTGGAAAGTGTTGGCTAAAATACCCAAAATTACCAAGAGATTTATGCTGACTGTTTTGTGTGAAATAATGTTTAGAGAGGTGGTTACCTTATGATTAAAGGTAAACTTATTTATGATTAAAACAAATAAATACATCTTATATTGGTTTGAGTCATTTATTGCCTTTTATTTTAAACATTTTCACCAAAGGTTCTCAATAAGAAAAATGATTTTTTAAAAAATCATGGTTTGGGAAATCTTTTCTGCAAATCTATTTATAGTGTAAATCATAAGGAAATCAGGATGAAGGAATTGACTGTTACAGTAATTTTATGAGTGACTGCTATCCAGAATACACAAGTAGCTGTAAATATCTTGACTGTGAGCTTAATTCATCACCAAGTTACTCCAAATGTATGCTGCTTTAATTTCAATGATTCAATGGAGTTAACTCTGAAGTAAAACTTAGTAGCAATGAATTATGCTTCTTTTTCCCTTGTTTCTTTCTGAATGTAAAAGTTATAATGTAAGTAATGTTTCTTCTTCACAGAGTATGAGGGGAAGCATACTTCTCTTGAATATTAAAGATGCAAACTTGGCAGCAATTAAAAGAAAAGTATTAGACTGTAGAGGGTAGGATTGGATGGCTCTGAATTATTTGCTTTGCAGTACTGCTGTTGACATTCTTGCTTCTCTCAGGATCTCTTTGGAAATTAAACAAATTTATCTCATGGGAAAGAGGCACATGAAGCAGAACTAGAGAGGCAATTTATAATTAAATGAATTCAGAACTGGAACCTGGGTATATTTTATTCCTATAGGCAAAGATGAGCCTTCCGGAAGCAATCAGTTGTGATCTGGGTTTTCCCATTACCTTAAATTGGCCAGCGTCTCAGGGTTTGCTTACTCAGAGCTTAATAAAATTAGGGTCCTTTAAGGTTAATGATAGAGTCAAGTCTCTCAAGCCAAATTCTGGTGCCCTATTGCCTGAACTTCACTCCATTGAGCATTCAATGCATATTGCAACTAATCCTTTAACTTTGCAAGTTCTGGCCTGTTCAACTTCTTCCAGCCCTTTCATTCCATCTTGAATACAGACACATTCTTTATGTTTGAATTAAGTTTCCTCTTGTAAAATAGTTTTTAATTTTCCAAAGAAACTTCAGACTGCTTAGTGTTACTGACTTTATGTTTCTAATAACTGCTCTGCTCATTTGGCTTCTGCTTTACTTACCCGAAGACCACACTGTGATTTTGTAGGCCTGTCTATTGAGGTGGTCCACCAAGTGAGAATAGTTGTATTTTACTAGATGGCTGTGTGGATTTGGGCTCTTATGAGGGGAACATAAAGCTCCCCAGACTCCCCTAAAACTATTTACAATCAATGCTACAAGCGTCAGTATAAATAAATAAATAAATAAAAATCTGAATGAGAGTGAAAGATAAATGCTTTTAATAAAATTACTTCCATGATATAGACTGCTGGCTATTAGCAAAGGTATGACAACTAATCTCAAGATAATAGTACTAGGTAAGTAATGATGAATGCTTTGTACAGAAAAAAGAGTTACAATAACTGTGGTGGACAGATAATATTCTTCTAACTCCTATATATAGAACTGTTAGGATTCACAATTTCCCTGCAAATTGTTACAGGTAAAAGAAATCACTAGTTACTTCCACTAAGAATTTTACAGGGCATAAGGCTTATTATTCCATTAGTTGCATATGTGGGGAGATACAGGCCATTGAATTGATATTCAGCCTTTACAAAATGCTGTATATGCTAGGAAAGTGGGAGCAGTAGATAGGGGCAGGGGACTGAATACCTTGTTTGGAAAGTTTGCAGAATATTTGAAGCACAAGAGCTGCATACTAAAGCTGAACTTCCATTTTGAGAGGTTTTAAAGTGGCAGAGTACAGCCAGAAAAACAGAAATTGTTGTTGCCTCTACAATTACCAGCAATGATAGTAGAGCAAAATAGGGTAAAATTCATGAGGAAGAACCTCTGAATGCTATTTCCTCTAAAAAATATTTAAAATGCCCTCTAAAATAAAAGCTGTGTTGGGGAATTAGAGTAAGCCTCTTGATCTGTGAGAGAAACAGGAAAAAAAGACAGGAATGAGGATAAGCATCACTTAGATCACATCTCTTCGAGACATTTACTCGCCATCTGCAAACTATAATTTCCTATGGGATTTGTAATGGAAAGGCTGGATCCAAAAGCAATTTGACTATATTTCACTGTTCTCAGGGAAGTTACAGTGTCTTTCAAGCCCATTCTCTTTTAGAAAATGCTACAAAACAACTGCCTGTTTTTTTTGTTTCATAGATAAGCAGAAGTAATTTTAAAACTAAGCTTTAAATCTTGTGCTTGAATTGCAACATGGAGATGGCAAAACTGCAGTATAGATCAACTGTAAGTCTGTCATAGTGTTTGCAAAGCGCAACACATGTCTTTAAGGATTACTTTCTGGAAAGTTTGTCAGTGGCTGCTGATTATGAGATACACATCCAAAACCACAAACAAGCATGATGTATGGTTTTGCATTCTGATTATTTTAGGTAAGACTGAAGTCTGAATAGATTCATGATTCTTAGCAACCATGTGGAAAGAAGAAACATGGTATTTTTATTTGTAAATCTCATGCTGAGTTTCCTGATAAATCAATCTTTAATCATGTCCTAACTCAATTTCAGTTTTTAGATCTGTTTGTCAAAAGCTGAACACAAAAAAATACACTTTCAGTTTCAGGATCGTGTTTAAAATAAGATTCCTCTTCAGAAACAGTTCTGTGAAGTGTTGGGTTATCTCACTTTCACCTGACTTTAGAAGAAGGGTTTGTTTAGAGTCTGTTAAAGTGTCCTCATTTTGTAGGGTAAGGCTTGGAGAAAGCTCCAAAACACTTACAACTTCAAACCATTGCAGGAATAGAAAGTATCTAATTGTACCAATCCTTACAAATGCTTCTTTTTCTTTTTTTCTTTTTTTCTTTTTTTTTTTTTTTCTGTATCTGGAACATTCACATGTTCCAGGAAAATATTTTTTGCTTTCACCAACCCACTATATTATGATACCATGATCTACACTACCAGCCAGATTTCAGAAATGATTACCTCTGTGGTTCCTTGAGAATAGGAGAAGGATAGATATAACCTCAAAAAAGATGAAAAGGCCACAGACCTTTTCGGCATCTTCATTGTAAATTCCTCTCTCTCTACATTTCAGAATAAAGTTCACTAAGGAAATGATTTGGTAGCCTATAAGGAAATGGGGAAAGTTGGTTGGCACTGCAGGTGTATAGCTATAAGAGATAATATTATTACAGTTAATTACACATATGAGGAACATGATCAGATTAGAAAAGCAGTGGAAAGAGTCTGAGTTAACAACATTAAGAGAAATCTAGATTGAACTCATTAGCAGTGATGCAGAACATGATTCATACCATCTCACTATGGGATATGAGACCATGTGGCAAGGTAAAAGCAATGTCTGTCACAGAGAAGAAGATACTAAAGAAGAAAGGGGAAATCCTACAATTTCTAGAATGTTACAATGCAAACAAAGCAACAACTTGATTGAGGATTTTGAACTCTAGACTGAACACATCACATAACAACTGACAAAGGTACTCTTAAGTGACTGGAGAGCTTACTTTTTACAAAATAAAGTCTTTATGATATGGTTATGGTTAGTATATGGTTCTAGATGGGTAGAGAGAAAGGGAGGATCTTTAATTCGTCTGAACATGAATTTACTTGGGTAGTTTATTTTTGCTCCAAGAATAATTAGACATGCTCTTTTTTTTTTTTTTTTTTTTTGCTTTTGTTAACCTTTCAGACTTTCTGAATTTGCTTAACTGCAGCATACACCCAAACAGTATCCTACAGCTATTCAGTCACTTTAGAGAGTGTAAGAACTAGACATGAAATGCTTACAGCTGACCTATAAATCCCAGTAGGGTTAGAAAAAACAGCACCAAAAGATTGTCATGTGTAACATTCCAAAAGGACATTGCTACATAAAAATTCCAATAGATTTCATTAAAACGGAAAGTGTACCTGAGACTGCAAGGAAAGATATCAAAAGGAAAAGAAAACTAAACAGCGTGGAGACTAATAATTAGCTAACTTGCGTTCTTTCAGCACAAAGTTAAAAAGTAATGGTGACCTTATCTCAGTATGAAGACTTTTTCTAAAGTGATTAAGGTCCTGTAAATCTGAATATATTTTTTCTGTTTTCATCAGCATCTTCATGTTTTCATCATGAAGGAGAGATCCCTGCAAAACATGAAGTGAAATTGTATTGGGGGAACTAGGCAAAAAAACACTAACTGAAGGCAAGAGAGCTTTCACATTGTGTTGAGCTGATTTTATAGGAGATACTCAGGAAAAACTACTCCTACTATTATTCCGTTCTATTCCAGTAATTTGGCTGAGATCCTTAGAACAAAAGTTATAGTCCTGAGAAACAGACTAAGAAGACAATATATTCACTTTCTTACGTTAAAACCCATACACTTTCAGGTTTCTGTGATAATGTGTCTTCCTGGATGGCGCAATGCGTGCATGGCTGATACATGCTTGCAGTCCCTTTCCCCTTTTTCCCTTTTAAAGCTGAACTGTGATACTACTAAATGATTACGTTGCACTAGCTGAGGACTGAATTGATGGTGAATGTGGATATTCCAGGATGTACTGGGAATCTCTAGTAACTGTGACGTATTCTGGCTTTTAAGAACTGGTAGGAATATAATCAGCCTCCTCCTAGACGCATATGAAGGCAGATGCCTGTATGGTGTCCTGTGACATGTTCAGAACAAGGTTATGTTCAGGCCTTCTTTTTTAGACTCCTACTAAATTGCTCTTGGACAAGAATGGGAGATTATCCATCATATTGTCATGGTAGGGATTTTGTTTTTTTTTTCTGAGTAACACTTTCTATTTGAATCCAAATATATTTCCTGTGTAAATTATCTTTTCTCTTCTATTCAAGGATTTAGCCAAATGCTTCATTTGTTGCTTAATTTCCCAAACATACAGTCTTTAAAACTGAAAATCTTGTCTTCCCGCCCTTCTATGGGGAACATACATCTGTATTGAACAAATCTTGTAGTTAAGGCTTGCTTTTTCAATAGGGCTTGGAGAGTGCTCTGAGCAGCTCTATTTACAAGTACACAATTATTTTCTCTTGTTATTTTGATAGTCCAGATAAAAGTGGTATAAAATACAACACAATCCCTGTCTTCTGGCCTAGAAAAAGGATATGCATGTGACTCCACTGAAGAAAAGTAGTATCTTAGGGATTAATTTACCCTTTGGCTTCTGTGATGAGAACTGCTTCATAATTCAAATGTCAGTAAATGTATGTGTGTGAATATAGAAGCCTGAATGCAAAAGTACAAACTGTGCCCTGCTTGCAACTTCAAACTTACTTCATGGAACTGATGCAACAAAAGTGTAGCCACATTAGAGGTTAATTTTAATACAGTAACCTAATTTTTAAATGGAAGGGATCTTGACCAATTACTTGGTTCTTTCTAATTAGTAGTTATTGAATATTCATTAAATGTATTTTACTTAAGATTTGTAGGGGAGTAAAACAAATCCCTAATTCCAGCATCCATGTTTTAACTCATTCAAAAGGTGCTTGACGTTTAGCAGTAAATGCTGATGTATTGTCAGCTAAGACTTTCAAATAATTAATCAAAACTAAGTGATCTAGTAGTGTGATTACGTACTCGGTCATGGGAAACCTACACTTGCTGAACCTGCTTTGAGCAGAGGTTTGGAAAAGGCAGTTGCAGGGCTCCCTTCAAGCCTGAACAATTCTGTGATTCTGCTCTTTGGTCAAAGAATAAATTTCTAAAAATTAGTCCTTTCATTTGGCTTAGGTATGACATGTGGATTTAGGTGACTGAATTTATATTTATTTAAAGCAAACTGCTGAAACTTAGTTGCATAATTGTATTTACTATTTTTTTCTGAAATTGTTTCTGAAGATCTGAAAAAAGAAGTCTTCAAGTATATCAGAAAGAAGAGTTATTTAAAAAAGGAGAGGAAATGGAGTAATTAAAGAAATTGTGAGTTATTATCTATCTATACTAAATGAAACTACTATGGATATTTTGTGGACATATTATTCCTTAATCTTCTTCTAAAGTAGCTATGTTTTATGTTTCAGAATATTTCCAGTCCCAACCTGACCACTTTTATTTTTCAATAAATTAATTCTTTGCCTTTGCAGGAGGACTTTTTTTTTAATACTTTTTTATTACCTTTGCTTCAGGGAAAATGTAATAAATTTCAAAATTTCCATAATCTTCTACAAGCAGAAATGACTGTATTTGTTTTGGAAGTGTTATAACTGACAGAAACATATGCTGCAATTAAACATAAAACCAGAATCAGAGTTGTTAGGACATTATAGTCAAATCATTAACAAGGAACATATGCTTTTAAAATATGTCTGAGAATTAGAACAACATTTGCGTCTGTACTGCATATTTTGTATTTGCAATCCAAGTTTAACTCCGTTTTTAGGCTCTTGGTCCATTAAAATGTTTTCCAACTGAGAAAATTTGGATTCAAAGGTAATCTTGAAGTTATTTTCCCTTCACAGTATGACATATGAGTTGGTTCAAATGCTTAAATTGCCCAAAGCAAAAACTCATCAAAACATAAAAGGGAAGTATTATTTTCATTTGTATGTTTCAGGGAGATATTCACAGCGACAATATGCAGATAGTCAACTTCCTTATGAAATCATGTAAGTTTCTTTAGCTTGTTAGTTAGAGAACAAGTCCTTTTCAGGGGACAATGAGACCTGTTCTTACGGTCATGACCCCTGCTTGTCACAGCACACACCTGCCAGCGTGAGAAGTCACTGCACCAAAAACACCAGCAGTGGAGGAAAGCTAAAGAGTTAAAAGGCTGCCCAAGGTTTCCTGCAATGCAATCTCTTAGCATGATCTATGAGGTATAGCATATGCAAAACAGAAGTACAGATCGGAACCACAACATGCTAAGCAATGAACCTGGAGAGCGCGAGAAATTGCTCATGTCTTGAAGATACACAACTCCAAGGAGACTGAGACAATTAAAAGAGCAGAAAAGGTAAATGAAAGAAAAACTTCAAGATAATAGTAATGATGTAATAGTATTTTTGGCAACTTATTTTAGTCATTCTCTTAATACCTCAAATTGTTTTTATAAGTTATAAATATCATGTTAGTTATTATTATCGCAATAGGAATAGCAATTTGGCATCACATTTGGTATATTTCTGAAGTGAGTAATATTGTTGCTTGATGAACGTATTTGAAATACTAAATGAGCAATTAAGCAAGTTGACAGCAGGATGAAGACGGTCTTGTCTCAGGAAATACCTGAAGTTTATTTCCTGCTCTTCAACCAACTTCTAATAAAATCTACAAAATTCATCTTTTTTTGCTAATTCTGACTTTTCTGTCCATTAACTGGATGTTTGTTTATTGTACTTAATCCCAAGCACTAAAGCTATAGTTGAGGGCTGTGCATTACCTGAATATATTTTGAGTAATATTTTTAGCTGGAAACCAATGGAAGTTATTGATGCTACATACAGTGTAAGTATGTACGCTATATATTAACATAGAGTGTTACTTAAATTTGTTTACCTTGCAGGTAAAGCTACAAATGACTTTGAAAAATGTTTTGATCAAGTAGAGGTGTGAGAAATTGCAGCTTTAACATGGGATGGACCAAACAGGAGATCAGCACTGGAATCTTTGTTTTGAACTGGTACCACATATTCACATTTTTGGCTTACGTCATTTGAAACACATGCAATTCTGCCTACATATACACCTTTCAGTGATTCATGAAATGTGAAAACAAAGAAAACTCACAGATGTGAAACCTAGAGGCATGACATTTTACATCATATCTATTGAACTTTATGAAGATTTCACTTTGAAATCTAGGCTTGGAAGCACATCGAGGGTGTAATATTATGAATAAGTTCAGAAGCCAGAGATTTCTTCAGCAAGGGCCGAGTTCCTTTACAGGAAAAGATGTCTATTTTATGTTAACTATTCTTATTGCAATA
The DNA here is from genome assembly GCF_003342845.1 of Nothoprocta perdicaria. Classification (NCBI taxonomy): domain Eukaryota; kingdom Metazoa; phylum Chordata; class Aves; order Tinamiformes; family Tinamidae; genus Nothoprocta; species Nothoprocta perdicaria. The sequence continues at coordinate 809,010 of NW_020454439.1, forward strand.
AGAATAGCACTCTGGTATCAGACCTGATATTGTCACCTGCCTAATGAATTTGAAATGAATTTGAAATGCAACCAAGTCAGCAATGTTACTGCAAACAGATTGTAAATGTTTTACCACATGAACTTATGACAGGCAAAAGTGACATGCCCCATAAGCACTGTCCTGATAACTCCAGAAAGAATACTGTCCTTTCCAAAATGCTTATATAATGTTGTCTTTCTTTTGAAATCCCAAAGATTTCAAGTAGATACTGTACCAACAGAGCAGGAACTTGTCTGTGTGAGGAGTCCTGTTGATGCAACCCCCTTGGAGGCCAGTTCACTGACTTCTTGGACTTGGGTCAGCTTTAACACTTAGTGGGATTTTTATACCTTATCTCATGCATAGAATACATTGTAACTCTGTTCCTAAAGTATGTCCTGACTCGACTTCTTGCTGGGATTCCCGGACGTTTAACCAGTGCTCTCAGCTCTTCAAGAAGGGCAAATCTCAGGGGCTGCTCCCAGGCATATTGGTATATTTTGATCTGAATACATCTTTGCATGCAATAGCCTTTTTATACAGTGAACTCAGAGCTGCACATGTTGAGCTGGTGAATGTACTGAGGGAATACAAGGAATAAATAATGTTATCAGATCAGTGTTGTACTGTAACAAATGAGTAAGAGGGATTGCTTGACCTGCCTATTGATTTCCTATATGGGAAGTGAGCGGGCTTCTTTTTTTTCTTACACAAATGAAATGAGGAGGTGTTGTAAGGAGTAATATTCCAGTGATTGGGTCTCAAGGGTCTTAGCAGGTTTCCAAGGTCTACAACCATGCAGTGTTGTAGCTCTTCCCTTCCATCTGTTTATATATTGTAGGCTGTTTGGGAAATTAATGTTTTCAAAACAAATCTTTTAGCTAAAATTTTAGCTAAATCTGCATAGCAATTGTCAGCAACTGGATACAGCCCTTCTACGCTTTCTTTGCTGCAGTCAAGTTTTTCCCATCTATTTATGCAGACAATTGTTCATTGGTGATTTAATGTTCTGGACAGTCTGTGTTTTATAATATCGTTATTCCATATAATTCTCCTCACTCTTTGCCTCTTTACTGCTCTCTGTTATGCAATTTTTCTATTTGTGTTATATTGTTAGTGAGTGAGGAGAACTGCTACATGAGAAGAACAAGTTTGGTAATGAAAAAGTTCACATTTGTATTTAATTTATAATCAGTTCTTCATTTCTCCTATGCAAATAGGCAAGATTTTCTGCAATTTGGGTTAGCCAGTAACCATGGTTAGGTATTATTTGTCAATAAACTTCAATATGGACTTAGTGTATTTAAAATCTGTTGGTCTATATCAAATTTTGTAACTACTCTTTCCATATCAGCTCTGTATGGTAAAATTATTACAGAATTAATGAGTTAATTAAGTTGTCATAATTCATACAAAAAAATTGTACCAAATATACCAATATCAGATGTTTTAAAAAGATTTATGTGTGTTTTATTGGAATAGATGTTAAAAGTAGACAGCACCATGACTCTCTCTGTATCCCTTGGTACCAAGAAATAATTTTTTCCCCCACTACTAAGCCTTCTTTTCTTCCATTATTGTTTTACACAGTTTCTCTGTGGTACAAGATTCTCAGATGGTGTAGTCCATTATTTTCTTTCACTTCTATGTTTACATCCAATACACTTAAACCTAACTGATCCTGTGCAGCCCCCTGGACAAATTCTAGCAGGGAGCTTTTAAAAACATTAAACATTCTCCTTCATCATTTTCTCTGTAATACCTGTTAAAATCTCATGAGGGTTAAAGTGAAAGTGTCAGCATTTCAAACTAGAATATATATTAGCTTAGTGCAGAATGACAGCATTTGAAGTATCAATGATATTAAATATTAATCCATTTTAATTATGTACATTCATGAGCCATGGTATTTTCTTTATTTAGAATAGGATATAGTTGTCTACTGCATCACTTGTTGTCAAATGATAAATATTAACTATTGGAAGCTATTTATTACTTTTGAATTTTAGCCCTTTAGCCCTATTACTTTTGAATTTAGATTTCCAAATGAAAATTAACTGGTGGTAACTGCAGTCTATGTTAGTCTTGAAGTTTTGTCCACTAACCTTAATAACACGAACAACTCCCCATCACTTACATGTGCACAATGCACAAACACGCGGAGGTCAGAAATAAAAATGTATTATCACGAAAAGATGTATTCAAAGTTGATTTTGGAAAAAAATGGAATCACAAGACCCTCACTGATATACTGCAGCAGTTAACATTTGTCCTTTTCAAAGCTACCTGGTCTCCCTGAATATCCAAATATTTGTCTGGGGGATGCAGCTTAAGACATCTTTAAAAGGCTCAATTTTCTACATCTCAATGGCAAGCAATTTATAAAAATCTTGCAGACGTCAATGCTAGCTCCTATCTAGCTTCACAAGTCATGTAAGTTGCACCACTGCTCATATAATTTGCTGCCTACAGACTCTTGATTCTTTTGTATCTAGATTCTTTCTATCTGTAACACTGATATTTCTAGAAAAGCAATCTAAAATACTAGCAAAAAAAGATGGAAATATCTATCCAACATCCAATCTCTGTCTTCGACATCCAGGTGTTCTGAATTAGTCCTATCTCCTGAATGAAAGCAAGTTATTGTTGCATGGTGCAGCATATACTGCGCAAGGAACTCTTAAGATATCTGACTGCTAATGGACTTATCTGGAAAGTGTGAAAAAGCTATTCTAAAAGCTAGCAGAAACCTTCTTTCCAATATTTGGAGCTATTTACAGACAAAAACAGTGAGAAAGATAATGGAATTCGGTTCTGGATGAGCAGAGGCATAGACTCAGAATGAGAAAACAAACCGAAATGAGATGCTGAATAAATATCAGATGTGGACAATTCCACTTGGGTAAGCAAAAGCTTAGCATACCTTTCCAAATAACTACAGAAAGTCATCTGACTTAGACTAGGAAGCGGGAAAGTTCCTGAACATCACTTAGCTTTGTGAATCTGTGGTCAAGTCCTGTTTACGTAAGAATTTTACTTGAAAATGAGTTGGAATTGAGTACTGAATGCTATTTAAAGCAAGATTATTTTTGAAATAGTTTAACCAACTTGTACTGCAAGAACTTAGACCTGCTTTGCTGTGTGTGTGGAGATCAGGAGTAAGTCATAGTACCACAATGGACATCAGCTGGAGGGAGATGAACAGTGCTAGCCAGTGTGGAACAAATTAGCTCAATTTATCTCCAGAAGAATTAGAGTTTATCTTCTTTTTAATATCACAGAATATTCACAGAATATTCAAGGTTGGAAGGGACCTCTAGAGATCATCTAGTCCAACCTTCCTGCTCAAGCAGGCACACCTACAGCATGTGGCACAGGGTGGCATCCAGGTGGGTTTTGAAGACCTCCAGAGGTCTTCAAACTCCTCCAGACTCCACAACCTCCCTGGGCAGCCTATTCCACTGCTCTGTCACCGTCACAGTGAAGAAGTTCCTCCCCACCTGGAGACGGAACTTCCTGTGCTCCAGCTTATGGCCATTACCCCTCGTCCTATCGCTGGCCACCAATGAAAACAGCCTGTCCCCTTCCTCCCTGCATTCTCCCTTCCTGAACTTATACATGTTAATCATATCCCCTCTCAGCCTTCTCTTCTCCAGAGAAAACAGGCCCAGCTCACTCAGCCTCTCCTCGTATGGGAGATGTTCCATTCCTTTAATCATCTTAGTTGCTCTTCTCTGGACCCTCTCGAGAAGCTCCACATCCCTCTTATACTGGGGTGCCCAGAACTGCACACAGGGGTGCCCAGAACTGCACACAGTTGCACACTACTTCGAAACAGTGAAGTTCATATATGAAGTTACCTGACTAACTATAATATCAGTGATTCACCATGGAAAACACCAATTCCCAGGTTGTACAATAAAACAATAAATTATTATTCAATTAATCAAAAATATCCTTTGGCAATAAACTGTAAGGATGATCTAATTATTTTCACCTCTTACTTTTAGGAAGACAAATCAATGTTTGACTTAATCTATTGGTATTGCAAATTAATGCAGTTAGTTGCTTGATATTTAGATTAGTGCAATTATGCAGCTGCTGCTTCTTAATCCTTGCTTAGAGACTCAGAATTAAGTTATGACCTGTTCAACTTTTAATGATAAAACTTTGTTCTTGAAACTCAGTCTTATCTAAATGTAAAGCGGTTACTTTTGAACTTCTATGATCTGAACTGAGTAAACTATAGCTGAATTTCTAGCAGAGATCACTGCATATACCAATCACTACAGGAAAAAAATCCACTGCAATATTTGCTGTTTCAGTACCGGCCACACAGATTAGCTGTTTGCTTCTGGCTCCTCAGGATAGAGATAGGAAGTCAAAAGCTGTCAAACTGGAAACACTGGAATATAAAGGGTAAAGGAAAGCTGCCAAACTGGAAACACTGGAATATAACGGGTAAAGGACTGTGTCTGATCATGTTAGAGCTGTTTTCATAGGTGATGGTACACAGCACCTGACAATGGTTGCGGAAGGCTTTATCTCCACTGCCGTACTGATGGGAAAGATATTTGGAGTGAAATGGGGAAAATCCTTGTCAGTATTTATCAAGTGCAGGTAGGCTCCTGAAAGAAGTCAGAAAAAGGGGCTACAATTTTCCCTGTTATTCTAGTTTTCCCTAGATGAAGAGGGGAACTTGCTCCACAGGGATCTTCATACTCCAACAACTACTCCATACTACCATGCAACAAAGGCAGTGTGGTTCAAGTATTGTGTTTTGGGAACTGGAATCTGTCGAGGTTCCCATGAAACTAAGGAAATAAGGTCTTTTCCCCTTCTCAATAGCGTGTGTGTGCTTTGTTTTTTGAGGGGGTGGGTTACAATCTTTATTCAATAAAACACTGGAACACACTGATCTGAAAAAAAGATCTAAAATCAGTATAAACAATGGGCATGTGGCTATCAACTGATCTTTTTTTCCCCCAGATTTGCTGCAGCTTCTCTGGTAGGAACTAATATGGAGGCTGTGCAGCTTCTTGATATGAGTATTCCCAAGTATGTGTTGAGGTCTTAATGGAAACAAGTATGTGTTGAGGTCTTAATGGATAGTAAATTAAACAAGTCACCCTTGTAAATTAGCCCTGACACTCTTCAGCTCTGGCATGTGCAACTGAAAACCTGCCTCTTAGATGTACCTTCTGGGCACTGCTCCAAACAATGCCTTTGTGCCTGCTGTTCTGCCCTTTGCCATGTTGCTCTCTGGCATATATGGTGGCATATCCCATCTTGGAAGAAAAGGTCTCAGGATTGTTTTCCCTGTTCTCAAGCTCCCTGTTCTCTTTGTGAGTTGACCTGTGATCAATGTTGCCTCTCTGCTGTTTTCTGGTGTTCTTCAGGAGGCCCCAAAAGTAGTCCCTGTGGGAAATATCGCTCTGGGGTGGTTCTCAATGGTGTGGGAAGATGTGAGCCTTCTTCATGTTTGATCAAGATAAATATATGATTCCTTGGTGCACTACAACTTCTGTCAGGGTGTCCTTGGCAGACTTGGTTGGAGAAACCAAATTGATGGCTCCTGGTAATCTCTTCATGGCTCTTCCAGATTCTATAAGTCATTTTCAGTATTAAAAATGTCTTTCATTCATGTTTTTGTAAGCAAAATTTAGATCCATCACAGTATTCAATGACTTGGTAATAGAGTGCTTGGTGTTCTTGCCAGATAACTTGTAAAATCAATTTTGTTCTGATAGCAGCAATTCAAGTATGTGGGAAAAATCCAGTTGGGGATGATTAGTAACATTTTTTTTCAGTTAAAATTATACATTGGTTTATGTAGATGCAGGCAATTGTGAGTAGTTGGACATAAGGTATCCCATTTCAGAATTCCTCTGCCAGCTGGGAGTAGAACAGTAATCCACGTAATCCACTGCAGGACTAATAGTGCTGGACACCAGAGTTCAGAGCCAGAAAAGGTGCAGTAATCAACACAGGTAAGGGCAGCTTTATTTTCAATATAAATTTTGGCAAAAAAACAAAAACAAACAAAAAAAAAACACTAGGCAGTTGAAAATAAGAGTAGGTATTTAGCAGATTGAAAAATTTTATCAGATAAATCCTCTGAATTTGATACTGGCTTGCATCAAGAAAAAGTTTTAAACTTCTTTCATACCTACAGAGATATAGATGGAATAAAGCTCTGCTGCTACATTATTATAACTATATATATTATATATATAAAAACATTTTTGAAATGTAAAAGTGATACTTGATGATTTTGGTGAGAGGAAAAAAAATCATGGGATCAAATCAGTCATCACTTCTGAATCATTTCAAACCTCCATCCAAGACCTGAACATCTTGAAGTCCAAGGATGTCCAAAAATCATATAATAAGGCTCTTATATGATTACAATAATGCTTGTGAATGAAACCTAGTAACACAGAAGACTTGCACAAGAAACAATGCTCTCTCTTATCAAGACAGTTTTGGAGTTTGATGTTAGTTGTTTCGTTTTGGACTTTCAATGAAGTGTGTGATGCTTTCATATGTCTCTGATTCACTTAATTTCTAACTGAATTATATGTCTACTGACTAGTCTTTCAAAGGAATTTAAAGCCATACCTAGGTTTTGAGTCAACGACAATCTCAGGTGCATTAAAAATCCCACACCCAGCCTGTGGTTCTCTAGTGACTAAACAAATAATTGACTTCAAATATTTGAATAACTCTTGTAACATTGTGCACATTCATGTAGAATTAACATTTTAAATTTTTTTAGGAGCATGTTTTGATTTTTTTTGCAGTCAAAATGATTTTTTTCTACAAAAACAAACAAACAAAACCCTTGCCTGTGGGTTCTTTCAAGTTACTTCTTTCCAATAGGCTTATATCCTTACCTCTGCTCCACCATTGGCACTTCCTCATGTTCAACTACATTTAGTGTTTGCTTTTCTTTGTAGGTGATCCTAATTCCGTGTAGTAAATTTTGCCTAAGCAGGAATGTATTGCTTTTTTGCTACTTTCTTACTAAAGCACTTGCTAGTACAAGTATGATTGGCTCCATCTTGTACTCCAAAGGGCCAGGCAATACTGTAACAAATGAGATATTTCCATTGACCTTGGCAAAGGTGGAAAATGACTTTGGTTTGGTGGAATTTGGTGAACAGAATTTTTCTAATCAACAATCTTTTCTCTTTGTTCAGAAATATTTCACTCTTACCCTGAAATAAGTCTTTTCTTTAAATGTGATTGACAATCTTGTGTTTAAGGCTGAAAGTTACTTTGATTTTTCTCTTATTAAAAAGGATTATTTTATTTTCATGCTGCCTTTTACTTCATAATTTCATGGCACGTTACAATATTCTACAAAAATAAAGAACAGTTATTGTAACTTGTCACACTTTAAGTTTAAAAGACTTTTCTTTTTCTTAACACTTTTTTTTTCCAGTTGAGAAGGAGAACATAGAACTTTCAAATAGAAAATTCTATTAACATGTAGATGTTGAACTAATTAAACATATGTATGAATACCAGCACTTCAGAAAGGTAAACTAGTTCTTAATGGCATATAGGTAGATATGAAGTTGTTTGACTGTTTCCATTTGTTGATACTTCTAGAAAAGCTGATATTAGCACTTTTGAGATGCCTTTTTGATAACTGTGTAAGAGCTGGATGAAATCTGTTCTGAAATCTATAAGCAAAAAATAGGTTGGCTGTCTTTCATTCCCTTCTCCTAGCCTGAGTATTTGGGAATTGAGAATTACAAGCATATAAATCAATATTTGGGTGGGAAGGTATATTGTCATGCAATTTTTAAATTATGAAACTTGTTCATATTACAGATTTACCGACTTGTTTTTTTGGCTGGGTCAGACCAAAACATGGTCATTAAAGGATGGAGTGGTCTGAATTGTTATTCTAACACTATGCATACACTATTTTGTATATAATCTTCCTTAGAGAACACTTGTGAAAGTACTTTTTGATATTAAACAGCAGTGAAGAAGACAGCTGATCCACATTATCAAGTAGATCACCACAGACTTCTTATTAGCTATGTGTGTGTGTGTGCAAGTGTGTGTGTGACATCTCTGCAGATCACCTATATACCTGCTGTCAGCCCTCATGCTCTCCTGAACTTGTTCTCCCCTAATTTTCAAGAGTATCTAGTGCTTTTTCCACATTTGCTTTCTTCAAGGGTAGTTAGGGGAATCCAAACTGAGATACTTATTTAAGTATTAAGAAACTACTTAGCAATCAAAGCACACATTTGAGTAGAAAGTGCTGCTTTCAGGTTGGATTTTTTTTTCAGTACTACAAATTCTGTGTTTACTTCTGTTGCTTATTAAAATAAAAATTACTCTGGATAGACCTACTTAGACAGTGTTCCTGCTGTGTTTATAGCTTCATAGTGTTTTTTTTTTCCGCCATATGCCAATTAAAGTCTGAGGAGGAACAGACTTGATGGTTCCTGGTTCCTAAGGTCTCATCTGTCTTCCTGCATGCTCCAAGTATCTCTTTCTAATAATTTCTATTTTTTATTTGTTTTCTACCAAGTCATGGAGCTGCTATTTTTATCCTTGCACGCCTGGCTTCTAGAAACTCCTGTTATCTCTAAAAGTATTAGATCCTTTTTTTAATTATCTTTTTTTTTTTTTTTTTTCTGCATGGCTTTTAGTATGACTTACAACGGCCCGCATCCCAGGGTTTTTAGTCAAATTCTATCTCCTTATAGCAAGATAGATTTAGTTACACATTTGCTGCTTTTCCTTTTCTACTTTTCTACTCAGTTTTGCAATCTAAAACTGGTAAATTGTAATTCTGTCTTTCAAATGCAGATGCAATTTTGTCATACCACAATAATATATTTGAATCTTCATAAACTATGAAGCTGGCTTAAAAAATCCTAGTCCTGAGGGTTAACTCTGGCTTTGTGACTGGAGCCCACTTTCTCTGCACAGGTCTAGCTTTAGCCAGTCTTTTGCAGACCTTTTCTGTTCTAACTTGCTGGTGCTAGCCAGCCAGTAGATGCAAGTGTAACCCTAACTTTGCCAGTATTTCTAGGAAACGAGGTTGCTCTTTCTAGTGAATACTGCTGATTTATAAAATGACTTGTGTGAGTCTCAGCAACAAAATAGAAATGATACTTTTGATACTTTCCTCTCAGGGCAGTAGATGGATTTTGGAAGCAAGGGACTCTTGTCATCACATGAGTAATCCTTTCTCTTTATTGAAATAAAGGCTGGATTCAAACCTAAAGGGGTTATGAAAGAAAACAGGTGCCACCTAGAAATCTGGAGAAACTATTAAAACTCTTCCTGGTGCTCCACAAGCTAATTTTCACTCTTTCTATGACTCACAAATAACCAAAAGGGTGTTCCCCCCTCAACCCATTTCAAAGGGGAAAAAAAGAAGACTAAGGTAGTAACAGTAATTAAACTGCAACAATAACATTTTCTGTTCTTTCTGGGAAGGCCACCATTAGGTCAGTTTGTTGCTTTCCCTTTCCTGCAGATCAATTGTTGTTTCAGACTGACAGGCTTGCTGTTCAGCAAGGTCTGATTAAAGTTGTATTAACTGTTGGATTGACGACTTGCTGCTGGTTGTTCCTTGCTGCTCCTTGTCTTTGCTGCTTTTGCCTACTGCCCCAGCTGTGCCAAAAGCTCTCATCTCAGCACTTCGGCTTTAGTGAATTTACAAGTGTAATACTGAAAGCTTAATGTAGCAGTCTTGCTCACCAGGCAATCTTTCAATCTTAGGTAGTTCCTTCTGCCTCTTTTGCAAGGCACAAACTTCTAACCCTCTTACTGTTTCTTCCTCCCTTCAAGTTTAGTCTTTATACCTAAATGCTATTGCCCAACTTAAGCGTAACCACTCATTCCAAGCAGCATTAATGGGCCTAGCTTTTCGTGTAGTGCTATAATTATAAACTTCCTCTACTTTATAATATAACTATTCTTCACAGAGCTATTTTCCAACCATAGCAACAATACACATGCAAAACAATTGTGTTTCAGACCTGTGTATTTGTCCTTTCCTTTTCTTTCTAATACTGTACAACACCGTGGGATTTGAATGTCCCTTTTTTCCAAGACCAGTTCAGAGTCAGTTCAGCTACATGAAAAGAAAATCAATCTTTCAAATAGATGTTCTAATTGTCCTTAAGGATTTGTATTTTCCTCAGGCCAACATGAAAAGACTTGTCATCTTCTATCTTGTATCTGGCTAGTTTAGTGGGAAGAGATTAACCAAGGACACAGGAGTATCTGCTGATATCATGGACTTGCTGAGGTGTCAGCATTCAGCAGAAAGCTCCACAGCATGTCTGCAGCCCTGATATAATCAGAAAAAAAAAAGGAGAGATATCAGTAATTGGTTTAGAAAGAAGTACTTAAATTGGAGTAAAACTAAGGGGAAAAGGAGCATTGTTACACCTCAGTCTTTGAGAAGAAGGATGGAATTTTTAGCATTTTTTATATAACTAGAATGATACTTTTCCCTAGTTTTATGAAAGATATCCATTATTTTATTGGGTACTTCACGCACAAATAAGAGGCAAAATATGTTCAGTAACAGGAAAGGACAGAGTTCATAAAGCTGATTCTTTTTTGTGAAGCAATGATGATCCCTTCTTAAGCAAATGTAGAAGAATCTAAGTATTTTCTAGAGAGGGAAAAAGTCTGTCCCTTCTAACTGTAAAACAAACAAAAATTCCTCCATAAGTGTTTGACTAATATACTTTATGAGCTCAGGAGTAGAAAAATTAGCAACAAAACCAGAAAACTTTAATTGTATTTTTGAAGACATAATTTCTAAAGCTTTGCATGTGATAGTTCACAAGTTGGAGTCTGAAATACTGAAAATGCTCTTATAAACACAATTGTTGTCAGAAGGGAAACATCTGCTCTAAAAAAAGTAAGTTGGTGAAATGCCCTGATCATTTTCCCTTGAAAGTATCCCTAAAGCTTTTTAAATGCAGAAATAAGACTTGGATTGGATGAGCAACCCAGCAACTACACTGAATTTATTGTAAGAAGAGCTTTGCTGAAATGGCAGAAAGCTCACTGAAAGAAGAGATGGAGTAAGGGCTGCAAGAGTTTATGGGTGTATTAACATTGTACAGTACATTGTGTGAAGCCCTCCCATTCTCATTTCTGTGTTATGAAGACCTTCAGCCAAGCCATAATCACCTGGGGTCCTGAGGCTGCCGATCTTCTAAGGTCCATATGGCATCCTCCTTCCTGCTTTCTTTCTGCATCTCCACTTCTAATTACCTTTCTTTTTGCCCCCCAGCTCATGAGCTCCTTTGGTACCTCCTCCCAGCCCATGCAGGAAGCAGCCACCTCTTCAGTTTCCTCTGTCTTCCAGTAATGTGTTCATGACCATCTTTACTGAATGTGTTTCTGCATGTCAGAATTCTTCCCACACAGAGAAAGGTGGCAGAATTGAATGTAGAAAGCATAATATCTGTTCTGGGACAAGACAAAAGTCCCAGCACAACTTTTAATCTTTGAACTGGAAAGGAGAAGAGATGTTGCTTGTTTGAAGATACTGCAGATGGCTTTATTGGGATGCAGATATTTTTGTATGGGAAAGAGCAAAACACCTGGTTGGAGTAGTAGTACCAATGAAAAATTTATCTCACTCCTGGAGAAGTGAGGATGAGCTGTCAATGATAGCCACAGGCTATCCACAGCTCCAAGAATTTGAGCTGGATGTTGTACATAACGGACCAGATCATGGGACTGAATTAACTGTAAAAAGGCTTGTCTGCTTTGATTGGTGCTATAAAAGTGGTTTTTCAGTATGCTTTATGATTCACAGGCACAGACACATTAGTGAAATATGCAGTATATCTGAAATAACTGTGTGATACTTTATTTCTGTAATTTGTCTAAAATAGAGGCTGGAAACTACATTCTTATTGGAAAAAAAAATCAATGCTGTTCTATTCAGTTTCTCATAAAAGTAAAAATTGTTATTTATTCTATCTAGAAAATATTATTCATACATATGTGGGGGTAAGAGAGCAATAGGCAGAACAAAGTGAAATGGAGAGTCCTTTGTTTTCACTTGTGACTCCTTGCGGTACTATTGGCAATGAGAAAACTAAACAGTGAACAAAAGGCTCTGTTGAGCACTTCCCATTTGCCTGGTTGCCTCAAAGCTGCTGGGAATTCAAGTATTGCATTAGTAGTTCTGTCCTTTAAATCAAAATGTGGAAGGACCTAAGACAGGGTGATCTCTTCTGGTTTAAATTTTCTAACATTCAGAACAGCTTGTTTCTTAGTTGTGCATTTTGAGGAGGATTATGTGAACTTAGGCATGTTAAGAGTTTTCTTGAGCAGAAAACTGCTCCTTTTTTGGCTCCTTAAAAAATAGTCTATTTTTTTTTTTTTTTCCTGTTTAGGCATTTTTCCACAAAGGCAGGTTATCAGGTAGGTTAGAAATGAAATAATCTATATGACTCCTATGTATGTCAGTTCCACCGTAGACCAGTGAATGTGTAACCCAGAAGGTTATGAACCTGAAAAGTGTTACTCTGCTATACAGTACCCAATTGCTTCATACAGACTACAGGCATGAGGTTGAATCAGGATTCACCAGAATAGTATAGTATATCCTCATTAACCCTAGACCAGGAAAATGAAATAACAGAGGGTGCATAACGGAAAGGCCCTGAGAAGTGTAAATAAGACCCGTGGTTATTTCTTTCTGGTCACACTTATAAATTCTCATGATGTGCCACTTCCCTGGTATGTAGAAAGATCAGCTGATAAGAATGTTGGTATCATACATATGAGCAAGTACTGGAGCCAGTAATTTAATCTGAAAACTGCTTCCTTTCTATGTACTGATTATATGATTCTAAGAGGGTGTGGAAGGAAAAACAGAATCAGAGCTATCCACAACCAATGTGGAGTATGAATACTATTTTCTGTTTACAGTTGTGGGTAACTGGACTTTTTATTGTAACTGAAGTATTTTAACTGCTACCAAGTGTGTATGGATTATACTTCTTGACTTAGAAAGGAGGATTCTGCAAAGTGTTTTCTGGTATAGTATATCTGCAGAAATAAGCAGAAAGAAAGCTTGACTGTTGGAGCACAAATTTGAGCAGGAATGACGGAATGTGTAACTATGCTGCAGCAGGAAAATGTCAGTAGTTACGACACTAACCTTGCATGTTAGTCATGTCTGTGCCATGTACAGCTTCAAATGATTTCTTTAGACATTTGTTACTTCATGCTGCTCATAGGAACTGTACTTCCATGCCCAAAATTAGATGACAATGTTGTGGAGTATTTGGACCATGAGGAACTCTTGCTCTTTTGATAGCAGCAATGTAGTTTATAGACAAGGACATAAATGCCAGGGACTTCTATCTGGGAAGAACAAGTCGGTATACCTGTCAGTGTTGGCTTTTAGTGTGCTGCACTTAGCCACTCACAAACTTAGTGTGGCTGCCCAAATCAGGGTGAGAGTACCTCATGATTCATGGAGGTGCTTACCTCCATGATCCTCTAAAAGTAGCTGGCTTTATCTCTATGCAGGAGCACAAGACCTGGGAGCCCTGCAGCAGTGCTACTCAAAATGCCATGCACTTGCTGGTACCCATGAATCTTCCCTACAACTAATTTTGGAGGGTTTAAAAAGTGAGTTCTTTGCAAGGGCACTTGCTGAGCTCTGTTTTGACCAAGCTGATATAAAAATAGAGAAAATCTCTTAAATTATTTAGCCAGTAGAGGACACTAATATTTTTAAGTGACATTACAGGTTTTTTTGATTACTTGCATTAATTTTAGGGATTATTTTGTTGTTTAGCAAAAAATAGTGCTTTTTTTAAATGGACCATACTCCCACTTTCTTTCCCAGTGAACACAAATAAATATCATAGACTCTGCATGTCTCCTTTTCCTGCTGTGTATGTTTCTGGGAGGTCAGTTTTCTACAGAAGTCTGTGCAAGACTAATTTAAGGTAATACATGAAACGCTCTTAAGGAAAAAGCTCCTGATATTCTGAAGTAACTATACAGACTTTCCTTGATTGTCTCTTGTAGTTTTGTTTTTTCACTCTTTGACTGGTGACTTTCTACCTTCTGTAATTACGCCTAAGTTGCTAGCTCTAGAGATCTAGCTATTTTACACTATTGTTGCAAAGAAATCTTATCATCAGTTGTGGAATGGGGAAAAGAACATAACAAATGGCCCAGTGAAGCTTAAAATCCAAAATTTGATGTCTAATTGCCCACAGATTTAGCTCAAAGCTTCCAACTATAAAAGATAGGAATGAAGTAATTTACTGAAGGAGCAAAAGTAGGTGATGGCAACAGATTGCTTTGCCAGGAGCAAGCATCCCTTTAGTAACTCAGGGTAATGGAACTAATCAACCAGCTTCTGTAGAAGGTCAAGGTCCTGATGTTGGAGAGCTTGGCAGCTGTCTCTGTGATGGCTGAGATGAGTCACCCCTCCCGAGATATACTGCACAGGACAGGCTAAAGCAGGGAGGAGGAGACTGAAGCATTCAATAGCAGTGACACAGCAAGTCTATGCACAAGATCAGTTTGGTCATTAAGACACTTCTGCTCCATGCCCCTCTGTAACAAATACAAGCTCTTCCTGGAAAACTAACTGAGCAAGTACTTAAATAGCAAATAGGAAATCCCATCCTCTCTTCCAAAATCCTTCCAAAATCCAAAATCTTTTGAGAAGGAGCATAACAGAGTACAGTTTCTTAAGGATAGTTGAAATTTTATGTGGTAGTATGATACATTATGTATATTCTTCCTTTTCACATTTGGTCTGCTGTGTCTGAATAAACTGTTATATTTCCATCAACATCAGCAAAACTAGTGTTCTGCTGTATACAAACACAGAAGCATGATATGTCACTAGTGCAAGTCTAACCCTCAATATTTCTACTGTAGCCCACAGCTATTGCTTAAGTAGCTGAAATGAAGTGGAAAAATTATTATCATAAATATAATCCATTAACACCTCCACAACCCAGTTAATGTGAGATCATCTGATTGCTTTTGAAGTAAATATTTTTTCCTCAGATTTTAATAGATGAAGGAAGAGGGAAACTTGAGGGAGTGGGGAAAGGCAAAAACACTTCAAAACTAGTTATAGTTTAGCCCTTCAGAAAGGAAATGAAGCTAGAAAAAATCTCTGACAAGCTCTTGTAATTGAGAAGAGACAGAAAGTTGTGCCCTAAAAATCGATTCGTTTTTGATAAAGCTGAGAGAATGAAAACAGCAAGACATTTCAGTCTTATTGTTATTTGCATCATTTCACTAACCACATGAAGCATACATCTGTGATTCAGCCATGTTCTATCTGCTCTTGTAAGTGATTGTATCTAACAAGAAAATAGCATTTCATCAACAGAACCCACAAGCAACTTGATGTTAATGAAATGTGAAATGAAAGTTTTTAGGCATATGCTCTCAGATACGCAACCCCAAGTCAACTGAGTCAGAGGTTTATGATGTTTTTGGTCTTCATTAATTCTCAGGGTAACCCTGATTGGCAAACAGCTGTACTTTGTCAGGCTCTACCTGAATCTTGCACTGAGCATTTGGGACCAAATCAGCAAAAAGATCAAGAGTTAGAGGTAGGAGAAAAGGGTCTTTCTATAAGTCCTCAGCTTCTGTTATCTCTATCTTTCTATAAGTCCTCTATCTCTTCTGTTACCTCTACTTATACATAGTTTCTGTAGCTATAACCAGGCGCCAATTAAAAAAAAAATAAAAATAAAAAGCTCAGACTTCAAACACATAAAACCTGTGCTTAGGTGAAAAATGCTGGTGGGAGAAGAGGCTCTTAAACTGATATATGTAGACTATCCACCTATGCACACATTTCTTGATTGTTTCATTCTGTTTTGCTGTTTCACTTGCTCTGACAATTGGCTTCTAGTAACCTCTACCTTTTGTAAAAACACTGATATCAGTTAGTGGTTTTTTTATTTTTTAAAATGCTCAGACTTAAAGGACAACGTGCAACTGATCACATTAGATTGCTTTTGTGACTGATTATACTTTTGGCACAAATGAAAATATGATTCAGTCCAACTTCCCACCCCTTGAACTTTTTTGTGCTAGATTGCAGAGCTTTCTATTATCAAATTTACATTCCCTTTGCTGATATTTAAACTGATCACAATGCCCCTTAATGTGCTCTGGTGGTTCTGCTCAAGCTTTTTGGGTCTGTCACTTCAAGGCTGGCTTGCTTAACTTTTAGGCACCCTTGTGCCTCTCTTCAGAGTCCTGTTTCCAGTTAATCAACAAGATTTTTCCGTTATTAATCAATGTCTGTTAGGTCAGAAGTTTTTTGTCCCTAATCAGTGTTTACTTTCTGTGCCTGCAAATATCATGCTTTCCTTTTTTTGATCACAATATCACACTTATATTTAGATGTTTTGAGGCCATGACAACTTTTGATTGATTATCTTTTCTGATTCATTGCTACCTAGGAAAGAATCCTTCTCTTAAAGAACAATTTTTTTTTTCTGTTATTTCTATGTGTGTATCTTTATATGTAAGCCTTTTTGAAAATCAACACACAAACAAAAATTCCATGTTGGCACCCAGTTTCCCAACTGACTATGATTATTCCATACATGTAATTAGTCTTTTTCATTAGTCAATTTTCAATTGTTGTCTCCTATAACTAATAAAAAACTTGAGTAATTATTTTAAATATTATTTTCAGTCAGTAATAGTTAAATTGCACTTAAATAGCTAAATTGCAGAGGGTCAATATTCATAATACTGAATCTACTAGAAACAGGCACTTCCAGATCACATCACTTAAATAGATTGTTAGCCCTTCTATACATCTACCAAAAATGAATCTTGGTAATACTGGTGTATTTTTTTTTCTATAACTGCATGTGATTTAGAATCAATTTTATAATATAACTTGCATAACTTGTCACTCTAGTTTTTTACCACTCTGGTTCCAGTGTCAGTGCTGTGCTTGGGTACTCTACTTGCCTGTTTTACTTCCCTCCAGGTCTCTTAAGTTTCCTTAATGATCAAAGATTATTGAAAAATCAACAACAGCAAGTTCAAAGAACTGCCAATGTTCTTAGGCTCTTAGATGGAAGGTATTTAGAATTGTTAACTGAATAATGCCTGTTTTAAGTTGTCAGTCCAAATTAGGCTCTACTAGAATAGAATATTCAGTGTCATCTTTTGTTGTGATGTGCCTCAGAAGACAAATACTTTATGTATCCTTCTGCCCTTTTTATATGATAACTGATAATTCTACCATTTCCAACTAATAATGGAATAATAACTCTTTTCCCTCTTTTGACTATATTTAAATCTTCTTACTTCTTGTATAGTCCAAAATTTACTAACTATCATGATCTTCTTTATTCCCATTTCCAGTCTGTCTGAGGCTAGTGAAAATTATTCTAAATTGGCTCTATTATTCATATTTTCATGTTTGATCTATTTCTCCTGACTTCTTAGGCTCCTAGCTGTTTCCTGCTTTGCACAGCTAGCTCTTAAATTCTAAAGCATTTTCAAATATTCACATACACTTTTTTAATGTACTGATTTGGACTTTATTCTGTTTCTAGCAATAAATTGGAATAATGGCTAAAATCTGCCATAAAATTGCCAAATTAAACCATTGTCACAGTAACCACAAGAATTTAGCAATATTTCAAAGTAAAGCTGCTAACTACAAACCAATTTCCCAGGGAATCACAAGAGCTTGAACTCACCTGGCTACTGATAGAGCTCTAAAATTTGAAGCAAGTGAAAGGTAAAGAAACAACTGACAGCTACCAGGTACTTTAAGCCTCTCTTGAACAATATCTACTATGCAGTAGCTTTCAAAGAAGCAAGTACCTTGACCAACACTGATTTCAGCTTGTAAAAATGAAAAAGCTCTTAGGCAAGAGGGGAACACATTGTGCCTGGTAGGAATAAGTAGGGCTGTCTTCCTGTGAAAAGGGGTGATGAGAAGGAACAAGTTCAATTGGTAACATATAGAACATCACTGGATGGGGATGGCATGTGATGATCTGAAGAAACAGTTTTGCTTTCAATATCCTTCATCACAGGGGATATAATTGGACAGGAACATAGAGAGGACAGAAAATGTCAAATCGATGTCTTAGGTGTCAGAATTTTTCACTATAGCCCTAGAAATAAGGAAGCTGAGTTTCCTCCATATTTGTAAACACTTTTCAACAGCTTTATTTGACACTTCTGCTGCTTTGTGCAGCCTTCACACTGGTGATGATGGATTGTGAGGTTTATTTTTGGTAGTGGTGTAACTGGAGGGTTTACTGGAAGCCTTTGACAAATGTTGCATGGTTTATGTTGTGGCAAATCATATTTAAATTAATTCCTGAGTAGATTTCAATTATCTGTCTCAGTTTTCAGCTCAGGCTTCTCAGTCCATTGGATGCTAGCAGAAGTCACACTTGCCACTACTTCATAATGTTTCTGTGTTTGTCCCTTTAGACCAGTGTGTCATACAAAGTAGTTTTGAGAGGATGTTTCATTTGAAATGTAGCTGCTGATCAAACTGATCAGGTTGAGCTTTGTTCATTGGGAGCTGTTAATTTGCTGAATCTAAGATTTCCTGTAAAAATAAGTTGTTTTCAACAGCTAGTTAGTGAATACTTAAATACAGAAGTTCATGCTGATAATTTTGAGTTAAAGTTTTAATTTAACAATTCTAGTTGACTTTTAACTGTTTATTGTTGTAAAATCAAACACTTTAAAACAAAGTCTGAACCATGCATTTCTGTGTATTTGTTTTTGTTCCAAAAACACAGGAATACTCACATTCTTGTAAGACAGGAAAATTGTTTCTGCCCGTGCATTATAGGCTCCTGCATTTACTGAAAGAAGGAGGGATTGTCTAAAGAGTAAGAAAAGGAAGGATTTTATTGCCTTTTACCCCTTAACAGTCAGCAGTACATGAAAAAAAAAAAAAAGGTCTAGATTAAGGATATGAAACAAACGACTTGTGGAAATTGTCATTAATGATAGTAGGATGATGGCATTAATAAGTCAAAATAGGGCGATCATGCTTACTTTCCTGATGGTGAAATTTATTACGTTTAAGAGCTTTACATCAAATTTCTAACCCTGAACAACCAAAACCTCAAAGTAAATCAGAATGACCTAATGGGGCTTTTATATTACTGTGAACCTGTTGACTGCATTTTCCTGTCTCACTAAGAAATGCATCTTTCCTTTCATGGCTACTAGGCTTCTTTTTCTTTTTGTAGTTCTCTGTTTGTATAGTACACATTATTTATGTTGCTGTAGCTTAATGTGCTCTCTCCTAAAAACTGATTTAGATGAATGGTTAAAGGCTTGAGCATTGGAATGAAAAGCAAGTTTTCACTTCTAACTAAAACTGCTTTCTCTTGGGAGATGCACTAAACGGACCTGAGACTGTCTTCAGAAATGCACAAACTAGTTCATATGAAAAGATATCTCTACGGGCATGGGTTGAATAGCCAGAATGCGAAGGGAAGATGTAGGAAATGAAGGGTCTATGGCTCTCAAATCAGGCACAGTTTCAGAGACTGTGACTGTTTTCCCCAGGGAATACCTTGAGCACCTGAATGGTACTTGTTCAGCTCAGATTTCTGGGAAAAGTGGAAGTTTTTTTGTTGAATAAAAAAAAATTGCCAATGATGTCCAAGTTCAAGAAGGCATGTTGATCGTCACAGAGAGCAGACCCCAGCTATATTTGGCTGAAATCATCATTTTCAACAGCGAGGTTTCTGAGAGTATAAAGATGTCAGACAATCTGGGCAATGCAGCACAAAAAAAGTGAAAATGAATCTGCAAAATAAGCTGATGATGCCTTTGTGAGAGAAAGATCTGATCATGCTAAGAAAACAAACATGCCAAAACTATAAAATAAATGGACAATAAAATCAACCAGTCCTGGAAGGAATTAAATTCTTAAACTTTGTTTAAGGCAAGACATGAAACTTCTCAGCTGAGCTCAGCAGTCTAGTCATACTAAAATACGCTCTAGTGTTTGATCCTAAACACATGTTTGAACACATTTTGAACTCATTTGAC
The DNA here is from genome assembly GCF_003342845.1 of Nothoprocta perdicaria. Classification (NCBI taxonomy): domain Eukaryota; kingdom Metazoa; phylum Chordata; class Aves; order Tinamiformes; family Tinamidae; genus Nothoprocta; species Nothoprocta perdicaria. The sequence continues at coordinate 829,107 of NW_020454439.1, forward strand.
TTTTGGTGTAGGCATCTGTTCATAACAACTCCATTTGTACGGACTTGTAATAAAAAGTCCAATCAGTATTCATGCTGGAGATCATTTTGAAGGGATCTACATGGACCATCCTTCGCTATCTCCTCCCATCCTTTCCCCCATCACTCCTTAAAGTCAAGATGCTTTTAACATAGAACTACTCCAATCCAGATCATCTTCTGAGGAAAAATGAAATGCTAAGGAGAGTTTTTCTTCTTAGATGACTCATATTGGGAGGAGAAAAAAAATTCTGAAAGCTCGTTCTCAAGAGCTGTGATATTTTGCTCGAAGTTTCTCTGATTATTCAAAATCATTAGAGAAATTACAAAAATACCAACTTTTAGCAAGTATATTTTTGTGGCTATCTTGGGCTTTTGGTTTCTGGCTGGACTTTGTGTTCCTTTTTAGAAAACACTGATTCCAGATGCTTCAATAAGTTTATATAAGCTACAGAACAGTCATTAAAAAAAGCCATCTATTGCTTAGATCCAGATGTTAATAGTGATTTTTCAAACTAGGATTATTCCTCTACTTATTTATTTCTCTCTTTTTCCTTTCTCTGTTGCTGAGATTTCCCTGATTTTTTGGCTTCTCCTAACCTACCCTGTGCAATGGAAAGAAAAGTCGGAGAGAGGTTTTGTTGTGGTCAGATCTTAAATGTCAGATGGGGAAATTATATTCCTTTTCTGCCTATTGGATTACCAAATCTTGCTAATACTTGTTATTTTAGATGTTATGTCAGTGAGAGGGAGCAGAATTATAGCCTTGCGGAGGCCATACTTATAGTTGATGTTGTTCCATCGGACTCTGGAAATGTGAATAGTTAGTCTGGAAAGTGAATAGTTAGCAAAAGGTAGAAACAAGAGGGTCTGAGTCTTGTTATTGCTATCAGACAAATCGGGAGAAGTGACAACTTATTCCTATTATGTGCCAGACTAGCACTTGGGTCTATGTTAGATACAACTTCCTAGGATTTTATTTTCTCAATTTCGAAGCTCTATGGGAGGCTCTCCATTGCTTCTTAGGTATAATATAGCAGTGACACTAAATCTCTCTCATTTCTTTCATCTCTTTCAAACTGAGGTTCCCCTTGTGCAGCAATGCCCAGGTAGCTTTCACTTATCACCAAATAAAAGGGAGGCTCTATTACGTGAACTTGCTTTGTACTTTTATTCATTCCCTCCACTTTACTTGCTCTCTTGAATGTGGTCTAATGTGTGAAAGCAGTAAAAGTTGCAGTTGCAAAGCATAATGATTCCTTGACCAAAGTAAAATACTATTTTGAAAACTCCAGTGTGTTATCCTGGTAGGAGATGCCAAGATAACTTGATGGAGAATATGATAAGCATTTGCTTCAGCTACTTCTGCAGCTGTGGAAAGGAGGACATTGTGCAGCAGACACTGAAAGCATTGTTCTGAATATAATGGAGAAGAGATTAAAAAAAAAAAAAAGCCAGTAACTGTAAGTACAAGACTTGTGAAGATTGGGAAACAGCCACAGAACTTGGGAAATGCTTGATAAACTATGAATAAGCTACAGCAGCATAGAGGAGAACCTGAGGTAAAAACACATCCTTTTTGCTAGTAAGGAAGCAGTAATAATTGCAAAGAATATTTAAAGTTTGACTAGGAAGAAAATATATTTTGGTTGCAAATTAGCTAGATTTTTCATATTTAAATTGGACTGAGTGTTGTCTCCTACTAAAGTTTGTTTTACTGTAAAGCAAAGGTGAAAGGACACATTATGCAGCGTTCATTATTGCATCTCTAGTATATGATTCATCTCTTATCCTGAGCATGTAGATGTTTATGGAAATGGTTAGAGGGGATCTCTTGAAGGACCAGATGGTTTACTAGCAGGCTGCTGAGCATTGTGGAGAGAATCATGGCTTCATTCTGCAGTACTTTGGGGGAAGATGCTGGCGGCTGTAATGGTTTTACAACGATTCTGTTTCAATCACAGCCGTAAACATAAGTTGGAGCACTGGGGGTAAGGCAAGTGGCCTGGGCCAATTTGAAATCCCAAGTGTGCTTTATTCAGTATCCTTTCTTCCCTAGGGCCATGTTTATTCCTTTTATTATTTTTGGCCAAATGTCTGAAAGTGCTGATGCCAGGTTTATGCTGTGGAATAAATGCCAATTGCAGCTGCTGTCAGTTCCAGCAGTTCCTACTCCTTCAGTTCCTAGTAAATTAATAAATATGTATTTTTTTCTCCTCCAGTGAATTGGTCAGCCTACTTTGAAGAATCTGCATATTTATCAAGCAGTGTGTGAATGCCTTCTAATTTCAATGAGCACAGGCCTAATATTATCTCTATGGCCTGCACAGACTTCCAGCAGGCACTAAATAACAGATGAGATGTATTCCAGCTGTGATCTTATCCTTGAAAGCTAATGGATGAGACAGTCATGGATTTTTCTAAGGAAAAAAAAAATATTTTTGATGATGACTATTGCTTAAATCCATGTAAAATCTTCCTTGTAAAAGGAAGGAATAGAATCACCATTCTGTGATTCTGTAAAAGGATTACATGGGTTTATCTTCACTGGAGGCTAGTGAATCACTACTAAACTATCTCAATACAGGTTGTAAACTCTTCAGGAGAAGACCCAATATTTTTGTTATGCCTATGTCTGTGGTTTGTGTAATACTAAACCCTGATCCACACCAAGCTTGTGACTGCTAACATGCTGCTAGGGGTAATACCAGTGACACCAAATTGCTTCTGCTGCCATAAAGACACAAGAAACCACGACACCATGTTCTTTTTAAGATTTTCACTGTTAATCCAAATTTGGAACTGGGTATAGCTGTTGAGCCTTTTCAGTTTGAAATGAAGTTATTCTTTGCAAACTTTTTTGCCTGCCAAAAAGCAGATATATATTGCTTGATACATACCCAAACTCATTAATAGTCAATTAAAAAACACTGTATCTCACCCAAAGTCTGAGGAAATCATGTCTTTTTTTCCAGTAATGATAGGTCAGACCTTTCTACCTTTAAGAAGAGTCCTTCATTTGTCTTTGAGCTGAACTTGATTAATAGATTCTCTTGCTTTTCTAATAGAGAAGATGGCATTTTATAATAGAGAAGGTGGCATTTTGAGAACAAAATCTTGAGTTTTAATTCAGTGTGAATTTTCCATAGAAAACTATTAATTATGAGTTTGCTTTTACAAGTTCTATAATTTAAAAGTTCTGAAGTGTCTCTTTTATACAAAAAAAAACTTTTTCATGATAAAATTATGGAAGTTTATACCTTCTTAGTTGTAGCAGTAGTACCTTAAGTGCACAACTAAAAGAGTCTGCACAGGTTGATACTACAGCAAGTGATGCATAGGTTATCCTTGAGAGACTTTGTTTACTTGAGAGACTTTGTAAATAGTAATGAAAAATCCTTTAAAGTAAGACATAGAAAGAGTCTGCTTGACTTCCAGTGTATTTAGACTATTTTTCCATTGTTTATCGGGAGTTATAGTACAGATGCAATAAGAATTTCTGACTGAAAATTAGCAATGGAAAAACTGATTACTAAAATAAGCCTACAACTTTGCATTATATCAAATTTTTTCTTTTTTTTTTTCTCCAAATTTCAGATCTGAATTTCTTACTTGAACTGCTATGGCTGACTCAATGCTTGTCTGTAAAACTTCAGTGTTAGGTTTGAGATGTATGTATGTCTTCTACTTATTTTTTTTTCTAAGTTGGATTCCAAAATAGATCTTGTCTCCCTTTTTGCTTTCTGTGAGTAGATGGTTCATGAACGCACAAAAGAGCTTCTTCAATTCAAATTTCACTTGAGATCCCATCATCACATGAAAGTGATGGGATGTTGCTGCCAGGCTGATAACATTTAGTGCAACAAAGCGATCTATTCTACAGTGGAGATGAGAGCCATGCAGTCACTACTAAAGCAGGATAAAGGAAACTATAAATTCTCTCTATATTTAATCTTGAAGTTTAATCTTGAAGCTCCTTTGAAGTTTTTTTTGAAGACATTTCCACTCCCCAGATAATCTACCTTTCTTCCTTCTTCCCTTTAATGCTGTGGTGTGGTTTTTTTTTTGGTTTCGTCGTCCAACCTACAGGTGACCATATGTTCCCTTGTTTTACAGCAGAGAAAAAAAAGGAGATTCTTCTATTGTTTCTCTACTTTCCTAAGGCTTAAATTAATAACCCTCTGTCTGGTACTGAAAGTCTTCATTATTTCTCAACTATGCTAAATTGCCTGAATAATTATATTTAAACTGAAAATGACGTGTTCTTATCAAATTGCAATGGAAATATTTTCAGTTACAAGAAAACTGTCATGGCATTGAGAGCACTAACAGGTCCTAATGGCTCTGACCAGACTCACCTGGGACTTCTACCTGCTTCCCACAGATCTCGAAGTCCCATTCAAGCACAGTAACAGGCCTTCTTTTTTTTTCCCAAGAGATTGCATTTTCCTTCTGCAAGACCATTTTTTTTTTTTTTTTTAAATCCCAGGCAGCTCTTTTGCAAACTTTCTTCTGTCTACTGCATAGAAATATAGCCACTGACCGACTGAATCAAATCAGTAGTCATTTAGCAAAGAGCCTCAAATCAAGCTGCATTGGGAACCAGCTGGACCGTTTCAGCAGGTGGCATAAATAAACTATCTTGCTCACAGCTAAATTCCTGCCTGATACTTTCAATTAGAAGTTTCTTTCATCTCTAAAAAAAAAAAAATCTAAGGTTTGAGTTTGTAAAGAGTATTAGGTACCAAATTCATTTAAAGGCTTCTTAAAACTTGATTGGAAGCTTCCTGGCCATTCTTAGTCAACTATTTTATTGCTTTGGAAAGCCTGATATATAACTAATAATTTAGAAGCTTGTAAGAGCTTTGGAATTAGCACTGTTCTAGTAGCCCAGTTTCTAGGAGGAGTGTAGGTAGCCTGTTAGCAGATTTGAAAAGCCTATGCATGTTTGGATAGCTCAGAAAATATAAGTCGAGATTACTCTCTTTATATTGGAAACATCATTTTTGGGGTGGTGGATTTTTTCACTTACACATATTCTTAAAAAAATAAAAATAAAAAAATCCAGGCTATTGTAACTCTGCATTGTTCGTACATATAAATGTACAGGTCTTAAATTTTATTAAGTGATTTTTTTGTAGTAATTATACAAAGAACAAAGTACAGAAGTTTGATAAATGTAAATAGGCACAAAAACTATTTGGGATATGAAGCTTTGATCAAATCAGCCTGAAGATCACATTGATTTTATCTTGATGTGAACAGCCAACAGTGTACTTGCAATTGTTCCTGAAGACATGAAGAATGATATCCCATTGTTACTTTGTTTTATTTTCATGTTTTCAATTTTGAGCCTACTGGGATGTTTACATGACTTGCTCATCTTTATGGTATGCATTTTGAAATCTGTGTTACAAAACAAAAGTACAAACAAATCATTATTGTATCTGGAAAAGAATGAAACTCTTGGCTTACACAGGAAAAAAACATTTGGGACAGCTGTGCCAGCGCGTGTTTTGGCTCCAAATGAATGATTAACCCCTCCTCACTTCCAAAATAGCTCCCTAGGACCTGCCTGTGGCTTTTAGCACACATATTCAGAAAATAAAAAATTTTCTTTCTGATTAATTTACTGGGATCAGGAAGCTGATTTCACTTTCCAGATATTTTCCTCAAGTGAGCATTTCAGATGAGCTGAAGACTTGAGTATTTGCACAAAGCTTTGGAAGTTCTCAGCATTACTTTGATCTGTGGATATGCTGGGCCAGAACATGTGCTGACTGCATGACTTTGTCTTGCTGCTCACAGAGAAGCCTATGATAGTCAGTGGGGACAAACACCAAGTAGAAGACTGTAGAAAATAGATTTAAAAAATGACAGTGGGGACAGTGGGGAAGGTGATGTGATGAAGATGTGGATGGTGATGGGGAGTGCACAAAGATGCAGGTGATAGAGAGGGAGCAGGATGCAGGGTCAACGGGAAGGAAAACGGAGGTGATAAGAGAGAGGATGGAGAAATATTTAGGGTAAAAGTGAGCAGAGAAGCAAATCAGCTGAGGGAGAAAAATACTTGTAGCTAATAGGAATGGGAAAGTGGTAGATGTTGTGAAGCACTTTGCACATTCGAGATGGAAGCATTATAATCAGCTCACCTTGAAACTTTTATTTTCCCACCATGTGGCAAAGCTGCTGCATCTGTGCCACTTCCAAGATCTAGAGTTCTTGATAATTCCTAATTTTGCCTATCCTTAAGGAAAAATATCACTATTGCTCTCAGCTTTTAACTTCAGAACTGCAGTTAAATACCACAACTAAAATGTTCCCAGCAGGAAGCGGCAATATCTGTGGTTCCAAAACCCTGCAGAGTTCCTAGGCTGTCTTGTCTGACAACAGGACAAGATGGTGCACAATATAATATTTCTGAAGATATAAGGCTCCCACTGTGAAAAGACACTGATTTTTGTTTAATGCATAAACATTATTCTAAAAAGAAGTGTGGAAAATTTTAAATATTTCTCTATTTAAAAGAACATATTTACATTACAACTAGGGACATGGATAATAGTTTGTGAAAACTGAATAGTAACCAATACTGTCATCAGTTTTGGAGTTGTGAGGATGGATAATAGAAAGTGTCATAGGAACTTGTGGGAAGCTCCCTGCCTAAGTGGCAGAATTGGATTCCCTTGCTCCTTCATGGAGGGGGTTATCCACATAAACAGAGGGACAGAGGGAGTTGGTAGTGAAGGCTTGAATATGTATGAAAGAACCTGGTTACATCTCAAACTGGATTGACTTCTACTTAAAAGAGCAATTTGGATTCAAAAAGCTAAGTTACAAGATTTTTTTTTAAACGCCATTTACTTCTCTCTTGTTTCTCAGAAACAGCATCTTTTCAATGGTTTTGGTATGTGCTGTTCATAGTATTTCATCATGTTTCCTTAATATTAAAAAATGCAGCAATTAAAATGAACAACAGGCAAGGTCTTGTATAAAAGAGTGTCACAATTCTTAATTTTGGCTGATACTGAAGATGTCTCTTACACTTTTAAAAGCAACCTCTTTGGTTGTGAGTAGTTCTTAGTTTCTATTTTATAGGGAGGGAGGGCTTTCTAGCTTATCCCTTGTGTGACTTTTATCACGTCCAAAAAAGGCCACAGACTAGGGTTCTAGTCTTTACTGGGTAGATCTGAGAAACCTATTTTACTCTTGTTTACTCAAGTACTGTCTTGATTGGTCTCTTAAGGAGCGCTAAAACATCAACTAAGCATATTATTAAACACACACCGTCTTCTATTATGCTATATCACTCTGGGGAACTGAAAAGGAAGCTAAACGTACTGTGTTTTTTCAAATGTTACACAAGGCAAGACTTCCAAAGACTCAAAAGAACAGTTCTAGAAGTGCAAGGCAAGCATAAGTCAAACCATTTTGCTGTATCTATTTTTTTTCCTATTCCACTCAATGAATCTCTGTTTGTTTGTTTGTTTTTTAAAGCACTTCTGCCTCCTCCTGCACAGCTGAGCAGGTGTTGATACTTCTATAATACAGCCTTGGACTTCGATATTGTATTTCTATCAACAAATTGCTGTTTGCTCTCCTCGAAAGATCTCAGTCTCTGCAACTTATGGGCGGGCTGCTTTCCCATTCACAACTGGGACTTTACAGCTCAAACATCTATAGCCTCTTACATGGTAGGCATAGGAAGTACACGGTGATATGTGCTGCTACATACTCTACCAAATGATACAGAAATGATTGGGCAACAATGTCATTAAAGACACCGATATTCATGTTATTTGTTTTTTTGCCCTCTTCTGTCATCCTGACAAATTCCATGGTGCCATCTGATCCCTTCCCCAAAGCAGGCATGAGGTTTCAATAATCTCTTTGTATAAGCTAAGGACATGGAAATGGAGGGGCCAGACTTTGATTTCCTCCCACTCCTCCCATATTCCTCTGTTTCTATAGTAAAGTGGGAAAGCAAGTTAAAATTCTTATAAACACATTAAAATATGAAAATTCTCTGTGAATCTTCCTGTCAAAATTCCTGCTGAAGTTAAAAGGAAATTGAGGACTTTCTAATATGACTGAGTTAGAATGCTATATGCTTACCTTTGTTTTCTTATTAAGTTGTAATTTAAAAATAAAGGCTCCCAGTGGGACATCCATATTTAGAAGTAAAGAAAATGACCCAAATAATCAGTTCTTCAGGGTCCAATTCAGGAGCTAAAAAGGGATTAAGTGCTTAAACTGAGAAAAGCTTGAATAACTCAGCTGTGATGTTTTTTAATGGTGACATTATTATTGGAGTTAATCTATTAAAAATAATTTACTTTGTCCAACTTTAAAGTATTGTTCTTAATTTAGAGAAATTTCTTCAGTTTAGTATTTTTTTTTGAAAGAACTGATGAATGGAAAAGAATGGGATTATATTTGGAAGAAATGAATCTCTTGTGACTTAAACCTATATATATAAGCCAACAAATGCCAAGTTTCAGGTTAGTTGTACAGCTTGCCATAAATATGCTGTTATATTTTATTGCCCTGTAGTGAGTAATATCATACTGAACATGAATTTGAAATTTCTTTTCTGGGTAATCATGAGCAATTATCTTCTACTATATAACTGTTATTTCTGGAAATTCTGTTCTGTTAACATCTATATGGGAACTATATATTTGTGTTTATATTATACTATATTTAAAAACTGAAATGCACTGTTTTTGCCAAGATTAGGAGATGTTTAAGTTTCATCAGCTGTGTCTTTAGTGCCTGTAAATTGTGTGTTGCTCTGGGATGGTGTAGACTAATGCTGAACTTCAGATAAAGGACTTGAAAGAGTTTGCAAGCATGTGTAAATTTTCAGTTTTCTTAAAGTTTCAGACTTCGTGTGAGTAATGGACTTCGTGGCTTGTTCCAAACTGTACAAATATTTGAGGACACCAAGAAGGGTCAGGATTTCTTCCATGAGCATGAGTATCTCAGGTCGTCCTTGGTTTATGCAAAGCCAATCAGGAAAATAGCTACTATCATTCTTTTTTATAGGCAGTAAATTAAGTGGCTTGCATCTAGCCCTTCCTCTCCCACATCCTGCCTTCTAATTGAGCCTGTGAGGCCCAGATAGTCCTGGACACAGAATATGCACAGCCTGTGAGTATTTAAAAACTGTGTTTGCAAGAGTGCTGAAAAAACTATAATTTATTTTATGGGTTCGATATATTAAAAAATTTGCATGAAACTCAAATGCTGAACACATTATTTTCTCTGGTGTTGAGCTGTGTGAACTGCATAAGCTGCACGCAGGGTTTCTGGGACTGTATCAGCAGAGCTTTTCCACTGCAATTGCTTTGTTTACTAAGTCTCCAAATCTCATCAGGTGTGTTCTGTCAAGCTGAGCAAGTCCTGGAGGTGCCTCTGTGAGATACAGGAACAGACTGCTCAACTCCAAACAGAGCTATTCAAATATTCTAAAAGTAACTCCAATGCACTGGAATCCATCTGGGACTAATAAACAGAGCTGCAGAGAAGTTTTTGATTCAAGTCATTTTTGAGATCTGACTCTATACTTAGTTTTCAGGAAATAATGGCATCTTTTTTTCCCCCAAGATCTAGACTTAACTCAGATTACTGTAATATTCTCCATTTTCTCTTCTGATTCAATATGAACCCCAAGAAATGTCATGAGCTACTCAGACTAAGTAATACAAAAGCTCTTATAAAAAAAAGCTGCTAACTATAGTTACTGTATTGTATATCATATTTTAAATACTTATTAAATTTTTTGTTCTTTGTGAAGAAACATTCATAGAAGCTGCATTTCTAAATGGCAGTTAGACATGTGGTAAGGATGCTAAACCAGTTACGCTGCATCTTTCTTGGTTCCTTGTTCACACCTTCTCTTCTGTTCCCTTCATTAAGTGTGTGTTTGTGTGGCCATGCCACCAGACAATAAACCAGAACAAACCAGAAAAGAAAATCTTCTCTTCAATTGGCACAGCTGGCTGTCCAGTTGGCCATGTAGCCACCCCAACATCTTGGCTAGAGCAATGGATGATGGTGTGGAAATAGGAGGCTGTTAAAGCGGAAAAGGCTTTCTTATGTAAAAGAAAGACATGATGTGGCTTCAGATAACGTGAACCTCCCTTTCAAGATACGCTTAAGCTCTGTATTTGTTATGTTTAAGAGACTGTAAATGTTCTAATCCAAATGTTCCATTGAACCAAGCATGTGAGTTTTCAAGGTGAATGAGTGAGAAATTTGGATTATAGTAATGCTTTTTTAGCTGTAATCAGCAATCAAGCTCTTGGTTTTGCTGAACTGTTGTTCATTTCTGTTAATCCTGTGGTCAGTATTCATTTAACTGTAATAATTGCTTCACAGAAACAATGTTATTTTACTTGATCCTTTGAACGTGGGATTGCAGCTGTGTGATGCGTGGTGTCCTGCAGCTGTGTAATATACTTTGTCCTCTCATTTGTTTATCAACAGTTAAGGATTCAAGTTATGTTTAGTTTTGATTTCTGTTGTGGCTCTGCATGAACAATAACCAGACAAGCTGTGAGCAGAGTGAAAATGACTCAAGCATTTAGTAGAAATGTCTCTGAATATATATTGGGGAAAATCTGTCAGTTTGAGAAGTGTTTCCTTAGTAAGGCTAGCAAAATCACACATATTACAAAATTTATTGCTGAATCAAAGGGTACATCTTTTGTGTTTCTGTCTGTGAGTATGTTTGTGCATTTTCAAAGAACTTTTAGGTTGCAGATGTGCAAAACACGACAGTTGCAGAGATATTAATTTTATATAAATTATACAACTTGATTTTGTAGGTAAAAGGCAACAGGAATTTTGTAGTACTCCCAACAGAGAGGTAGATGACAGGAACTTACACTTCCATTATAAGTGTATTATATAAAATCGATAAGGAGGAATGATAAACTTGCATTCTGAGTAAAGGCAGATCATGTTTAGAGGCTGCCTATTCTCAGTCTGCAGTATTGCAGGAGTTGGTTCCATTGCCAATTTTTCCTTTTCACTTTGCAAAAACACTTCAGCAGGTACTCTGTCACGACATCTGCATGTTACTTTGTCCAAGGCTTGTTATGCTTCATTCAGTTTTAATGTTGATAAATAAGTATAAGTTGCTCTCTTCTTCAGGTTATTTTCTTGTTTTCCCCTAAAGTAATACTAATTTGTAGGAGTGAAGAATTGTACTAACAGTTTATAATAGCTAAACAGAAGCAAATACCAGCTGGTATGCAACTTCTAATTAGCGGATATTAGAAGGCCTAACCTCCTCACTGCTTGTGATAGTTTTTTTTTTTTTAATATCTATATTAAAATAGTTATTTTCACATTTGCTCAAGCTCATTCCAGTTAGCTTTAGGGACTTAACAGAAGCACTTACATTAAGTGTATAATTCCTGATTCAAACACTTAGTTTGGGATCTGGGGAACAAGTCTCAGAAAAAAAAATCAAGCACGTACCTTGGTTTCATTTTGCTGCCACTCTCTGTGCACAGTGTAAGATACTTGCTCAGTGTGGTAGTTTTGAAAGATGTGAGAGGGTGTAAGATCTTGAGATAATAACAGGAGTCTAGACATACACATACCTCTAATGGACACATGAAGAGCATGACTCTTTCACCTTCTTATTTTCATGCAGACACTGTTTCCTAATGTGATTACCTGTATAATTTCAGCCCCCACACACTAATCTAAATGGTAATATATATATATATATATTTTTTTTTTTTTCTGTATAAATATATCCTTCCTCTCTTCGTATCACCCTTCTATCTATCCAACAGTGTGAGTATGGACTCTGACTTTAGTCATTCCTATTTTATGCAGAAGTGCAAAATAATTAATTTGATGAAGAGGAAGTAGAGAAAGTAGGACAGTACCTACCTAAGAATATTTATATATTCTTATACAACATTTCATTGTGTACTGCATTTTATGGATCAGTCTGTTTTTATTCCTGCTTTCTAGATTCAGCATCACCTTTAAAAGTACCATAGAAATTTACAGAAAATAAATTTTAAACCACTAATTTATTGTCAGATATGTACCTCCTCAATTTCATAGTTACAAACAGCATAGAGTTATAAACACAATAATGAAACACTTTTTTAGTGTTAGATATTACTGTAAAATGGCTATAGATTTTTCTAAAATGAGCAGACATTTTACAGAAAATGTTGTACCTACTTCTCTGAGGTAGAATGGCTCTTCTGATCTCCAGGCTTCTGATCTTTCCGTCTCCAGGTGAGGAGGAACTTCTTCACTGTGAGGGTGACAGAGCAGTGGAACAGGCTGCCCAGGGGGGTTGTGGAGCCTCCTACTCTGGAGGTCTTCAACACCGCCTGGATGCCGCCCTGTGCCACATGCTGTAGGTGTGCCTGCTTGAGCAGGAAGGTTGGACTAGATGATCTGTAGAGGTCCCTTCCAACCTTAAATATTCTGTGAATCTGTGAATCTCAGCTGTCCCTGATCTTACACTCCTGAATTGCACTCTTTGTGGGGGCAAAAATGTTCCCTCCTTGAAAGTAAAGATATCATAGGCTAGAGGATTTCATTCAAAGGCAGTTATGCTTTCAGTTTTAGTAGTTACAGGGAGATTTTGCTCTCTAAACTACTGAAACCTGAAGACACTGCACTGCTATAGAACTAGGGATACCTAGGCTAGCGTCCTATGCCCCTACCGCCAGTGTGACAGCCTAATTCTCACTGTCATGCTTCCTCATCACATCACCTTTCCTCCCTCAGCCTCACGATGCTTTCTTTTCTACCCCTTTACCTTCAAATTTCTATCCACTTAAAAAAAGTGGAAACACTAAAAAAAAGGAAACACCAAAAAAAAAACCAAAAAATCTTTGGTCAACAGAACATGCTTGCTTTTGAGTAAGCTGTTTTGGGCCTTTTGCCTACCTCTAGCTACAACTCCTTCATGACACTTAGTCTTAGAGCCATCTCTCATCTTTTTTTTTTTTGCAGTCTGAAAATGGCCTATGGTTTCAAATGTTTTCAGGTCCGTATTGTAATATTCTTTAGCAACATGTATAGGTATAAATGCCACATCTTCTAATTAGAGAATAACTTCCCTATCCTATCACACAGAGATGAGCTGTTTCTCGAAAGACTCATTTTAACATTAGACAGGCACTGTGTTTTTCAATAAAGCACATTTACTCAGAGGTCATAGACCTCATTATCAACACAAACCTGAACAAAAGCCTGTGATTAGTGTTGAAATATTAATGTTCTATGCAAGTCCACCTTTTGTGTAGGAACATCTGTCTTTCATATGAATGTACTTTTATGTTGTTTCTTATCCAATAGCATGCCTCTTAGATGCCTCTAATGCCTTAATAGATGCCTCTAATACCATCTTTAGAAGTCACTATCCAAACCTTGAAAAATCCTTGGTGCAGAAACTACATTTGCAAATTAGTGTTTACCATTCCATCAGTACTTGTGCATCAGTCACATACATCCATCTGGCATTTGCCAGATTTGTACTTTTTTTTTGTAATTTGTACATTGGTGCATTTTTTAAGAAAATAAATTTGTATTTTTTTTGTAAAATGTGTACATTTTAGTAGCACAATAGACATAGCTGTGTATTTTGATCAACTGGATTGCCAGTAAGTTTTAATTTTTACCTTTTCAGTAACACCTAAAACAAGGCTTGGAAATATACACAGGTTTAGTAGCAGGAAAGAATCTGAGGGAGAATACCCAATATGTTGGAAAAAAAAAAAGAATATTAACTTGTAAGAGCCGTCATCTTTCATTTTAGTCTTATGGTACTAGAACTGTTGGTGTCTCTCTATAGTTTGTCTGTGACACTCAAGTCGTGCAGGATCTTAAAAGATCAGCCTTTCCTGTGAGATTTTGAGGAATAAATACTTTCTTTGGTACTGAAACTGAAGAGAAAAAAAAGGCAAGTTTGAAAATAAAGGAAAGAGCAGATATTAAAATAAAGATTTAGTATTAAGGTTGAGACTGTCTTGAAACCTGGGAAAATGCTGAGGAGCACAGCAAAGCCTTGCACTACAGCTAAACCATGCTGTTCAGTTTGCTGTCTGCAGACTGACAGTTTGCAACTGTTGCTGTGTAAGCTGTGATTTAACATTTGAAATTGGGCCAAATGTTTGCTAACAAATCATGAAAAACTTGCCTTGTTTTAGGTTAGGTTTGTTAACATATTTAACTATTTTTTTCTATAGGGGTTGTTAGGGTTCATGGAACTTTTGAACAAGCATGGATTCACTTTGTTGAAATCATGTGAAATTCATTATTTTAAAAGTTTTGGTTGCAAAGCACAAAGGAAAAAGATCCTTTTAGGCTGACTTTGCTCTGACTTATTATTCACTGGAGCATGAATCTCTAGATGGGGACCAATATGAATCTAAACCAAATGCCTTGTCCAGGTCTGTCTGTGAAATGAAACTGTAATGCTTGGGGTAGCTTTGGCACGGGTTTGCCTGTGCTGCTTTGCCATGGATCACTGATGCTGCACATAATGCATGTGATGTCTGTACACCCACCCAAAAGGAATGAGGCAGTAAAATTACCTAGTTACATGTTTGTAATGTTCAGGAATTAGCTAATAAGACTAATGAGAATTGGAAGTTCAAGACAACATCTCTTTGTTTTAGATAATTAAGCCCAGATGGTTTATATAATAAATATAAAAAAAAGAAGAGAAAGGAAGGGGAGAAAATCCTGTCAGAGGTGATAGGTAGACTGAAGAGTAGAAAAGCTGAATTTGACAAGATTTGATCAGAATGGTATTTCATTAAGGAAATCAAAACTTTTTTTTTTTTTTTTTAAATGAATTGTTTGCTTTGCTGAATTACAGAACTACTTAGCAACCCAACAATGCCAGGGGTTGCTAGCACAGATTAGGATTCTCACTTTAAGGATTATAAAACTGCATGGCAATGGTATCTGCTATGTTATCTCAGTCTTCTATCCTTCCTGTAAGTTTAGAGGCTGACACAACTTCTTGGCAGATGCAAATAGCAGATGTTAGTAACCTCAGTTCTTCATCTTAGATTTTCCTCATCTCTTGTCCAAAGAGAAATATGTAAAATGGGTGCATTAACACTTAGCTGAATTTTTGTAAGAATTCTTTCAGGAAAAGCTGATCAAACTGTGCTATGATATCTTTTGTTTCCTTCTCTTGATCCACAACCTACAATAACTTGTTACTTCTTACTCATTTCTGAGACTGTTATCTGAGGTTGGTTACATTTTCCCTACCTACTGCAATCATAACTCTTAAGTTTTAAGTTAATCTTATGCTTAAGTTTATGCTCCCTCTTTCCTTCCTAGCAGTTTCATTTATTTATGTATATTTTTTATGTATATATATAAGTGTGTATATATATATGTATATATTTCTCAAATCATGCAAAAGTCTTTCACTGGTTCTCAAGAAGGCTTTATCCCCTGCCCCTTTGAGGTTTCATCACTGCTGGTCCTTCATATTTCATCCATTAAACCCCTTCACCAAAGACAGGGACTGAAGACCAGTAATGTCAAATTGGGAGCCTGGAAAATGAGGGGAAATCACTGACAATTTTGAAAGAACTGTAAGGTGACTAGTTCAGTGCTCACTGTAGCAAAGGGATGCTTAAACTATGGGATTATTCTGAGTCCTCTTCAATCATCTTCTAGATTTTAATTTCCTATTAGACAAATTACTGGTTAACAAGTAACAAGTTTATGCAGTTTGTAGTCCAGACTTTCTTCCAGAGTAGTCCTTCTCATAAGCAACTTATCTGGCAGTTTTGCATTTGAATTTGCAACATTAATATCTTTTAAGATAATTTTCTTGGGTTATATAAACACACATTTATGTAATTGCATTGGCGTAGTTACAACAACATGAAGGTAATACAACTCTTCTGCAAGACTGTATCATATCTTCCTCGACATTTTTTCAACTTAGGATATAAGCCTGCCTATAGCTTCTAGGATTTAATGTAATTTCTTCCTTTGTGGGGCAGTGAAATAGATGCATATTACAGATACACATCTATGAATCTAGAACTAAGAACATTCAAGAGGGAAAATGTATATTTTATAAGCATAGAATGATTCTAGAGAGTATATAGTCTATGATGTGCTAACAAACTCCTATTTATTACATATTGCTGGGTTTAAATCATGTAGAATAAAAATATTTTGTGAGACTGAAAAAGCTTCCACTCAGAGAGAAGAATCAAATTTCATAGCAGTGGCAGTATTTAGGTCTGGTGGAAAATGTATACAATATCTACACTACAGATAAATATGTTCATGTTTATAAATATGTACAAATGCATATACACTAACATAGATATTTAGATTATGACTTAATTGGAAAAATCTCCTGTGAAAATCCTTTTTATAGGTTAACATGTTTTGAGATATAGCAGCATCTTTTTGCATATGCAAGATCATAAAATGTTGAAGGTTTTTGAAGGTGTCATTTCAGTGACACACTTATTTTCTTCAATTCTAAGAGATTTATAAATGTATTTGCTGAATAGCCTTCTCCTCTGGAATCTCTTGATAATTTGTATAATTTCAGTCAAAGAAGAAACTGCTTTGAAGTACAGGATGGGAAAGTACAAGGATCTGCAGTATTATGGAACATGATTAGAAGAGGCTTTGACAGGAGATGGAAATTGCTGATTGTTGAATAACTGTTATCACAAATATATCTATTATTAATCATTTTTGAACCTTGTTAATATTTCTTGAGTTCATTGAGGAATTTAAATTATCTGACAGTGATTTGAGATGTTTATAATAAGTATCTGTTTTCCTGCTAAACTCTTTATTGGGTAGCAACTCATTCACTGGTGAATATATATTTATAAAATAGAATATCCCAGAAAGGAATAGGGCAGACTCTTGTGCTTAACACTTCATCTGCTTTTATGTAATTGTATTTGATTTTTGGAAAGGATGATGCATTATAAGTTGCTCTTATCACAGCAGCTAGAATTTTTGAAGTGAATTTATATGCAAGAAGTTGTACAGTTATCATATGGGAACAATTCACTATTCTGAAGTGGAAGTTCACACACATATCATTCATATATACATATAAAAGATATGCAAATACTTTATAAGATGCATACAGATTTGCTAAAATCAGAATAGTCTCATGTCTGAGAACATAAGGTTGACACTAGGATAGACCAAGTCTTGATGTCATTGCATTAAGAACAGAGTCGAAGGTATCAGCACAAGTTTGGATTTAAAGCTATTGCATTCCTAGATTACATTTCAATCAATCAACATTATTGATTTGAGAGTTAAAAATAACCTTCAGCAATGCAGGATATCCTTCACCAGAATACTGTGTTTCTATCATGTCAAAATTGAATGATAAATTCTGACTATTTTTTAAAAACTATTTTTTTTACTAACTGTTAAGAAAATACAACTGATACGGAAACAACTGCTGACCTGGGTAATGCTATAAAACGAATAAACAGTTCTCACTGTTCTCCTAAGACTCTGAACAACCTTCCTAAGCAAACAGCTAACACTGTGTATGGAATACAAACCTCAGCTGATTGTTGGCAGACTGAATGCATTTAAATAGGTTCAAACGCTGTTTTAGCTTTCCTATCCATGCTGATTTACCTCCATAAAAATGCAGAATAAAAGAATAGGAAAGACAAAAATATGCATGCATGGAATAATCAGAAGAGAAGACAGCATGAATAAATAAATGAATATACAGAATGGGAGAATCACAGTCATCTCATCAAGAAAGTACTGATTCATGACGAAAACTAGTTCCTCATTTATATAAAAGGCATTGTGTAACGATAATATCGACTTAGGATATATTAGTGAAAGCACATTCATAGGGGCAAATCTTGCTCCTTGTTAGAAGTTTTTTCTTTTAATTCAACAGAATTGGTATTTGGTCCACAGTAAAGAGCCTCTAGGCTTGTAGAACAGTTGGCAGTACTCAGTAATTAATTGAAAGATTTTTCAATTAATTAGAAGAATAAGATATTTTTATGACTGGCTTTTGGATGCAACTATGAATTTAAATCACATTGAAATTTATTTCATTTTTAGGAGACACTTATGAGAAAAAGTCTTTGTTTCTTCTTCTAAGGTTTGTTTGTTTGTTCATTATTATTGCTACCTGACCAAAAATATTGATTGTAGATTATTTTGAAACTGCAGTAAAGTGCTACTAGTACTGGACTTCTTTTCCTCCCCAACCTTTTGACACTTGCAAGGGAAGAGCATTCTTGGGCTGCCAGGAGTAGAAGTGCAAGTCTTTAGGAAGGAATTATCCATTGCCATCTCTGGCAAGCGAAGCAGGAGAGAAACTTCTTGGTTCTCCCTCTTTTGAAACTACTACTTTTGCCCCTTGGTGAGCTTAGTGACACGGAAAAAAATCATGCCGCTTTGCAGATTTCAACACTTGTCCTGCCAATGGTGGGATAAGATTGTTTTCTAGAAGAATGGTGAGCTGAAGTGCTGCTTGAGCAAGACATACCATGCAATGGGCTGCTAGGAAGTTGTAAAGCCACTTTTAGTTGCAAGTCCTCTTGGTTGCAATGGTGTCTTGTGATCATTTAGTTGAATAGTTTGGAGTCCTCAGGTATTCCTTGCTTCTTGCAAGGGCACCAAGAGTGATTTCTGCAGTAGATGAAGAGATCTGCTTGTGCTGGCTATGAACAGTCTTGCTTATGCATCAATGTATGTTTACCCGGGACCATTTGAAAACCCATCTACAACAGAATAAAGGCATCTCCATAGCTTGGCAAGACTGTAGATACTGCTTCCCTTCTCTGCAATTGCTTCAATTGCAACACTGAAAGGAGCAAAGGCCTTGGAAAGGATGATTGATAGGAATTCACTTAGTTTTTTTTTTTTTTTTCCCCAGAAATAACTAGTTTATTATTTTAGTGGCGTTTCATGAGATCTCCGTCTCTTCCTTCATCTTCCCATCCATTTTTTTTTTTTCTGTTCACTGCTGGAGGTTTTCTGCTTTCTTCTAGCACAAATAGTGTCCACAATGGGAATAGATGAACTGAGGATATGGTAGGCCTCCAGCAGAAAGAAAGTGGCTGAGTGAATTTGATTGGCTGCTAATAGAAAAGTGATCTTCCTGGTTAGCAGCACATCTGCTTCTGGAGGAGTGCACGCCTATGTGGGGCTTTGTGCCAAAACCACTGGCTGCATGGTCCCAGCCAGCACCCGGATGCAGCTGTCAGGAGAAGCAAGGGTGGAAGCCTGGAAAGCCAGGATCATCTTTTTTACCTTTCTAGCTCTTGGTCCAGTCCCATTCAATTTATTCATCAATGATCTGAATGAAGGTCCCTTCAGAGAGCAGCTCTGTCAAGAGGGACCTGGGCATCATGGTGGACAACAAGTTGACCATGAGGCAGCAGTGTGCCCTCGTAGCCAAGAAGGCCAATGGCATCCTGGGATGCATTAAGAACAGCGTCTCCAGCAGGTCAAGAGAGGTGATCGTCCTCCTCTACTCAGCCCTGGTAAGGCCACATCTGCAGGACTGTATCCAGCTCTGTGCTCCCCAGTACAAGAGGGATGTGGAGCTGCTGGAGAGAGCTCAGCGCAGGGCTACGAGGATGATCAGGGGCCTGGAACATCTGCCCTATGAGGAAAGGCTCAGAGGGCTGGGCCTGTTCAACCTGAAGAAGAGAAGGCTGAGGGGGGAATCTGATAAGCATATGCAAAAATCTCAAGGGAGAGAGTGAGAAGGATGCGGCCAGCCTTTCTTCAGTGGTGGCCACTGATAGGAAGCACTAAAAGCTCTGCAGGAACTTAAGGAAAAAGTTCTTGACAGTGTGGGTGACAGAGCCCTGGAATGTTGGGGAATTCTTACAAGATAATGGGCATTTGGATGGGATGTACCTGAGCAACCCAGCATTTCAAATAGGGCAGACCTAGATGAAGGACACTCAAGGGCAGGGAAGAGAGGAAAAAACACAAAGTAACCAATCCCAGATGCACCAATCAGAGAGGAAGTACCCAGCCAGGCAGAAACTGCAAGTCGCCCTGTGGGCAGCTTGCACCAGCCTATCAACATCGGCATATGGTTAAGTGACATCTGGCTATGCACCACCAATCCCAGAATGTTAGCAGGCGTGGGACTAGCTCTGGAGTGTTTAAAAGATGTGGAGGTTTGCAATAAAGTGGCTCATGCTGATCGTATTGGTCGTTGTGTGTAGCCCTTTAAAGAGCCCTCATCATCATTCGGCGCCCGAACAGGGACCCAATCAGTGCACCTTAACGGGAGTAGAACTCTGGATTGGGCTGAACAAGGAAGCTGGCCGAAATATCCTCACTGCCACGGTGAGAAGACTGAGCGCCGACGGAGTCGGGAAGAAGATTGTTAGCCATCTGCAGAGACGAAGAGAGAATCTTACCCTGGTAGGTGAGCGGTTGGGGAGGAGATGGGGTCAGCCACCAAGGAACAAGAAGCAGGTGTAAACCTCCTCCAACATATCTTCTCTAGGAGAGGGTTAAAAGTGGACAGCTTCGGTTTCAGAGAGTTTATAATCTGGGCTTGGAACCATGATCTGATCCCAGGAGTGGGTGTAGGGGCAAAAGAAGCACTCAAGTACGTGACGCTATGGCGGACCTTGCGAAACACGCTGCAAGAAATGAAGGAGGAAAGAAAGGCGGCTGCTGCTATCTGTGCCGCCCTTTCCCCAGGGCCCCCGACTGCATATACCATCTTAACTACTGCATCCACTTTTCAACAACCCTCAATACACCCCCATCGGGACCTGTTCCACTCGCAGAGGTGTGACAGGAGCAAGCCCAAGGTGACCCCCCCTGCTTGAAGGAGGGTAACAAGGCAGTTTATGATGATACCGAGAGAGAGGGAGCTGCTGCCAGACCAGAAAATGACCTCGTGCTTGACACAAAGCGGTCAGTGAATCAAATGGAAGAGCTTATGGAAACCTAGTTTCCACGATTCAAGGCCTGACCATAAATGGTCCATGGGAGGGAAAGATGGGACCCAAGTCACATTCATTTGAACGGCGACCACTTACCCCTCCAAGCTACCTGTCATGCTGTCCGCTCCTCCGGAACCACTGAGTGGGGAGGGAGGCGGTATAGAGGGAGAGGTTTTGGTGAATAAGGGATCCCTTACCGATAGGTGGAAGGGAGTCATTAAGGAGGCACTTACAGAAGGAACTATATTACCTCAGGCTTTCCCTGTTGTAGTAGAACATAATCAGGCTAGATAGGAGCCATTTAATTGGAAAATTCTTGACAAACTAAAGTTGGCAGTTAGCCAATATGGGCTGAGATCCCAGATGACCCTACAACTGCTGTCATATATCTTCTCGTCGGGTATGATGGCCCCCTCAAATATCCATCAAATAGACTCATATTAATGCCTTTGGAGCAGTTGCTATTCACTGAACAATGGGAGGCGCTGTGTGCCAGGGCACAGAATACTCCCAGACAGTAGAACGATCCCTAATCTGGTGTGACGGTGTAACAGCTAATGTGGATTGGTCTATGGACTGACCTGGAGCTCCAAGTCCGGTCGCTCCCACAGGTCCATATATTGAGCCAAACTCTGGCTTATGAGGCATTTATGACCATGCCGGATGGGGTCCATAGCGCTGCTTTTGCACAAGTCAAACAGGGCCCTGATGAGCCGTTTTCCAAATTTGTGGACAGATTACATAAAGCCATTCATGATCACGCAGACTTAGACCCTCCCATGAAGGAAAAATTTTTTAAGGTTTTTAAATGCAAAATGCATAATGCAAATTTTTTTTTGCATTTGACACCACCAATGAAAGAACCAGACAGCAGTTGAGCTCCCTATCCAAAGATGCAGGGGTGGCAGAAATATTGGAGCTCATGGAACGTGCTGCAGAGACTAAGCGAGCAGCTTATGTAGCTGCCGCCATTCACAGCGCTATGAAATCACTATTAAAGCAATCTGTGAAACCGCGCCAGGTCAGATGCTTCAATTGTGGTAGGCTTGGTCACATACGAAGCCAGTGCAAAAGTACTGTGAAGTGGTGCTCCTATTGCAAGGGAGACACCCACAACATGATGGAATGCCGCAAGGGTCCTGCAGGGTCCTGCACCTGGGGAGGAATAACCCCAGGCATCAGTACAGATTAGGGGTCGACCTGCTAGAAAGCACCTCCACAGAGAGGGACCTGGGAGTCCTGGTTGACACTAAGTTAACCATGAGTGAGCAGTGTGCCCTCGTGGCCAAGAAGGCCAAGGGGATCCTGGCCTGCATCAGGAGGAGTGTTGCCAGCAGGTCAAGGGAGGTGATTCTGCCCCTCTACTCAGCTCTGGTGAGGCCGCACCTGGAGTACTGTGTTCAGTTCTGGGCACCCCAGTATAGGAGGGACGTGGAGCTTCTGGAGAGGGTCCAGAGAAGGGCAACCAGGATGATTAAGGGAATGGAACATCTCTCATATGAAGAGAGGCTGAGTGAGCTGGGCCTGTTTTCTCTGGAGAAGAGATGGCTCAGAGGGGATATGATTAATATGTATAAGTTCAGGAAGGGAGAATGCAGGGAGGAAGGGGACAAGCTGTTTTCACTGGTGGCCAGCGATAGGACAAGGGGTAATGGCCACAAGCTGAAGCATAAGAAGTTCCGTCTCCAGGTGAGGAGCAACTTCTTTACTGTTAGGGTGACAGAGCAGTGGAACAGGCTGCCCAGGGGGGTTGTGGAGTCTCCTACTCTGGAGGTCTTCAAAACCCGCCTGGATGCCACCCTGTGCCACATGCAGTAGGTTTGCCTGCTTGAGCAGGAAGGTTGGACTAGATGATCTGTAGAGGTCCCTTCCAACCTTAAATATTCTGTGAATCTGTGAATCTGTGAAGAAGGGAAACGGCCAGAGCAGCATCAAGGCCCCGCACACGACGACACAAATCCAGGGGGCGTGGGCGGTGAATCAGGATATCTCAGCAACCTCCAGTCTGCTACAGCAGGGAGTGGATGTGGAAACCACAGTTGATAGAACCCTCGCTGATTCCAACATGCACCTAGTGGACAGAAATGTTCGAGGCCCACTAGGATATGGACTTTGTGTGCTTTTGTTGGGAAGATCGTCCATGACTAAGCAAGGCATATTTGTTGTTCCTGGTGTAATAGACTCAGATTTCAAGGGTGTTGTTAAGATAATGCTTTATGTGTTCAACCTACCTGTGTCCATTCCGAAGGGATCAAAAATTGCACAATTGATACCTTTTATGTCCAAAGTGCCCAATCCTGGTAAGACCCAGAGGGGGGCAGGGGGATTTGGTTCTACAGGCATGCCCCTAGTATACTTTGCTATGGATATAACCTGCGGAAAGCCAGATAAAGAAGTCTGCCTTTTAGGACCACATGGCACTTCAATTTGAAAGAAGCTCACCATCGATACGGGTGCTGACGTCACAATAGTATCGACATCCGTTTGGCCAAAGACATGGCCTCTGACAACACTGCAGTGTGGAATTGCTGGAATCGGGGGCACTCAAGCCACAGATATAAGCAAGGACCCAATACAATTCACATTCCCTGACGGTGCTACCGTGGCCGTTAAGACCGTATGTTATGTGCATCCCACTTGGCCTATTTGGTCTTATTGGAAGAGACTTGCTTAGTCAATTGCGCACCACACGTGTAACTCACCGTTTTTAGTAGCGGTCACTGATAAGCAGCAAATCCTTAAGATCCAATGGAAAACTGATGAACATGTATGGATTGATCAGTGGTTGCTCCCTAGAGAGCAGCTGCTTAAAATCCAAGAGCTTATCAAACAACAATTGACTGTGGGCCATGTTGTGCTATCCACAAGCCCCTGGAATACTCCTATACTCACGATTCCAAAAAGGAATGGGAAGTGGCTATCGCTGCGTGATCTTCGCGCGGTCAATGCTGTCATGCATGGCATGGGAGCAGTACAACCAGGGCTCTCAGCTTAGACTATGTTACCAGAAAATTGGGACTTACTAATCATCGATCTCAAGGACTGTTTCTTCACCATTCCCTTACACCCTGAAGATAGGGAATGGTTTGCATTTTCCGTACCATCAGTTAACAAGGCCGAACCTCATAAGCAATAACACTGGGTTGTTTTATCCCAAGGGATGAAGAATTCACCCACTATGTGTC
Organism: Nothoprocta perdicaria; assembly: GCF_003342845.1. Taxonomy (NCBI): domain Eukaryota; kingdom Metazoa; phylum Chordata; class Aves; order Tinamiformes; family Tinamidae; genus Nothoprocta; species Nothoprocta perdicaria. Next base: position 853,278 of record NW_020454439.1, read on the forward strand.
AGACTTGTCCACTGGGCATTGGAGCCGCTGCGTGAATGTTTTCTGCAGTTATTGATATACCATTATATGGATGACATTCTGATTGTGGGGAGGCAGCTCGAGGTCAATACACGATTACCACCAGTTGAAACCACTTTGACACGTAGAGGGTTAAAGATAGCTCCCGAAAAGGTGCAAGTATCAGCGCCTTGGAAATATTTGGGTTGGCCCATTGATGCTGCAAGTGTAAAACTCATCAAGCTCACTATTACAAAAAATGTATCTATTGTTCGTGATGTGCAAAAGCTGGTAGGAGATGTACAGTGGGTACGTAGCATTTGCGGAATTACAAATGACGATTTACAATGCCTAATTGACCTATTGAGCACCAGCTCTCGAGCTGATGACAAACGAGAGTTAAGTCCCAATCAGCAGCAGGCTTTCGACAAAATAGCAGAAAAGATTTCTACCAGTCACGCAGCTCGTATGCTTACTCTCTTATTATATGATTTATATGGTGGTATGCTTACCCTCTTATTTATATGGTGGTAAATTCCATGGGTCCTGAACGAATCCATCCCTATAGTATAATATGCCAGTGGGATCTGAGTCGATGAAATCCGTTGATAGTTTTAGAGTGGGTCTTTTTGCCCATTTGGCCCCAGAATTCTGTAAGCACACGCTTGGAGGCCTTTGCTAGACTTATTATGAAGGGCAGTGAGAGAGTCATAGATACAGCAGGTACAGAGCCAAGTACCATCCTCCTCCCTATGAAGAAATGGTATCTAGAGTGGGGACTCAGACACTACTGGCCCTTACAGGTTGCCCTAAAAGGCTATGGTGGCCAAACTTCTAATTCATATCCTGGCCATCGACTCCTAAAGTTTCCTGAAGATCAAGATATTGAGGGGAAGCTGTGGAAAACTGAGATGCTGGTCTCCAGCCCTAACGGTATTTGAAGATGCGGGAAAAAGGACAAGGCGGGCTGCCTGTACATGGCAGAATGAGGATAGTACATGGTCTGACCATGTCATGGAGGGGGAAGCCAAGGATTCTCTTCAAACCCTGGAGCTTAAGGCAGTTATATGGGCATTTTTCAGTGGAAGGAAACACCACTAAATGTGGTTTTAGATTCCATGTATGTGGTTGTGTCGGCGATGGTTACCCCAAGGAGCAGGGGACTATTTCCGGGGTGAATAAATAGCCAATTTTACTGATGAAAGATTTTCTCTTTCATCCGGTTACGCTCGACCGGATTGCGCCCCCGACCAATCGTAAATTAACACACTCTCCTTTCATCCTTATCTTATCACTTGTTGCCAGGCTGCATCAAATCATTGGGCTACTGCATGACCATGAAGCTGACTGGATAGTTGTGATGTAGTCCTTAAAAACTGTGTTTCACTTGCATGAACCGTTTTGGTCTAGCTGCATCAGCAGTTTACTGTTACATTTGTCTGTTAATGGCCTCGACATGGTTGGAGTCGTCAACCACATGGAATGGGCCAAGATGGAAGAAGTCACTAATCATTATTTAGGCAAATTGTTCAAATTATTGTCCTGCCTCAATGATAGAAAAATGCCTTATTTTGTGATGCACATAAGAATCCATCAAAACCTCCCAGGCCTATCCCAAGGAAATGATAGAGCTGATAAGCTGGTTGCCCCAGCATTACAAACACCTAATGTATTTCAACAGGCCTCCCAATCACACGCCTTTTTCCACCAGCCTGCAAAGGCTCTGGCGCACCAGTGTGGTTTATCCCTGACTGACACACAAGGAATTGTTAAGTCTTGTCTGGACTGTCAGCAGATTGGCTTTGGACTAGGCCAACCTGACAGTGTCCTAGATCCAGGACTGGAAGACCCTGCTGCAGCATTTATATACATTGAGGGCAACTTTCTGCTCATTTTTAAATAGATATGAATATATGAAATATATTTGATATGTATATACATATTTAATTATGTATATACATTGAGGGCAAGTTTCTGTTCGTCTTTTTTCTCGAGAGGAATGAGTGAAGGAAGACTGGACATAGGCAAAGTTTTTCCAGAAGCAGCAATTGAAGTCAAGTAACCATAAAAAAACCGCAAATATTTTGATTCTCAGATTGCTCCACCCAGGCATTTTGATCTACTGTTCTGCCTAGGGAGAAGGGAAATATCTTGCTGTGCAGAGCAGGGCTTCAGTCTGAGCTTGGCAGGTGCTGGAGGATGCTCACATTTATCTCTTTCATGGACTTTCTCTCTTTCGAAAAAACACACAAACTGTTAAGAGTTGTCAGATAGGGATGTCTTGCTTCCTTGCAGCTCTGCTAGCAGAGAGATGGGACCAGGTGTGTGGCCATGCGATTACTGCAAAGTGGTGCTGCCACTGGTATTCTGGAGGAGAAAGATGCCATCGAGTCACAAGCCTTGGCCTTGAGAGGCCCTTGATGGTGCTGTACACTATAGCCGAAAGAAGGAGGGTCAGTATGTTTGTCTTGGACTAAGGTGATGCAGAAGCCAAAGACAAATCAAAAATCACAGTCTTTAAACTATGGTTCAGTAACAAGATGTGCCCCTGTAGAATATTTTTGAAGAAAAATAAACAAAAAAGCTGCAAAATTCAATACCTCTAGTTAAAGTTTTGTTTCTACATAGAAGACAGATTGTGATTAAAGGCTATTAGTAGTCAGGAAATAAATTTTCACTCTGAAGTGCCTCAAAAATAAATTTGATATTACTGAGGTTGAAGTCAGAGAAAAATATTTACTGAACAAGCACTAACAATGCTGCAATTTATTTTGCACAATACTTGCAGCTTTGTTAGAAAATGAAAAGCGCTTGGAAAGACCTTTATCGTATTATGGTGATCACTGGAGTGTCAGCTGGGGAAAATAACATCTCAAGACATTTGGGTGAAATGTTTCACAGTGTTACTAATCTGTTTATAAAAAGATTTAACCCATCATAACCTGAAAGATTCACCTTTTTGATTGTTTTGAGAGCTGCATGGGAGAAACAAATAGATTTTTCTTTTCATTAAAATTCTGAAAACAGCAGAATTTGTGGTGTATGGAGACACCTGGGGGGGCAGAAATATACCATGAGAAAATCATAGAATCAAAGAATCCCTAAGGTTGGGAGGGACCTCTAGAGATCATCTAGTTCAATCCCCCTGCACATGCAGGGTCATGTGGCACAGGATTCCGTCCAAGCAGGTTCTGAAGATCTTCAGAGAAGGAGATTACACAACCTCTCTTGGCAACTTGTTCCAGGGCTATGTCACCCTCACTGTCAGGAAATTTTTTCTTAAGTTCCTATGGAACTTTTGGTGCATAAGTTTGTGACCGTTTCCTCTGGCTACTTCCTTGGGGACTGTATTTTGCTAACTTGTCCCATGAGGTACAAAGCAAGTTTGACCTGGGGGGTGCATCCAGCTAACTAATGTTTTAACAGTTAGTTAACTAGTACTGGGCAGTCAATGTTTGTTTTCTGTGGTTGGTAAGTAGTCTAGGCAAATGCTTTTCACACCTCAGTCTGCGACATTCACTTCAGCTGTTCCATGTTATGTCACATTAACCTACAGCAGTATTTCTGCTCCTTTATGGTATGACAAGCTAGCTATCTGTATCAGTTACCTTTCTGCACAGGAATGAAGTTCCCCCTAATTTTTGTAAAATGGCTTAAAATCCTCCTGTGAAATTGGCAATGGAATATTATTGTTTAGAGATGCTGCAGAAGGGACCCATGCACAGTTATGGATAACTACATAGGGAAATCTCTTACTTATCTCCCAGTTTGGAATATTTTTGTTGCATTAAAACAGATATTTATTGCTGTGAGGCATTCTTAGTGAGCGTTGTCTTATGGTGATACTTTGAATCTAGGTAAAACAACTAGAAAGTGATTTTTTTCCACTGTAAATAAGGGGATCCTAGACACCCTCTTAAGTTATGTGGGCTTCTGCTTTCTTCTTGCTCATCTCAAAGATGATCAAGTAGCTGTGTGCAATTGGCAATTACAGAGGATTTGAAGGAAGAGTCCCATTACCTGGACATACATTACTCCATGTCAAAAAGTCTATTTTTTCTGTTGTGAGGAAAAGTTTTTATTACTGCTTAGTAGCTGTGTTGAACAGGACAGGAGCCACCAACTTTCAAACTGAGTTGTGAGTATCTGGTGTCCATCAGAAGAAAATTGTCCATGATGTAAATGGATGACAGTGAGACCTGGCAAAGAATGGAATGAATTTATGTTAACTTCCCTGCTAACTGCTTTATCTTCTAAGTCTCAGCTGCAAAGGAATCAATGTTTCCGTTCTCCTTCCTGAAAAGGAGGCAGTGTCTGCTTCTCTTTCACCCTGTCACCTCCAGGTTACATTGCCAGATTGCAATTGACTATCAGATCTGTCAGTGAGCCATAATCTACCTCTGGGAAATCTCATGGCCTTTTCTAGTGGTCAAATAGCACAAGGAGCGGAGACATCAATAGAAATAGTACTGCTCTCCAGGAAACTTTATTCTTTTGTTTTGTTTGAACTCTTGCTGTGGGAAGCCATTTACTTAGTACTTTGCTTTGGTCACAAGAGACTTGCTTTTTGGCGTGTGCTGATATCGTTCCCACAGTGGTATGACTTCCTGGCATGCCACGTAGGCCAGACATGTGATACCTGAAATATATACCCTTACTTAATGACATTTAACACCTTTTAAATTAAGAATCACATAACAATTACAGATGATTGAACAAAAACTAATCCATATTTCGGTTAGCCAGGAAATTGATGTCTGGAGATTACCCTTTTTTGGGAGGAGCAGTAAGAGATACTGTGTATTGAGCAGTTTCTCAAAGAAGTACATAGTACCTTCTCCTGGGTGGGTGACAGACTGGATCACTCCTGCTTTTTCAGTCTTGATTTTTACCTTTGTGACTACATGCTGGTTTCAAAATCTACAGGGAAAAAAAAAAAAGGGTTTGTTTTGAATGTCATTGGAGATTCCAGCCTAAAGGATGAAATGTGCTTTTTATTCAAAACTCTGGTAAGACTTTCCTAGCTTTGTGCTACAAAAGCTAACTTTGTGCTACAGTTTATGTAGCACAAGATGTTTCTCTGGAGTTGAAAGATGCTGATAGGTGAGTCCATCCGTTATAGAACAGTTATTAGCCTTATGAGGAAGGGAAAGTTGTGAATCATCTTCAAAGATTCTTAGTCTTAGCTCAAGAAATCCTTGCAGAGTATTGGTAGTCCAGGCCATAGCCACTGCCGTGATCTCGCCATTCACTCAACTAGTGGAGTTAGAAAGGTAATTGTAGGTATTCATCAATTTCCCTAGTTTTGGGGAGAAGGGAGGAGCAAAAGACAATGAATGGCAACTTTTGCAGTTTCAAATCAAAACCTGTCTCCTGTAATGTCTCACACACAGCAGGCAAGTGCTTTCTGACTGGCATGTGAGGAGTGGATTTTAAGGGGCATTTTTGATGGCTTAAGGGCTCACATCCCTCCCTGTAGCTGCCTCTTGAAATCAAGGGGATTATTCTGCACTGGAAACATCACCATGTGAAGTACACAAAGTGGGGCTTGCATGCCCTCTGAGAAGACCCTTCAGGATTAGCATTTATTTGCCTTCTTGTCTCTCAAAAGAGCTTGTGGGGGTGCAGTACACAGCAATGCCCACACCCTGTTTCAGCCAGAGTTTTGGAATCTGGGAGCATAAGGGAAGAAGGCAAGCTCAAAAAAAATGTTTTGTTCAGGTATTGTTTTCTGCAGAGCCTCACCGAATATGAGTACCAATATCATTCTTTAGCGTGCATATATGTTAAACAAAGGCAGGAATTTACACAAGAACTCTTTTGTTCTAGAATTCAAAGCTTATAAACAGGACACTTGAGACGTAGTTTCTGACTAGGCAGATGCGGAATATGTTTATACTGGATCAGTAGTGATAGCTTTGTGAGGGACAAGCAATGTGAAGATAATTTCTTGGGCAGTGTTTTGATATCTTTGATTTAGTACAACCTTTATTAGCCCCATTTGTATTTGGGATGTCAAAAGCTCTTCAGGAAGTACCAAGGGGTCAGATAGTGGCTCAACAACTTGAACAACTTTAACTAATATTCTTTAGACCATTCAAAAGAGTTGCATTTTAAAATGCTGAACATTATTTAAACAACTCAAATATTAAATAAGTAACTTGGCAAATATGAGGGTACTTCAGGAAGTGCCATTTGCTTGATTTATGAACACATTTGGAAAAAAATGGTTCTAATAATAAATGTTGCATTAGGAAACACAAGAGCTAATTTTATATCTGTATCCTCATCTTGTTTTGACCTTGGCATTCAGAGCAACATTTTCTCAGTTTTTGTCATCTTTAAGATGGTGAAATATTCCAATAATCACTGGGAGGGAGAAAGAGACAGAGAAATGGACTTTCTGTCAAGATAAATCTCCTACTGCTTGTTAGCACACTTGTTTATTCCACAAGCATGATGGTGCAAGGAACAAGAATTGAATAAGAAAAGGGTAGGTGGTAATTAAATGTGAAAAAAGATCACAGCTGAAGTAACTAGAAAACAAGGTGATCCGTGCAGTGTTTTGGTGAGGACTCAAGGCAAATAAGGTGATGATAAGGGTGAAACAAAAAGGACGTAAAAATGAAATGGGAATAAGAGAAGGGAGCAAAAGCTAGAAAAAGGAAGAACTGGTTTTCTTCCAGATTTTCTTGGTCACAATGTGCGTTAAAATATATAGACCTGGACAATCTGCTAGCAGTTTTCTGGGAGCAACTAGCTGAAGCTCAGCCTCAGAGGAGGCACAGTTATCAGGTTGCATGGTGAAGAAATGCAGCAGTAGTAGGGAAATAAGTGCATATTTTGTACTTTTGGCACCACAGAGTGCCCCCATTCTATAAACAATCTGGATGCTTGAGGTGCCACATGCCATAGCTTTAGGTGAAAGACTGTTGTGGATCTGAGGTTATCATGACAGCCGTGTGGGAGAAAATCCATTCGGGGGGGCAAGCAGATCATAGAATCATAGAATCATAGAATGCCGAAGGTTGGAAGGGACCTCAGAGGTCATCAAGTCCAACCCCCCTGCTCACGCAGGGTCACCTAGAGCACGTGGCACTGGGCTGCACTGTGGTGCAGATAGAGGTTGCAGTTTGGCCCCCATCCGGGATTGCTGAAAATGTTTAATCATCACTGAAAATGTTTAATGAAAAAAGTATCACCTCTGTGGATTACATACAGCAAGGAACATCTGTGCTGAGAAGGTCCTGTTGAATTGGTTATGTCACTCAGTAAGCTGTTAGTGCTCTCTGCTGTGTTGCCTCCTCTGTTTGTGAGCCTGAGCTTTGTCTATCAGTTCCCTTCTACAAAAACATTCCTGTCTTGTCTTTGGCACCAGGGTCGTAAATGAAAACTCATTGGAGTTCTTGGGAACACATGGTTGCTAATCATACTAAATATATTAAAAATTTTGGTTATCAAAACACCTCTGTACTGTACTGGAAGCATACAAATAGCAAGAGCAAGGAGGACCCTGCCAAGTGTATAAATCTCTTAAATAGGATCCATAATTTTGAAACAAAATCCCCATTAACACTGGTTATATCTAGAATAAAATCAACATTCAGAATTTTCCATAAACCTTGATGAGTGAGCTGTGGCCAGCTTTAGGTCCTTGGAGAGTAATGCGAGTTCTTCCTTCTATCTGAGGACATATGTGCTGCTGTTCTTGTTCTGTCTCCAAAATGAGACGGCAAGACCGTGGTCCTCTCCACCACAGAACTCTGGCCACCTCCAACGTGCTGTTGTTTCCTTTTGGTAGAGGAGAATATAATCCTAGTTAGCGGTGTCCCCCAAGGGTTGGTCCTCGGTCCGGTCCTGTTCAACTTATTCATTAACGACCTGGATGAAGGGATGGAGTGCTCCCTCAGCAAGTTTGCTGATGATACCAAACTGGGAGGAAGAGCTGATAGCGCTGAGGGCTGTGCTGCCATCCAGAGGGACCTGGACAGACTGGACGGCTGGGCAGTGAGAAACCTCGTGAAGTTCAACAAGGGCAAGTGCAGGGTCCTGGAGGAATAACCCCGGACACCAGTACAGATTAGGGACTGACGTGCTGGAGAGCAGCCCCGCAGAGAGGGACCTTGGCATCATGGTGGATGACAAGATGACCATGAGGCAGCAGTGTGCCCTGGTGGCCAASAMGGCCAAYGGGATCCTGGGGTGCATTAAGAAGAGCGTCTCCAGCAGGTCAAGAGAGGTGATCGTCCCCCTATACACAGCCCTGGTGAGGCCACATCTGGAGTACTGTGTCCAGTTCTGGGCTCCCCAGTACAAGAGGGATGTGGAGCTGCTGGAGAGAGTCCAACACAGGGCTACGAGGATGATCAGGGGCCTGGAACATCTGCCCTATGAGCAAAGGCTGAGAGAGCTGGGCCTGTTCAGCCTGGAGAAGAGAAGGCTGAGGGGGGACCTGATCAGTGTGTATAAATACCTCAAGGGAGGCAGTGAGGAGGAGGGGACCGGCCTCTTTTCAGTGGTGGCCAGCGATAGGACTAGAGGAAACGGCCACAAGCTGAGGCACCAAAAGTTCCACAGGAACTTAAGAAAACACTTCTTGACAGTGAGGGTGACAGAGCCCTGGAACAGGCTGCCCAGGGAGGTTGTGGAGTCTCCTTCTTTGGAGATCTTTAAAACCCACTTGGATGCAGCTCTGTGCCCCGTGCTCTAGGTGACCCTGCGTGAGCAGGGGAGTTGGACTCGATGACCTCTGAGGCCCCTTCCAACATTGGGCATTCTATGATTCTATGATTCTATGAACCCTGACTCCATGCCACGTGCCATTTTTTTGCTGCAGGGTCTCTTGGGGGAAATGCAGGGCCTCTGGGGGGATTTACCCTCCCCTGCACATTGGGAAGCAGACAGAGCTAGCCACATATTCCTTTGACTAAGGTACAATGCTGCCATGCACTAACTTAACGTACACTTCTACAAGCCAAGGACAATATGATGCAATAGCGACAAGTAGTAGCCATAAATCTCTAATGTTGAAGCTACTGTTCTGCATTCATATGCATAAAATAAACACTGGAAAATTTGCTGCTTTTTTTTGGAGGAGGTAGGCCTGCCTCATTATGTTTGGCAACTTAATGATATCCTGCATGGCTACTCAGTCTTACAGTGCAGAAAAGGATGTGCACTTGCATATCAAAGAGTAAAAATGAAGCCCATGGCTCTAATTGTGGAGCACAATATTTTGTTTGACCAACAGGGGTTATGGGGGGTTTAATTACACTGTATTGCTTTTTAACAAAGGATAGCATTGTAATATATGGCAGATTTCTGCTAGAGAAGAAAACATGAAATAGTAAAAAGGCAATTTTGGATGGGATAATTCCAATACTCAATTATTCTCAAATTCAGAAAGAATTTAGCTTTCCTTTAAAGTAGTTCTGCAAGTCAGTCATTCGCATAAGCTAAGAAATGTGATCTAAACACAACTGTGAAAAAAGGGAGATATTTTCTGTTGATTTATTCATGAATGTCACAGTGCTTTTCAGGACCGGAAAATTAATTAGCAAGGCAATGGTGATAATGATAACACACAAAATAAAAGGAACCATCTAGCTCAGAGAAATTGAGTTTGTCAAGGAAGACTAATAGTGAGTCATGGAGGGGGTCAGACAAGGGAGTTGGAAACCACTCCGCTATGTGCAGAAGGTGCTGGTGCCCTCCAGTGATACCACAAGCTGCCCCAAAGCCCACCCTTGGCATTGGGACGTTCTCTGTGATTCAAACTCAGAGATTTACTAAGCCGTTGGGCAGCAATGTCTGAACCCCATCTGTTGTCCCAGATTGAGCACATCCAAGGCTCATTTGGTTGCCATATGGCTAAGGAGGCAATGAAAGGACTTTCTGTTCCCCTTGGGAGGTGTTCTGGCTGCTCCAGCTAGTAGTAAAATAAATTGTCATTTCCCTTGCTGCAGAAGAATTTGAATGAATGTATTGTCCAATATTTGCTGGAGTGGTTGAGTAAGGGGCTGCTAGGAATAATTACTTGCAGGCTGAAAAATTAGGATAGCTGAGCTTCAAGTGGTTCTCTTGAGGCTTTTATTCCAGAGCATGTTCAATCTCTGTTAAATTTGACCTGGCTTAGAGCAGGCCCTTGGAACAATAGAGCAGTTTCAGTGCTCCCATCTTCAAAATCTAGCTAAGTTGGAAATTCCGCCCCCCTCCCCACCCCGCCTTGCCCTCAGCTTTGCAAGGTATTAGCTGCTCTCTCCTGGCTTGGAAAAATGTATTGGGAGATATTCGAAGGTAATTGTCATTTTTAGGAAGGCTGGTTTTCCTAGACAGAGTTCTCCCCTGAGGTCCTGTATCAATTATAGTCATGCTGTTGGAGTTATAGATGCCTCTGTGGCCATGGTTAACGTGGGCTCAGTATGTGCTTTTCTATCAATGATTTCTCTGGGCATCTGATTCCTAAATAGATTTAAAAGATGTGATTCTGAATGCCTGAATTTTCCTTCTGTGAAACAGGGATTGTTACATGGGCTCCTTTCATCAGAGTGTAATGAAGGTATATCAAAATTGCATATGTCCTGTGGATAATGCAAGGTTCTATTCATTTAAATGGCCAAAATAAGAAATTTCCTTCTTAGATACTATGGTTTGAGAGCATATAAGATGCTGGGATGGAATCAGCATATGTCAAGTGAGTTTTCTCAATGACAGGCTTTTGGCTAGTGAAAGACTGATTTTTTTTTCTTTGTTAGTTCGTAAAAACCTTTTGAAAACTTATATCATCTTGATGGTGAAATAAGAAGACAATCGGGGAACTGTCAGTTTTGTGTAACTAAAAGGTGATGTCATAGGTGAAGTCAAAATTAGATTTTGTTTAAACCAAGGATGTCTATTTGTATCTGATGTATAGAAGCCAGAAGCAGTAAGATTTTAAAATTTATTTGTTTGTGTTCACTGGTCTTTGGAATAAAAAGGTACTTTGAGCTTATTTTTTCTGTTTTCTTATTTGTTTATTTTCTAACTTAACTGGTAGCTTAGCTTAAGCTTCATTTCAGCTTAAATGGAACGGCAAATTATTCACAGTTAAAAACTTGATATTTCATGCACAAAAAGAGAGCTTAAGGAATTGTCATTCAAATTGACCTTAGATATTTATGGGAATGTTCTGTGAAATACTGAAAGCAAATTATCAGTACAAGATGCAGTATGTGGAAATACTGTTTTTTTTTCATTAATAATCACATTTTGGTGATGCCATCATAATTTCTGATAAGTTAAACATGCACTTTAGAAGAGCTTTATAGTTCTAGTCCATAGGGGATATTTCAGGAAAAAGAAGAGAAAGTAAGGAGTAAATTTTAGTTTAAGCTGTAAAAGCTGCTTAACTACTATTTGATCCATACCTATAAGCTGGTAATATAAGGAGGAGTAAGAATCCATCTGGTGTTCCTACTGAGACTCTATCTAGTACTCTCCATCTATAAACCAGTTTATGGCAAGGACAGGAAATGAGTAATTTTATTTCCAGTATCTGCATGAATAAAAGTATCCATTTTTAGCTCTGACCTATGCAGATATCCTCTTGCTCATATGCAGGATGTAGGTGGCATTAAAAATAAACCATTCTAAATACGGAAAGCTTATAGAGTTCAGTTTTGTCTCCCCATCTCTAAAATAGTGCCTGATCCTGATGAATCAAGGATGGACAAGTGGTAGTAGTTATGGGAGCATGGAGAAAGCAGAGAAGTTAGAAAAAAACCTACAGTTGTTGTTCTGAGAACAGCTAGTCACAAGACAGAAGAAAGGCCTGGACAGACTGGAGGACTGGGCGGCGAGAAACCTCATGAGGTTCAACAAGGGCAAGTGCAAGGTCCTGCACTTGGGGAGGAATAACCCTGGACACCAGTACAGATTAGGGGTGGACCTGCTGGAGAGCAGCCCCGCAGAGAGGGACCTGGGTGTCATGGTGGACGACAAGTTGACCATGAGGCAGCAGTGTGCCCTGGTGGCCAAGAAGGCCAACGGGATCCTGGGGTGCATTAAGAAAAGCGTCTCCAGCAGGTCGAGGGAAGTGATCATCCCCCTCTACTCAGCCCTGGTGAGGCCACATCTGGAGTACTGCGTCCAGTTCTGGGCTCCCCAGTACAAGAGGGATGTGGAGCTGCTGGAGAGAGTCCAGCGCAGGGCTACGAGGATGATCAGGGGCCTGGAACATCTGTCCTCTGAGCAAAGGCTGAGAGAGCTGGGCCTGTTCAGCCTGGAGAAGAGGAGGCTGAGGGGGGACCTGATCAGCGTGTATAAATACCTCAAGGGAGGCAGTGAGGAGGAGGGGGGCGGCCTCTTTTCAGTGGTGGGCAGGGATAGGACTAGAGGAAATGGCTTCAAACTGAAGCATCGGAAGTTCCACAGGAACTTAAGGAAGCAATTCTTCACTGTGAGGGTGACAAAGCACTGGAACAGGCTGCCCAGAGAGGTTGTGGAGTCTCCTTCTTTGGAGATCTTTAAAACCCGCTTGGATGCAGCCCTGTGCCCCGTGCTCTAGGTGACCCTGCGTGAGCAGGGGGGTTGGACTCGATGACCTCTGAGGYCCCTTCCAACMTTSGGCATTCTATGATTCTATGATTCTATGATAACCACAGAAATCGCAGTGGTCCGTATTCTGCAATATCCTATGGAGAAACACATTATTAATGGCATTGCTACAACCATAGAATATTGTGAGCTAATGACTCCAATATTTTGCTTTCCTTTTTCTATTTTATTTTTTTCCCCTGAGTCAGACACATGTATGCTGATCTATTTTTATCTCCAGCATCTCCAGTGGGTGAGTTGTGCAGATATCCTTCTAGCCCATGTGCAGGATATAGCCATTATTAAAAATAAACCATTCTAAATGCAGTAAATGCAGGAGGTTTATAAAGCATGTGGTGGGAACAATTGCTTTTCAATTCATTTATGGACTTTCTTTTTTTGAATTGTTGGATGAGATTTCAGCAATCGTAACTAAATCCGAACAAATCTTTGGTGCAGAAGTGAATGCTGAGGTTCCTTCTAAAGTAATGTTGTTTTCTGATTTGTTGGGTAATAAACATGAATGCTCTGCAGGGGAAAAAAAGCGCTTAAGTGACAAATAGTCTCACTGTTTACACTATTCTCAAAGCTAGGGACAGGTTCTGTGCCTTCAGGACTTCATTTTGACACAGCAGGAGAAAAGTCAGCTAAATCTCAGCTGATCACTGTGTTTCACTGCTGACTACTATCACAGAGAGAAATAAGGGCCTAGATGTTCCAAAAATGGCTTCAAGATGGATTCTCTTGTAGCAAAGAAACATCCTGCTCTGCCCCATATGTTAATTCTGACCAAAAAAGAAGAGACTGTATTTTTTTTCTGGTGATACTGGCTTGTGATTTACCTTCCTTGTCCCTGTAACCTGGGCGAATAAGCAGTCTCAGCAAAGCTGGTGAAGTGACTCTTAAGAGTGCATAAATGTCCTGAAACATAGGTAGCCCTTTGATTCAATGGAACTCTGATCCAGGTGTTACTCAGCTCAAGCTATAGTCCCAAATAGGTTTGTTTTATTGATCATAAATTTCTGAATTATATCCTACTGTGCAACTGCTGTGTCACACAGCGGTTAGACGGAATAAAAGAATACAAGTCATCTTAAGTAAGGGCCAGATTGCAAACAGGCAATTAGGCCTATCAGTCCTAAGGAAATCTGTTATGGACATAAAACATTATTAATAAGTAAAAAAAAAAAATGATTCTAAAGTATTCAAAGCAAGGAAACACTAAAGCCTGGTTGTGACACAACATTGTAAATCATCCACTTATGTTTTTTACCTGAAAATCTTAACCGCAACAAGCATAATGCTTAGTAGTTTTTCAGTTCTGTTTGTGTTTGATTAGTTATAGCTATTTAAAAAAATCCATAGATTCAGGAGAATGGTAGGAATTTGGAAATGAAATACTAATCTTGCAGTCTGTCTTGTCAGCATTGAGCTGGTGCATACAGTTGCTCTGCACAGAGCAATACTAATGCAGCACTCATTACTCAGTACTCAGCAAGAATAACCCTTTTAAGACAAAACTGCTGTTGCCGTAGTAATGTTACTGGATATTAACCATACTGCCACATTACACTGAAAAATAATTGCTAAATTAGCTGCTGTCATGGACCTTCTTGCAAAACAGTAGACATTTATAATGACACATAACACATTTGTTTAAAGGGAAATATTAGGCAAGGGTGGGATGTAGAGATGATTTTTGCCCAAGAATTCTTAACTCTCTCTAGACTTTTAAGAAGTTCACAGTCCAGTTTGAACCTGGTGATTGGAAGATAATAGCTTTGCCTTTTCATAACAATGGTACATTATGGCTCAGGAGACAAATCCAGCAAGGGCTAATCCAATTATTTTTCATTTTAATTATTTTACTAGTCAAACAAAATATGTAGACACTCAGAACTGGACTTTTAGCATCTGAAAATGAGGTAATTAAGTACTTCTAGTGAAATAGTCAACAGCTAATTACTTTTTACTGCATCTGTCTTGCACTGAAATTAAGCACTGCTGTATACAATATGCTCATTACTATAAAGTATAATCACTACAAGTTAAATTAAAATGTTATGGAAATTAAAAAGTTTTCCCATGCCATTTTTCCAAAAATAATAAACTTGGTGTCTCCAGAAGGTATGAAGTTTGTTGTCATCCATATCACAAGCCTCCTTTGTGACTCTGGAAGTTGGTGGTCAGATGACATAAGTTAGTGGAATACCACTGAAGTGAATAGAATAGAAATGATTTGCTCTCATTAAGAATTAGCCTCCAGTTTTTCTATCACATTTCCACATCTGTATTATAAGAAGAATAATATTTCCTTTTTCTGCTTTATCTACTGAAATTGTAAACCACCAAGGTTAAGTAGCATGTATGTTTATACAAAACCCAGCATAATGAAACCTCGACCTTAGTAATTGTATTGTAATTCAGATAATAGAAATTACAGTTGGGAAGATGTTCCCATTCACAGTAAAAATATAAAATTTCAATTTCTTTTGTTCTATAATTCAACCAAATATATTTCTCCAGGAATAAGAACTGCATTTTCAAAATAACAGTTTGTCCTGATACTTTTTTTAATAACTAAATGAAATGTCTATTGGCTTAGCAGAGAGGAAAAGTAGTTGTGCCAGGAAGACAGAACTTGGTATGAAAGAAACCTGCATCAGGCTTTGTGGGGAGTTCCCTTGAGACTGCTAGACTAAAAAGCTTTTGGAGATAAATTTACTGAGACCCTGAAACTCAGGGCTTCACAACAGACCATCAGACATTTCATCAAAGACAAAGACAGATGAGAAGAAAGAATGTTGTTCCAGTAAGCACCATTTCTTTATAAATTCTATCAAAACAGTTTTTTTTTTCTGAGAGTTTTTAAACTTCTGTGACTTCCATAAATAACAACCACAAAATTCTTAAATGACAGTTTTAAATTAAATATTTTTACAAAGGTTGTTTATAATATACCATAAAAGAATCCTAAAGACTCTAATCCTCTTTCAAAACGTACATGGCACAAAGTCTTCAGATAAGGTTAATGAGAAAACTTACAGTCTAGCAGAACTAATTATTTTGGTGCAGGATTTGACAATTTATCTATAAAGCCATTTACTCTACCATTTACTGATGAAGTAGAGGACAGATTAGACACAAACTCATTATGTTTTTGATCCAAGCTATAAATATCACAAAGGATGTGGCTCCAAGGTTTTCGTGACATTCAGATCACTGCGCATCCAAACATCCTCATGTACACATAGCTTTGGCAAAAGGTGCTTCTCAGACACCAGGAATATTCTAGGATCCCCATCTACTGGCACAGTGCTCAGAGCAAGATTTCTCCTCTTAGATATATGTATGCAGAAGTGAACAAGTCTGTAAATTATAATGATGTCTCAGTGGTGTAATGATATTGAAGAAATGTATTAATTTGAGGTCTGACGTCTCTTTCAAGATTTTCAAATCTTTTATTAAAAGTGTTCCAAGTTTAATAAATGACAGCCCTGTGTATATTCTGAAGCCAGAAATGCACAGTGCTTTTTCTCCTTGCTTTTTACTTCTGCCAAATGCTTTGAAGCACCTGTGAGGCCATGAAATTATTGCTTTTCTTAAAAAAAGTATTGAATACAATGCAATTTTTCTTCTTGGCTCAATATTTTAAATGGAAAAGACTTTCCTATTTTATTTTGAAATTTAGTCAGGAAGTCAGTAAGGAAGTTCAGCAAAACAAACACACTAGAGCCGAAAGTAAAAAAAGGGACATCATCTGCCTAGAGCTGTTTCATTCAAAATGATATCTGCTGCTTCTGCCACAGGTATATGCCAAGGTGTTGGAAGCTGAACCAGCTTCTTCACAGGTTTATCTATTAAAAAATGGTGAATTGTAGAATTATACAGTCACAAACCTATACCAAGGAGTACAGCTTTTTTTTTGGTCTTTTTTGAAGTACTGTAAAGGGACCCAGCCTGATTATTGGCTTGATCTGCTACAGTCAGTTAGGAGAGCATATTTTTATGTCATTTCTGTATTTGTATCTATGAAGAGAGGAGGAAGAAAAAGGGCAACAGGAGAAAAGTGAACAGGAAGAGATACTACAGGATATCTGCTTTGTGCATATGACTTTAGTGTAAATATTTTGACAGTTTCTAAATACATAGCAGAACACTTAGTAAAAGTACATGCTACCTGACTTCTGGCTTTGGTATATTTGTTGGGATGGGTCTTTTCAAATTACAAGGTTATCATGAGTATGTGCAGCCCATCCCTTAGATGGGGGTTATCTGACAGACGACTTTTACTGGATTTGTTAATGGACATTTACATACTTCATGTTTATTTTGTTAGCTTTGTCTTTTATGAAGGACAACAAGTGACAGGATAAATCAGTGTTCATAGTAAAGGACATAAACTGATCATCAGCCCTTATTTAATTTAGAAAAAGAAAGGATCGCCAATGAGATGAGTAGTGGCCAACTGCGATGTAGGGGTCATTCACACTCTGCAGACATCCAGTAGGCAGGAGAATACTACATGCAGTAGGGTACTTCATTAAGTAGATAGATGTATCATGTCTCGTGATGACCTCCGTCTCATCTGTGGCTTCTCTGTGTTAAGTTTCAGGAGCAGCTTTGTATGCATAATATGCTTTTTTCAATGGTGCGTATTGAAGAAATATTTTCATTTGTTAAAACAGCATGCTCTTTGTTGACTTTTTTGATGAGGGGAATACCTTCTGAACAACATCTGAAGAAACAATGGTAAGTCTTTAAGCACCTTTTTTTTCTAAAATAACTTTCAAATATGAATAAAACAACATATTCAGCTCATGATAGTTAATGCAGCTCCATATGGATACTAGAACACTAAATGAATAGTAGTAATAATAGTATTTCTAGTAGCTAAATATTTATTAACCATTAAATAATAGTAATGTTGATAAATAATTATTTCTTAATAGCTGTGAAAATACTAATCAGCAGTTTTTACTGATTTGTTTTAAAAAGAGCATTTCAGTTTAAGCATTTATATAAACCAAATATTGTTTTAATTGTTTTCAGTAGAAATTGCTGTCATGTAAGTTTAAATGTGTCACGTAAACATTGTTTGCAAGCAATAACATAAAGATGAATTTTTTGTTTCGCATTTTTGCTTGAAAGAATAAACCTTTTCTACATGTTTTTATAGATGGTGTCATTTTAAATAGCAGTACTGGAAGAACGGACTGGAAGAATCTGAAGAGATTGCTAGTAAATAATCATCTCTGAACTGTACATACGAGTCTAATGTAGACATATCTAATTAACAAATAGCTTTATTTTTTTTTATGGATTCCTAATGGTATACATATCCAAGCACCCAAATTGCAATTCTTTCCATCCATATACATACCGTAAAAATTGATGTTGTCACTTTGGCTGGTAATGTCAAAGGGATAAAAGAGTATCAAAGGGACCCTACAGCATGGTCATGTTGCATATTTGGGCACGAGGAAGGAAGTGGCAATCCCAAAACTGGCAGGTAAATCACAGATAGCATGGGCAGGAAGAGTGAAGATACTGAATATGATATTCATCGAAATCAACATGTATAACGAGGCCTGGGAAAAAATGTCGCAGAGAAGCAGGATGGCCACACACAATCCTGGCAATAGGAGAGGCTGTAATGAACACTGTGTCTGACAGGAATCTTTTAAGTAAAGGAAAAGCCACAATTACTGAGGCAGAATTCTTGAAACTGAAGCACTTCCTAAACAAACCTCACGGTAGAAAAAGCTCTGAGGTTTAAAATGTCATCATTAAACATGGGCTTAGAATATTGCAAGAGGAACAGAAACTGACAGTACAGATTTTTTTATGAAATTTAGTCTCCAATAATGTTCGTCAATTTTTTTTTTTCATAATTTATTACTGCAGCATTGTAATTTCTCCTTTAGTCCAAAGTATTTGTGCTGACATGATATAGCTGAACTTCCTGGGAAATATATAGCTCTTAGAAAATGGGAAACAGCTCTGGAGACAAAAGTTTTCATCCAGTGAACACAAACCATATGGTTAGTGGTAGAATACATTTTCCCACATTGCTAACCCAAAGTGTGCTAGAGTATTATGGATATGTAGTGAAGAAAATAGCTGAACAAGCAGAATCAACAAGCAACTAGTAAAGTTAAGTGCTGGTGATTACTGACTTGGCTGCGTTTGAAATACTGATTTGAAAGGCACATCACTGAACTCCCAAGTATAAACTACTCCCAACTATAAACTACTTATTCGTCATAGCCATTAAAAAGACAACCACAGTCTTAGGACTCCCTGAAGTGAGTTATTTCCTGAGCACATTGCTTTTATGAGATCTTAGCTAGAATTCAGAGTGTGTCTCATCTCCCGGAGTTGCAAAAGGCTTCCCCTGGCTGTAGCTGCAACCTTAACAGCTACTAAGAAGACCTGTCTTACGAGGAGAGGCTGAAACAAAGTAGCAGGTTTGGTTGAGAATAGTAAACAGTAGGGTGGAAGAGAGTTAAAAGATTATGACAGTAAATACATTCAAATGTTTCTCACTTTCCAGTGTGCAACTCTCAGCGGAGTAGTGTTTTTAAAAATAGGGTTGATAAAAGCATACAATGTAATATGAAGTGCTTGCTTGCAATTGTAAGGGAAAAAAAAGATACAGTGATTCAATGATTGCTTCCAGACCTGTTCTAGAGGTAAGGACTGAAATTAATGACTCCTCATCATGTTTCTACCAAACATCAGGAAGAATATTATTCTAATTCTGCTTTAAATTTGACTTAGCCTAAGCTAAAGATTTAGCTATTTCTATTTGCCAAAACTGTAATATCCAAGCCATCAAATGTGAGAGGACCTGTGTAAATGGGCTGTTTATTTTAGTACCTTATTTACTCATTCTGATATGAATTCTGGACTGTTCAATCTAATGTAGGACTCTGGCCTTTCAGCATCTTTAAATTTTGGAATCAGATATCACACACATTTCTTATTGCTTCAGGGATCATATCATGAGGAAGAAATCTCTGCTGATGGGGAAGAATTGAATTAGGCATGAAATGACTATGTAGGGAAGGGCGAAAAAATATGATTTATTTTCCTAGTAGATGCCTCAGTCTCAAAAGTACGTGTTTAAGTTGGTTTGATTTTTTTTTGAGAGAAATGCATATAACATCATATACACTTCCACTTGTTTTATCATCATAGTTAAAACGTGCTGAAATACATTATTTCAAGCCAAATATCCCTGGTTCTAATTAAGCAAAGCACTTAGAATATGATTAAGGTCATTTTTATCAGAAGATCACTTTAATTCATTGAAGGGGTATAAAAGCATTTTCATTGGATACAATTTTGGATACAGTTTGTAATTGGTCCTCTGGGATGAATTTACATATTTCAGTTCAAAAAGTATGGTGCTCTTTAAAATGAAGATTTTTGCAAATTTATTTTCTTTGGAAGAACAGAGAGGTCATCTGGCTAAAAGAATTCAAATAGATTGACATTTTGGATTATATAGGCTTAGACTTCTGGTGATCTCAAAAGCATAATGTTTCTGAAAGTTTTGGTAGTTTATGAAAAATGAGCATGTTTTCTTAACTCATTTTTCAGAATGGACCTGCACTTTAAAAGTGATATGTTAGCTGAAATAGCTGCTTTTATTTATTGTTCTGGGCATTGTTCTTGTTATGTTAAATGGGCATAGAAACAAACATACAGTACCCTCTAGTATTTGGTTGATCAATTGATTGATTTACAAGGCACTGGGACTTCAGTGAGGTTCGCTTACCTAGTTCCTAGAATTTGAGAAATGTGAAAAACAGGCTTGGCGCACGCTAGCTCAGTGAACAGCAGAATTTTGATCCTGGAAATATAAATCAAGCATGTATCCCCAACGTGAAATTCACTTTAAGTATCATGCCGCCTACTTTAAAAAAAATGATAGGATATAAAGCCTTTGCTTTTGGGACCTGAATTTAAGACCATATGATGGAAAAAAAAAAAAAAAAGAGTGGGTTATGTAATAAGAAAAAAAAATACAATCTTTTAGTTAACTAAATGGAACAAACAGCCTTATTCAGAGTATACAGGACTCTGAATTTCAGAAGTTTTAGACGATAAATTTGTATATGGGTCATGTAAGCTGCAATCATAAGCTATGGTTCTGATGATGAAAATAATAAGAATGTGATTCTAGTTCCATTTTCTGCTTGTATATCATATAGTAGTTACTCAACTGTAATCAGAAGAGTTACACTGCTTTCAGAGAGGCTTATTTGTTAAAAATTGAAAGTGTAAAAAACCCATATTTATTTGCAGCTATTTATCTCAAATATTTCTTATATTCAGCATACTTAACAGGGATTTCCAATTCATTTATGAGTATGAGTACTTCTTTCTCACAAGTGGAGACTCAAAATGCCATGAAACTAGAGAGGGAGTTGAAACTGCTCATCCACTTTCAAGGTCAAATGTGGTCTTATAGAGAATGAAAACAAATATTAAAACCTCAATATATTTTTACAAAATGCACTTGCCTCTTTTGCAACCATCTCAAGGCCATATACAGTTGCCCAAATAGAAGAAAGGAATATTTGATTTTTTTTTAAGTTGTCCTGTGGTGTTTTGAGACAGAAAAATTTCCCTGCCAAAATGGAATTCAGTGTTAGAAATGGACTTGGAAAGGAAAAAGAAAAAAGGGCCCCTGTACTTCTTTCTCTGTACTACATAAAGGCTTGATGCTTCCTCTGTAATCCCATACTGTAAAAAGTTGTATTCTTGACCAGAGGATTAATGTTGATCTGCTGCTTCATTCCAGAAGCTACATGTAGTAAAAGTTTTATAGAACTTTTACTGTAAATTAGAATTATGAGGATCTGAACAGTTTTATTTTTCTGCAATTATTTTCTTGCATGTTTGCTGCTTTTGTAATAGAGCATTTCTAAGGTCACCTAAGACTGTTCGCACCCAGACTGCTAAAACTTTGTGAACATGATAATCTGTGACAGTTGCCCCAAAACTATCAAAATAAGGGATTGAAGGGATTGAAGGGAAAATAAGGGATTTTGCTGTTTGCTTGTTTTCCCCTCTCTATAAAACAAGTTAAAAGTTAGAGGTCTAGTTCCTCTGAATATTTTACTTTGCTAAACTTTTTTACTATGCATTTTACTAGCATTTTACTATGCTAAATTTCATAATGAGCTTAGCTCGAGACAGAGATTATGCCTATTTTATATTCTAAAATACATTTAATTTTGTCCCATAAATACTATAGAGAACACTTTAGGCAGACAATAGGAAAATTAACCTCCTTGATCACTAAAGTGCCTTTTTGTTATTAGATTCTTCCAGCTAGATAAAAGAGGAATTAAACCAGGTCATGTGTTCAGTTTCTAAAGGCATATTAATATATGACCTTAATATGCATATTAGTATGCAATGGAATAAAAGTGTGCAGGGATTTTAGAAGTTAAAGACAGCTTTCATTATATTTTATATGTCCTGACTTTCCCATAAAATCAATGAAGTCACTTCCTTACCATAAATGAAATGAAGACTGATGAAAGATTTTGTTAGTTATGTAAAACTGAGCAGATTCAAAAGTCTGAAATATAATGAAGCAAATATTTTGATAAAAAAATCTAGCAGTGTAGCTAGACTCTAAAATCCTGCTACAGAAGGTATGCCCAGCTAAGATGTGGTATAAATATTTGACTAAGAAATCAGCTGCTTGAAGCCATCTGGTATTCTTGTGGTGAACTCAGGTAGATGACTTCAGATGCGGTTGATACTAAGTGGAGTCATGCTGAAAACTAAGATTAAGCAGAAATACTTTTGTGGTTGATCTCACTTAGGGCACCCATGACTTTCACAGATTCTCCAGATTGGGATGTGATTAAAAAAAAAATCAAAGTGAATGTTGCAGTTTGAAAGCTGTGGTGAGAGAGGAGATATCAAATACTGCTATACGCCCGATTCTGGCAGTATTGGATTCATGAACAGTCTGTCGAACATAGGTCCGATTGACTTCGTAACAAGTAGTTGAGTTCATGAGTAGTATGCTTTATTCAAAGGCAACATTTGCAAAGCAGGTTTCGAAGTTGGTATAGGAAATTCTCTACTGCACTGTGGAGTTTTTTAGCTAGCTCTGATGTACAAACGTGCAACCATCAGTCATCCCAGAAGATGGGAGAGGGCTCCCAGTCTTAAGTCTCCTCACACAGTGTCCTGACTCGAGGGGAGGAAAAGGAGTTCAGCCAGTTGACTGATCCCAGAAGTTACGCTGGAACTTACCCCCTTACTTCTGAATCTCGTCAGGTGGCATCCTGTCCTGAGGGAAGGAAAGGAGGATCAGCCCTTTAACTGATCCAAAATTTATGATGGAATCTTCCCTTCCTCTTCTTTCCTCCTTAGTTCATCTTTTATACCTTTTCTTTACATTCAGGTAGAACTTGAGCGACTGTAGCCATACTTAATATTGTTATTGATTGGTGAAAAACTTTCTCGCTTTCATTTAAAGGTACAGTCAATTAAAAATCTAGAGCGCATGCTCAATGAGGAGTGGTCATACTTTGGAGGTGGGTAACTTTTGGGATGGAGGTGTGTTTTGACATTATAGTGAGCTTATAATGAGCAAAGATCAAGCAAAGTTCACTCCAAAGGAGTGATTTGCCACCCTTGCTGGCTCAGCACCCAACTTATCGTATATCTCGCAATGGGCGGTTACTGTGTGGTTTTTCAGCAACACAATACAGGGAGTACAACAGAGTTTGGCCGTGGTGTCTTCACTCCACTTCATTCTCCGTTCCTGCTCTCTCCAGCTGCGAGGAGGGCAGATTGTGCTGCTGAGGGAACTGTGGAGGAGCAGAGTCAGTGCCTACCAACCATCCTGGAAGTGGCAACTGTGTATTACGCCAAGCAAGGAACATTTGTAATGCCAAAACTCCTGTTAAGCCCTAGTTTTTCTCTTAAGTTTTTCCTTTTCAAGAATTGTTCCACAGTGAAGAAACCGAGAATGGAGTTCAGGAGAACTGAATCTGCTGTGAAGCAAATGAGCTTCCATGGAGATCTCTCAGTTAACCAAAAAACACCAGCTTAGAGATGGGACTTCATGACACATTTGTATCCCAGTTTTTAGTATTCCTGCCATAGGAGCAGCTCTGGTAGCCTTGATGAGATAGTATTCATGACCCTGATTATAGAAGATGGGAAAGAAGAATCAGAAAGGGCCAAATTAAGGGCAAATCATGAAGAATCATGAAGAATCATGAAGGGCAAATAGTCAGCTAAATGGATAGGTCATGAGGTTATTCCAAGTTGTAGAGAGTGCTTTGGGTTTCTTTCTTTTTCTTCCTTTCTTCTTTTCCTTTCTTTCCATTCCTTCTTCTTTCCTTCTTCCTTTCTTTCTCTCTCTTTCTTTCTCTCTTTTTGGAAGAGGGTACTGTAGTGAAGACAAGCTAAGAAAACTTTAAAAACAGTTTTAGGGTTACCATATAGTAGCTCATAGCGTATTGCATGAATGTATGTATACATGGTATATATAAACAAAAATGTATGTATATATACTGTATATATACTACACAGTTATATAGCTATATAGACATATTTATATTTTATATATAACTCTCAGGGTAAGTCTTTCAAGTCTGATAGTAAATTACTTATTTCAGCCCAGCCAAAAGTTCTAGAGTAGAATTATATATAAGGACTTTTTAAAATAAAAAGTTGAAATATTTTCATCTCTATTCTGAAAAAAAAAATAGAGCCTTGCATTTTGACATAGAAGACAAGGTGCATCTGAAACATCTTGGATCTCAGATTTTCATATGCACCAAAATCTTAAGAAATTTTCACGGGAAATGTCATAAGACTTTCTTCACATGCTATCGTAAGAATGCTATGAATGCTGGGCTATACCTTCCCAACTTTGAGATACTGGAAAATCCCTTTTTCTACAGTTTCTTCATTGCCAAGTATTTTTGAGCTTTCTCAATATCTTTGCTGGCAGTCATCCATATAGTCCTATTTTCCTAGGGAATACCTTTTCTTTGATTACATTAGAGGCTCACAGATCTGTCTGTCTATAGACCCCGTGACAAAGGGCAAAGGAAACCTAATTTCTTGCCTCTGGTCTTCATTCTTGTAGTCCGTTGGGGAACAAATTTTCTTCTTAAGAAGGTATCTGGCAACAAAATGGAGACTTTCATTCTATATTTTATTCAGTGGAGAGTTTGGGATGATAAAGCAGTCCAACTGAAAATGGTAATAAATTTCACTATCTTTGAGTTTTAGGAGTGATGTAAAGGTCTACCTTTAAAATTAAAAATAATTCTCTAAGTTGTCTTTTAAAAAATCATATATTGTATGTTGCTTTCAGAAGTAAATCCAAGATGTAAAAAAATCATTAAACACATGGATTTACAAATATTACAATACTTTTGGCTGGAAAATATTACTATTTTAGGGAAGGTTATGCCCAAAGACACTGTGACCTAAAGCAACTTGGAGAAGAGGGTATAAAGACAAAAAAAGCAGTATTTCAAAAGGCTAAAATCCATGTGTAACTTAACACCTCTTGTACAGTGAAGCAGTAATTGACTTTGATATTCTGCAGAATAATTTAATCATTCCACCACTGAATTTACTGCAGCACAGGGAAGAATATTAAAAGCTTCTGAATAGCAAGGCATAATTTTAGCTTCTGCACTGTTTCCATTAGTGATGATTGCCTTCTGTGCAGAGATTTCCATTAAAAGCCCATAAAGTTACCACAGTGAAAAGGAAGCCAACAAACACACTTTCTTTGAAGTGCATTCCACGAATAAAAATTCCTTGAGTAATAACAATAAAGTAGCAAGTGTGTATACAGTATGTTAATTAAAAATAGGCTATTAATAGAAATTTGAATTAAAAATATAAACAACAAAGTGAATAACTTTACTTTTAAGGATTTAGAGAGTAAAGAGCTTTTGAGGGGAGGAGGTTTGATTATTTTATTTTAGAACAAACATTATTATTATTATTTTTATGTGTTGGGTTTCTTTCTTTCTTTCCTCCCTCCCCCCCTCACCCCCCCMAAATATAATTCCTCAGCACTGCTCTTTTCTATAACTCAGAACACTTGTATTTCTTTTATTCAGTTGCAATCAGACTGGATTGTTGACAGCTGGTTGACTGAAGTCCTTTAGCTTCAGAGGTGATTTGATGAGGACTTCTATGTTTGTGGTTTGGGTGAGTCTGAGTTCTGACAGGAGTATAGACCCATTAAGTAGATGCCGTTAATTTTCCCCTTTGTCATCTCACAGGGCTCCCTCTGGCCTAGAGAGAGGAGATATGAGGGTCTTAAGCAGCAGCTGGGCTGTTGCTGTGCTAAGTGAGAGTTTGTTCATACCATGGAAGTCTTCTTTATCTAGCCAGAGCTCAAGGTGTACCAGACTACTGGATGAGTGGCAGAACTACATCTTTAAGAATGGAATTTCTGAACCCAAGCTGTGCATTCAGACTTTTTGAGTTTGAATATTGTTTTAAAAAGCTGCTTGTTTGCTTACACGTGGTAGTGTCAGGCTTAACACTTTGAGGGAGAGGTTGTCCCTTTTGTGGGAATGTTGGAGTGTGCCTGACTTCGAGAGCTGAGCCGTAGAGAAGATCATCGGTACACATGCATCTGCTATGGAAAGCAAATATGTAGATAGAAAATTTACTGTCTCTGCACTGGTGAAATGTAAAGAGGCTAAAGGAAGAGGCTTGTTTGGGGTGGGGGAAAAGCCAGTGAATGAAGCAGCTCTCTTCTTAGGGCTTTTATCTCCCAAGTTACCCGGAGTTTTCTCCTTTTCTTGGAAAAGGGTATGTGTGCTAACTGATGTTTGCACTGGCTCTATGGCTGTGGGGCAGAGCAGCTGTTCTGGAAATGCTTTCCAAGGAAAACTGGACTAGAAATCCCCCTCCCGGGAAATTTGGAAGGAATGATGAATCAAGCCCCAGGGGGTCATAAAGTGCTTCAGAAGGTTACTGTCAGGGAAGGGGAAGGAAATCTGAAATTTTCTGTGAGAAAATGTCTGAGGGCCGAGGGAGAGGGATGGGAGAAAGGTTATGCAGGTAAGCTCATAGCTGGCAATAGCTGTAAGGAATACTTGGTGTTATTTGCTAGCAAAGGGAGCAAAATCATCTTGTAATTACCAGGCCTCAGAGTGAAAATGGTCTTGATACTTCTGATTCTTTTTCCTTAGCCCTCAACGACAAAATGTTTTGCTCTGAAATTGTAAACTCTTTCTTATTTTCATGTTTCAATGTTTTTTAAACCCATGTCGTAATTGAGTAATTGCTTTGGAGAAGCATTAAAAATGGAGAAAAGACACTTGGCACAAAATCCTGCAAATTCATTTTATTTAAAATGTACAGAATTTGGAGCTTTTTTTTTTCAAGCAGAACGTTAATGTGAGTTGATGCTTTCATATGGCTTTGTGGAAAGAACACTTCATGAAATATGAATATTTGCAACCTGCTGTCCTAATTTTAATGCACGACTTGCTGAAACATAATGCTATTGAGGATTACAGCTTCTTTGAAAACAGTGCTGAAATCCATTAGACATGAAAATAGAGAGAAATGATATTGAAAACATAATAGTTTGAAATGCAGTTTCACTTGTCTCTTCTGGACAATCTGTAGTGTCATTTGGCACCTTGTAAGTGCTGCTGTTTCAGGTGAACAAGTGGAAAAAAAAAAGTTTTTCTTCTGAGGCTGAGGTGTTGACAATTAGAACCAAATGAAAAATATAATGCCACAAATATGAAGGTCCAGAATTAATACTAATTTCTTTTCTACAGTTTACTTGGATGGGTCTCAGATGTATGATATACATAGCTGTACAGATAGTTTTAGCTAACTAATCACTGCCATTGTGATTTTCTGTATATAATCAGCCAATCTATTTCTAAAATTCAAGGAGTAAACAATGACATAGACAACCATATTATTTATAAAAACAGTGGTTTGGGGGAAAGAGAGAGTGGATAAACATGAAGGAAGCTTGTAGAGGGCTTCTCTGTTCAAACAGACCGTTTTGTGCTGGTCCCACAGAAACTTCCCAGGAGCTGCCCTGGCTTTGTGTGGGCTTGTGTGTGTTGGCTATAAATACAAAAAGAATAATATTTAAAGGTGTGAAGGTTAGGTGAACTGTGGACTATGATACATGAAAAGAAGAAGAGCTTGATTATTTCTAGGCATTTTCCAACTTTTGATCTTTGTACTGTTTGAATTATCACCATTTTTTTCCCACGCACCCCTTGCAGCTCACCTGGAGATGGGAAAACTGTCCCTCTGTTTTAGAGGGGAAAAATATAAGGGGAAAGGAACACCTGGGTCAATCCAAGTTCTATGTAAAAGTGTTCAAGCTTAGTGATTATTTTGCTTTAACTACAGCAAACTAGAACTGCGCTACCTCAGGTTGCAGAGGAATCAGGAGGCTTCGTGACTGCATAAATCATGCCCTATCTTTTGAATCAAATAATTATTCGATTTGATTTATGATCTGTAAAATATCTCTTGGCAAATTCCCTGAACAGGCAAGTTAGGATTTTCTATTTGTTCATAATGATTAAAGCTTCAAATGCTTGAGCAAAATATTTGAGCCAAGATATTGATTCTGCTAAGAGCATCACATTCATGGTGACATAATTTTTCATTTTTAACACTAAAAAACTATAGATACAATCCTTAATACATTTAAATAGAATCTATTATCTTAGATGAATTTATAAACTACTCTTGACAATTTTGTTCTTAGCGCTTTTCTCAGAAAGCGAGAGATTTTTGTTACTTATGAGATTTTTTTTTCATCTTTGTTGATTGTTCTGTGGATTTCATCAATATGCTGCATAAATATTCCTGAAACACTGCCAAACACTTGTAGTATAGAAAAGAGTTGTTCATTTTTTCTCAAGTGGAAGCAAGCATTCCCCACCATAGAAAAACCTGAACTGGAGCTAAAGGAAAGCTTCTAAATCCTTAACAGGTGTGTTGTCTTACCTAACAATTTGCTTTCCCTTCTTTATTTAGCATGCAAAGACTATTTCAAACTTATTTGATTCTGTGCACTAGTAGTTCTGCTACCGATGTACATCTAGACATTGCTGACATTGCTTTAAAAGGACAAAGAATACCATGTTACCTTTGGACATGTGAACTTTCAGATCTTGGAAGTGAAGTCAAAACTGTTGTGGATGTTGTGTTGAGATCGATACACTTCTTTTAAAGGCCCTGTTCTGTGACTACTGCTATGTTGCAGTGTCTTGACAAAACGAAGCATTCTGTTCACCCACCATGACTTAGTGTGGCACAGGCTTCTGAAAATTAGATCAGTCTAGGGAAATGCACTTCTCTTGCTAGTCCAGGAAATGAGTCTACTACTTTTTTTTTCTTTCTTTTTTTTTTTATAGTGCAACAGAGAATAGAATTGCTGCCTTTTATGGCTACTGTTGTCACTTCCATCCTAAATAGCTTGATATTGGACGAAATTCCCTCCAGAAGAAGCCTTTCAGAAAGGTGTGAAGGTGGAATCCAAATAGTCTTCCTATCAAAATTTTAGCCAAAAATAACAAACCTGGACTAAAACACATCATGTTCAAATACCCAAAAGCAGCATATGTAAGCATAAGAAACATTAAACAAGTATTTGAACTGGATGAGATATATTGTTTATTTCTGTATAAGCTACTGAAACTTTTTCAGTTACTTTAAAGATACAGGTCTGTAATACATTGAATGAATTAAAATGAGCAAATGGGAAGACACACTGACAAGGCTGGTGCTACAGGTGTTCTGTGGTAATACCAGCTACGTGTTGCCGTCCAGTGCCATTGATTCTTCTACTGTTCATTGCCATTGATTCTTCTACTGCTCATTGTGACATTGCCAGCCCGCGTTGCCATAAAATAGCACATCTACTTTCACTTTACCCTCTGAAAAATCAATCCTGTGGAAAGGCAGTACTCCTATTTAAGAAAAACTAAACCCAAAACCTCTAAGTGAATGAGGAGATAAGCAGGTAGGTGAGCATGCTTTCCTGTAATTGAGAATATAGAGAGGAGGCTGTTTTTCTCGTTTTTTGTTTTGTATGGAAATACCAGTACTGTCTACAAGCTGCAGAATGGAATTCAATAGCGATTCTATCCTGCCCATGGTTGCTTTTGAGAACTTATTCCTTAGGGACAAACATGTTTGTTTTTTGTCTTCCAAATAAGCAGCAGAAATAGCTTGAGATATGGTGAGGGATTTCTCACAAAGTGCAGGCATTCCCTATGTCGTGATGTCATCATCCATGATGATCATCCACGGAGCCTCTAGCAGTAGGCAAAACGGGTAGCTGCAAGTCATAAATTCTTTCTCACTACTGCTACATGTATCTATTTAACATATGTTAATGTGTCTATTTAAAGGCTTCCAAAAAAGTTTCAGTATGGTATTTTAAAGACAATAAGCCTCAAAAAAATAGGCCTTTTATATTAGATGACCAGATCCTGTAATTGCATTTTGCACTACCAATTTTCATTTTCCTTTTTATGGGCCAGTTCCCTGGGACTTCTTGATCCCTGCAAAAGCAGGGAGACTAATGGTCAGCAAAAGCTTAGGAAAAACACTATGGAGAAAAACGTCACCCTTGCTAACTTATCTGCATTCTTACAAGCTTCAGTTTCATTGTAAAAGGAGGAAGTCTTATTATCTCATGGTCAGAAGACAACCAAAAATTATTTTTTAAAGATCAAACTAATTTTCCTAATTTAATTAGTATACTCTGTGGAAAAGCAGGATAGAATGGCTGCTTCCTAAGTATGTTTGCTACAATGACTTGGGATATAAGTAGAGGTAGAAAAAAGGTATTTTGAACAGAAAAATGAATGCATGAGGTGTGATATCTTGAGAGCTCTGGGCTCATGACCTTCGTGATTACTCCATCTAGAAAAAGATGTGGTTTTGCTCCCATAAATCAACGAGTTGCACAAAGGAAAAATAAAGAATCATTCTTGATAGATAAGTTAATACATTCTCTGTTCTGGATGCAATGGATCTAATTTCTTAAGTCCAACTGCTTTTGGCCTCACTTTTTTCTGCTGCATTAATTGCTTTTCTGACCAATCTTTACTTTGTGTCTCAAAATGGTTCATGTTGCTCTCTGAGGTAATGGCTACATATGAAAACTTTTCTGTCTTTTAACTATATCTGCTGATTAAAATTAGTAGACAAACCTTTCCTTATCGAACTCAACAAATTTACACCTTTAAAACATTACTACACCTAGTACTACACCTAGGGCATAGTTTTTAATGCAAGTCACTTTTTTTTTTTTTGCCCCCACTTTTTTAATCTGTGTGTCTGATTTTGCATGATTCTTCATCTGGTTTCCATTCATTACTCCTGTGTATTTTTTACTGGAGTCATGGAATTTGTCTTGCAGCATATCTTCTGATTGGTAAAAATTTGCTGGCATGATAAGTGACTGCCATTTCTAACCTGACTGTTCTTCAATGCCTGGATGTGAAAAATAGCAACTTGATCCTGTTAGGCCTATGTAGTAAATCCCACATACTCATTACCTTTTGGAGAATCAACAGCTAGTGACGTCTAGTTGAATCTAGCTATTGCTTATCTTTATGGTATCTTTTTCTCTGGAAAAACTTCTTATGTTCAAAAAGACGCTAGTGTCTTTACTTCAGTACAATTTTTTTTTCTTTTTTCTTTTTTTTTTTTTTCCCCCTGTTATGAGTTCCACTTTGCGAACTCTCTGCCTCAGGGCTTTCTCCTTCTATTTCTCCTTCTCTTACCTCTAGCAGCTTGGGAGTAGTCAGACTGAAAAAAAGCCTTAGCAGAATTCAAGACTTTTAGATGTGTGTGTTTGGTGTTTTCCTCCTTCATGCTAGCTTTCTTCTTGATTCTTCTGAAGTGCTTTTACCACAGGAGATAATTAGAGTAGAAATGAGTATAGCTGGAGAAGCCCTGTTGCAGTAAAATCCTAGAGCAACTTTTTCCTTCAGAAAATTTCTTGCTATTTTTTTTCCTTTCACAATTTTCTTTTTTTTTTTCAGGCATATAAATGCTACTCACTTATTTTTGCTGAGATTCGCTGACCTTCTCTGAGCATTTTCATCTAAAATTACAGGTGTTAATGCTATTGAGAATAAGTGCACAAAAAAGAACGATTTGCATCTCTTCAGGAAATGCTCAGAGATGTCAGTCTGCAGTCTTGTCTTCTTTCCAATTTCTGGTAACTTGAACCTTCGCAGGGACTGCATGCATTATGCTGCTTTTCTGTTTGTGTAAATACATTAAAGGAACAGAAAAATCACTGAAGAGGAGTGCTCTGAAATGATAGCACTTATTTTTTCAAGCCCTAGGAAAGTTTTATTTGGTTACAGGCATTATCTTTATTGCCTATGTGCAGGACTGATGATTCCATTATACAAGAGGTATACAGTCATTGGTATGCCACCATTATATTATATTTTATACATATATAAAATATATAAATTATATTTTATCTAATACATATTTTTAAATACATTTTACTACAGCAAGAGGTATACTACCAATGGTATACTACCATGCTATACCAGCATTATATATATAATAGTAGCTGTTAACATTGGCTATTTAGCAAGATAGAGAAAGTAAGGTGAAGATTTTGAGAATCTTTACCACTTATATTTTTTTGTGAAATTTGACAAATATAAATTAAAATTTCCTGTGACTGGTCAGAACATATCTTTACCTCCATTATCTCCTTCCTGCACATGCACCAGAACAGCACTGTAGTGATAGAGTAGAATTTGGGGAGGGAAGAAAGAGATCTTTAAAAATATATTTGGGTTAGCTCTACATCCTTTGAAGATTCTGAAAAGGAATTTAAGAATCTGCTGCCTTATGAATCCTCTTGGCTCCTCTAAATTCAAGACTGCCAAGAAATAAATGTCTTGGCTCCTTGTTTGGAGAGTGGTGGCGGGCTGGGATGGCACTGATGTTCAGCTTAGAAGTAGTTCATCTGCTTCTCTATGAATGTGGGGCTGTGTGAGTCTGCAGGCTTAGGCATGAGTTCTGCCCCATTTTATTCTTTCATAATACTGTATTTCTCTCCTTAAGAGATAAGCAAAAAGATAAGTTTGTGATCAGATGTTGAAGGTCAAGTTCCGCAGCAGTTTTGGAGACAATGAAAGTCAAATGCTTCCTTAACCTTCCCAAATGTTCTTTTAACCTTGAAGGTTGCAAGTTATCTGGTAAAGAATAGCTGAAGAATAGCTGGAATAAAGCTGAATGATTCAGCTTTCCAAAGAAGACTTGCAGGTCGCTAGAGAAGCTGACAACATGCCTGCAGCACCTAATTTTTGGTAAACGCTCTCTGTGTTTTTGCAAATTTAAGTGACTCTCCCTTGAGCCTAATTGTGCTATCTAATGTATGTATAGGACGTATGATTTGTCTGCTATTTGTTTTTCTGTGCCTTTTTAAGGCACAGAAAATGCTTAGTGGATGGATTGACAGCTGTGTTATTAACAGCAATTAACAGAATTCTTGGGTCAAACTGCTGCTAGCATAAAATGTCCCTGTCAGCCTTTAATGTTCATATGATCTCTGCTATGCAGTATCCCTCTTCTACAAAATGAATTGCAGAATGATTAGGATGCTGAGTTGGTGCATAGGATATATGGGTCAATAATGAGATAGAGCTGACATGACAGAAGCTAAAACTTGATTGCACTAGTTTTAGTCCCAACATCCTGAGAAAATAAGAGGAGGGCATGTTTTCATCATAGTGATTCTTTATGGTCGTGCCTCTTTTATACTTTACAACATTCTCTCTCTTTTTTTTTTTTTTTTTTTTAAATTGTGAAAGCTTTTATCGAGATGGTCAGATATAATTTTGTTAGTTCTGTATTGCTAGACTACTGCTCTTCTATTTCTCTTGCATGTGCTTGTTGGTGCATTTTTTGTATTTGCTTCACCTTTCTTTTTCTTTCTTTTTTTTTTTTTTTTTTTTTCTCCTTGCAAGCTAGGAAAGAAACATTTCTCAATCCATACGACAGTGAAAAATCTGTATACTGAAGAACTGAACTATGTGGAAACTGAAAATATAGTCTTCTCCTTTGGAAAAAAAATATGCCATACTGTGTATTCTCTTGTGTCCAAACACAAGAGTACCAGGGAAGAGTTCTTATTCTGAGTCTGTGGTAGGGAAAATTGTTGTGCTCTCAGTTAAACCTGTTTAAAAGCTGATGAGGTCCATCAGCTGTCAGTGTCTTATTAGATTCCTCCTAGTCTTAATTGGGATTTCCACATGTAGTATTTAGGTTTTTAAATAATCAAAATGTATTTTCCTGCCTCTGTAATACATTGTCTTACAAAACAGTTGAATTATGAGTAGTGTAGAAAATTGTATATACTAAGAAAAATTGTTATCTCTTGTTGTATAATGATATCTGTCATTAAAGACTTTCTTGCATTTAACAGCATCTCATAATTTTCTCTCTAGCTGGAGAAATTAAATCTAGCATCATTGTTCAGGTGAACTATGGACTTGCTCCTGTTCTTTAAAGGGTGATTGTGCCGGAGGGAAAGATTGATTTGTATCTTCAAATATGGTAGTCCTTAATTTCAAGGTAATTGACCTTTTGCCATTGCAACTTAAGATCCATAAAGATAATGAGTTAATTTTTTTTCTGAAAATATATATGTAAATATACCAAAGAAATGTAGTGTGGTGATTTTCTAGGCAGTTGTGATATCTCCTTTGACCCTGAATATGAATGACTCTTTCCAGAGAAAGCTAGAGCTTCTTTAATGACAGAAATGCATCTCTCAGAAGTATTGTTCCCAGAAGTCTGGGGGACACATTGTTCTTGAGCACTCTCCCACCAACAGAAGTTTGTTCTTTGGTACATTCTCAAGTTCTATTTCCAGTTAGTTTTAATTATATCATCTGACAAAGCTCCTGCTATTTCTCTATGAGCTAGCTGTTCTTGCACTCGGGAAGAGATTTAAAATGGCAAAGGAATAATTAATCTTTGGTCACACTTCCTCACTCTGTTTATAAACAGTGAACAGGAAAGCAAAAATACTAAAATGAAAAAGCTTGATGAGCTAAGATGAAAAACACAGACATTTTGAATGATGGTGAACAAGTCAAAGCCTTCAGTTCCAGTGGGATGGGACATGTCTGGAGCAAGATAGAAAGATCTCACAGGAGTCCAGGTGTGACATGATGCTGTGTGGACCTGAGTTACCTTTTAATCAGCTAATTTGGATATCAGGAGCAATATAACCATTTGTCTTAGCCTATTTACTATTTCCCATGATTTGAGATTGAGTTTTTCTCAGAGCCAGGTTATGTTTCTCTGTGCTGTGTAATAATACTGTATGCAAATGTACCCTTTAAGGTAAAAGTCATTCATACTAAGGAAAAAAGAAAATTAAGGTGAAAATAAAATCAAAGATGTGTAAAAGCGGAGAATGAAAGGAGGAATACAATGGCCTGTCATCTGACACATGATAATATGTACTATGAATGGAGGTAAAACTGCTGGTTGCCAAGTGTGAAGAGAAAAAAGTGGGGAAGTGACAAAAACGTCCCGGGGGACACCCACATAATGCAAATATAAATTAAAAAAAAAAAAAAAAAGAGGAAGTTAGCAATCTAGAACTTTTTGAAAAGTGAAGTTTTTTGAAAACTTTGTGTGAACATGTGACCCACTAGTGTGTGAAACATGAGATATATAATTGTTTTGCTTTAAGGCAGTGGTGGAGAGCTGTCTGCAGGGTGGAAAACAACTGGATAACCAGAACAATAACTGGTGAATCAAGCATGTACATGTGTTATGAAGTAAATCATTAATGCTAGTGAAAGACAATCTTTTTAACCGAAATGGAGGTCATGCTGGAAAGATCAGTGCCCAGGACATGACTGGCAGCTATTCAGCCTCTCTTCATACGAGAGATGGCTCCTTAATCATCCTGGTTGCCCTTCTCTGGACCCTCTCGAGAAGCTCCACGTCCCTCCTATACTGGGGAGCCCAGAACTGAACACAGTACTCCAGGTGCGGCCTCACCAGAGCTGAGGAGAGGGGCAGAATCACCTCCCTTGACCTGCTGGCAACACTCCTCCTGATGCAGGCCAGGATCCCATTGGCCTTCTTGGCCACGAAGGCACACTGCTCACTCATGGTTAACTTAGTGTCAACCAGGACTCCCAGGTCCCTCTCTGTGGAGGTGCTTTCCAGCAGGTCGACCTCTAATCTGTACTGATGCCTGGGGTTATTCCTCCCCAGGTGCAGGACCCTGCACTTATCCTTATTGAACCTCATGAGATTCCGCTCTGCCCAACTCTCCAGCCTGTCCAGGTCCCTCTGGATGGCAGCACAGCCCTCTGGAGTGTCGGCCACTCCACCCAGCTTGGTGTCATCTGCAAACTTGCTAAGGGTGCATTCCGTGCCCTCGTCCAGGTCATTGATAAACAAATTGAACAGCACTGGGCCCAGCACTGACCCCTGGGGGACACCACTGGCCACAGGCCTCCAACTGGACTCGGCCCCATTTATCACCACCCTCTGAGCTCTGCCATCCAACCAGCCCTCGATCTACCGCACCGTGCACTCGTCTAGTCCACTGTCCCGGAGCTTCCGTATGAGGATGTTATGGGAGACAGTGTCAAAAGCCTTGCTGAAGTCAAGGTAGACAACATCCACGGCTCTCCCCTCATCCAGCCAGCCTGTCATCCCATCATAGAAGGCTATGAGGTTCGTCAGACATGACTTCCCCTTGGTGAATCCATGCTGACTGCTCCTCAGCAGCTTCTTCTCCTCCATATCCTGGAGATTCTCTCTAGGATGAACCGCTCCATCACCTTTCCAGGGACGGAGGTGAGGCTGACCGGCCTGTAATTGCCTGGCTCCTCCCTCTTGCCCTTTTTGAAGACTGGAGTGACGTTGGCTCTCTTCCAGTCCTCGGGCACCTCCCCTGCTCTCCAGGACCTCTCAAAGACGATGGAGAGAGGCTGAGCAATAACCTCGGCCAGTTCCCTCAGCACTCTTGGGTGCATCCCATCTGGGCCCATAGATTTTTGAGTGGCCAGTTTGCCTAAGTGATCCCTAACCCAATCCTTCTCAACCCGTGGAAGGTCTTCCTCTAGCCCATTTACATCTCTTCCATTTGTGCCCTGCAGTTCATGGGAGGTCGTCTTAGCAGTAAAGACAGAGGCAAAGAAGGCATTTAGTAACTCTGCCTTCTCGGTGTCCTCCGTCACCAAGGCCTCTTCCCCATTCAGCAGTGCACTAACATTTTCCCTCTTGCTATTGACATACTTATAGAAACCCTTCCTGTTGTCTCTGACTTGCCTCGCCAACTCTAATTCCTCCCGGGCTTTGGCCTTCCTCGTTTCGCATCTGCAATCTCTGACAATGTGCCTGTATTCCTCCCACGTGGCCTGTCCGTTCTTCCACAAGCTGTACACCCTTTTTTTCTCACTCACTTTGTGCAGTAATTCCTTACCCATCCATACAGGTCTCCTGCCCCGCTTACTCGACTTCTTTTTTGTGGGGATACACTGATCCTGAGCTTGGAGGAAGTGGCACTTGAATATCAGCCAGCTCTCCTGGACCCTCTTTCCTTCTAGGACCCTGACCCAGGGGACTGCTCCAAGGAGCTTCCTGAAGAGGTCGAAGTTGGCTCTCTTGAAGTCTTGAAGTTCTACTTCTCGCCCCATCTCCTCCACGCCGGATCGTGAATTCCAACATCTCGTGGTCGCTGCAGCCCAGACTGCCCCCAACCCTCACATTTTCCACTAGACCATCTCTGTTTGTTAGTATCAGGTCTAGCAACGCCCCTCCCCTTGTTGGCTCCTCAACCACCTGCGTCAAGAAGTTATCTGCAATGTTCTGCAGGAACCTCCTGGACTGTCTGTTCCTGGCTACGTGGTTTTCCCAGCAGATATCAGGGTGGTTGAAGTCCCCCAGGAGGACCAGGGCCTGTGATCGGGAGGCTTCCCGCAACTGCCCATAGAAGGCTTTATCCACTTCCTCGTCCTGGTCAGGAGGCCTGTAGTAAACTCCCACCACCGTGTCGCCCCTGCTGGCTTGCCCCTTTATCTTCACCCACAGGCTCTCTACTCGCATTCCATTCTCCCCTATGCTGAGCTCTAAGCATTCCAGTTGTTCCCTCACATAAACAGCAACTCCGCCACCTCGCCTTCCTGCCCTGTCCCTCCTGAAAAGCCTATAGCCCTCCATGACCACATTCCAGTCATGGGAGCTGTCCCACCATGTCTCAGTAATTGCGATGAGATCATGGCCCTGTAGCCGCACGTGCATCTCCAGCTCCTCTTGTTTATTCCCCATGCTGCGTGAAGATGGGGAAGTTTATTCCCCATGGGGAAGTTATTCCCCATGCTGCGTTTATTCCCCATTCTTAAGATAGTTATCCTCAGATCACCTGAGTAGCATAATGAAGCACACTTATGCTCTTTCTCTGTTATTAAGTGAAGAAATCAGCACAGATTCGTTATATTCAATCACTAAGATTCAGACATTTGTATGATAAAGTTTAGTCATTCACATGAGAAGCACTAGATTCAATTAAGTGTTTTTGGTAACAGTCTGTATTCACAGAAAGTCTTATGAACCTATTGTTTTATTTGAATCCCAAAATGTGATCATGAAAATCCTAATCTGTATGACAAGTTTTGGTCTTAATACTTTCATAAGTGTGAAGTTCTGTTTCTAGATTTTTGTGGAAACTTGATTGCAACCAAGCTATGCTGCTCCTTGCTTAGTTCCTGTCTAATTTGGGTGCAGAAATGATATTCTGCAAATGTCGCTTGAGAGACGCCATCAGAATGCATTCATTTGAATAAGATGCAGGTGCTTCCCTCTTGCCTGTCCCCTTATTTTGAAACAATAGAGGAGGAAGTAGAGTTCATGAGAGTTTTTATACAAAACTTGCTAACTAAAGGATATGGGTGACCCAACTTCAGTTCCCTCTGTACCCTTATCTGTATCACTTAGCTGAGGAGCATGTTGCGTGCCAAGATCACAGCCTAGCTGGGTACAAACATGCTCTGTACAGAGTGTGCCTGATTTGATGAACATAGAAGTCCACTTGAGATTGGAGGGCAAGTGATCACAAGTTAAAGGGATTGCGACCTATGTCACGTCCTGACCCAGACCTAGGACTTGGGTAGTAAATCTGTCTTGTAGAGGCTAGACTTCGGAGGGAAGGAAAACATGATTACTGTCTCCTTTTCACCCAGCTGCATTTTAATTTGGTGAACCTGTATGGTTTCTGAAAGAGGAAACCATAGGCCCTGATCTTGAGGGAAGGCCTGCAGGTATCTGATATTTAAGGAGTTTTTGCTGAGCAGCATGCCAGAGGACAATTTTTTAGCACATAGTTTTGCAGTGGATTGGCTCTGTTCAGTAGCAGCTGAGGCCTTGCTTACAGAAGAGATTGCTGTTCCCAGTCCTCCACACAGCAAAAATCTACTCCTGTGCTTTTTTCCTCCATCTTACGGATGCTTAGCCATTGAGCTATACTTTGCCACTTGAGAAAGAGTGGTGAAGATGGTTGTTTCTCTGTGAATAGAGTACCTTTATCCCTGTTAGGAGTTCTGCTTGCATAAGGATACAGAAAAGTCAGTAGGAATAAAGTACATCATAGCAGGCCTTGGTTCTGTCTTGCATGAGACTCAAACATGCACTTTGTTCAACTGCAGACTTACCCAAAAAAGGAAATATTTGTCTCACTTTTTCTGCTTTATAGAAACCTCTAAATTGATGCTCCTAAACATTTAAGTTTTATTAGTTTGTGACTTGAAACATATCTTGACTTTGGAGAAGGCAGCCCAGGAAAGTGCAAGGAGACGCACTTGACCAAAGCTATAGTTCATAAAGCAGGGGGTCCTCCACAGGACATTCTTAAAATGAAGAATGGCATTGGGCATTGGGGCATCATACCAAACCGCATAACCTTCGACTTGTAAAAGTTGTGTGTCCAAGAGACTTCCAGCTTTCTTAAAAACAGTATTTGTTTTAGTTCAACATTTCGACCTTTTGCTTTTAGAGAGGTTTTTTTTTTTTCTCTGTAATGTATTATAATGAGATGAGTTGTTTTAAAATAAAGGCTGTTTGTCAACTTCCAAGTTCTTATTGCAGTTAGCCCAGGTGAAAGGTTCTTGGTTTAGTGTTTCCATTTGTAAGTCCTGGTCGTAGTAAGGTTTCTGGAGACACATCCCTTGATTCTTATCTGTAGTAAGTGGAACATTTGTGTTGAATGTGGCGCTTTTTTGTGTGTATTCTTGTGTGTGCATTTTTTTCTCCCTTTATCTGATCCTTCTCTTGTTGCAAGAGAGTTGGGGTAATTACAAGAAGGTACTAGAGGGATGTCATGAAAAGTTTTTAACTGCTTTCTGTCTAAAAAGTGGGGAGTTGGTCACCCAGAGTGAAAAAAGAAAAAAGCAAAATGTAGCTTAGCAATGCTACGATGAAGATACACATCAATTATTATAGGGTAGAGATTTGGGTTGCTGAGTGATTGTCACCCCTACCCTTTGCAAGCAAAGAACATGGAGCATCCAGCATAGTTAACACTGCCGTGAACACTAACTCTACTGCACTCCCCTGTTGCAATATTAAGAACTGCTGATCAAGTTAGAACTCTATTTCTGCACTGCAGGTTTAAAAAAAAAAAAAAAAAAAAAAAAAAAAAAAAGCTTTGTTCAGAAATTCCTTCTAGAATCTTTTCTAATAAATGATTCTTCCTCACCAGGAAAGCCAGGGATCATCAGAATCGTTCCTGTGGTCTTCTGTGTGATAGAATGATTGCATCTATTTAACTGATGGGGGGGGAGTCATCTATTCAGGTGGTCACCTCTTAATTTTCATTCTCCTATTTGCAAAATCATAGCAAATTCATAAAGTAGATGGATCTACTGTTAAGATGCTGGGAATAGGTAAACCAGCTGAATAGCCTTCTGTATTAGGAGTCTGGTTTTTTTTTGTACTACTGTTTAAGACTGTAAGACTGTGACCATTGTGACAACTATGATTTATTTTTTAGTAAAGATAAATGATATAAAGAGTATGTCAAGTTTGAGAGATGCATGGATAAGCATGGCCTGCGTATGACAAACACCACTCTTTTCAAAGTTGGCAGTATTGTTTAAATGAAGAGTTATTTTCCTGCTGCTACACTCATATCCTTTTTTTTTTCAAATCCCTGCTTTGCAGACATTTCCTGCTCCCAAAATACGCTGCTCTTACTCAACCATATTCCTTATTTGAGGAAACACTGTGTTTTCCCATATATTTCTGCTTCACTGAAGCATATCTGTGAGTGCTTCAATGAAAAGTACCTTGGAGGTGTCCTCTAGATGCTTTCCTGAACATTTTTTTTTCTTCAATGTAGTCTGCAACTTTTCAGAGATTATTATTGGGCTTTGGAGCTCTTCTTTATCTGTAGCTCCAGCCCTTGTAGACTTTTCCCAGCTATTTTCCTGATTTAACAATGCATGGCCTAAGGCATCACCAAAAGGCTTGACAGGATACTTGAGTTCATCAGTTGCACTTTGTCAAGAATCTGCCAGGAGTATTTTGCTTTAGAAACTGTTTTCCAAAAGGAACCCTGATGGATTTCAACTCCAGGGGAGGAAAAAAATATCCTAATTGTTGGCTTTCTGTCAGGATTTTGGCTTATTTTCCTTTCTCATGCTCCATCAGGTGTCCCCCTGGTAGAGGAGATAAGAATTGATTCCATCTCCTTGATCCTGACACTGCTATAATTACCACAGAGATGGTGGCAGGACTGATGGAGGGAAGAGCAGCTGAATATAACCACTACTTTCCTGTCATGTAGATTTGGGTTGAGTGTAATTGTCACAAGCTGTTGACTTCTAGCTGGCAGCTGTAAAGCACTAACCAGATTTGTGTTCAAAGTATTCAGAGTGTTCAAGGGCTTTGTGTGTGTGTGTGTGTGTGTGTGTATACATATATATTAAAAAGTAATCTACTCTTGTCTGCTCCTTTAATGCAGTTTACAGCAAATATTATTAGGATAAATAAACTTCTTATTTATTTGCAACTTCTTGTTGTATGCAGCTTATCTGCAATCAAAGAGGCAACATCTTTGATTCTTCCCTGTATCTTCCTTCCTGCCACCTTGAAACATTAGCTATGCTGCTGGGAAAAGGAGGAAATATTTTAATTTACCTGTCTAACTGACAAGAAAATTTGCGAGTGCTGGAAGAAGGCAATGAGAAGGAGTCCTTGAAGTATGCTGCAAAGCCATCCTCTTCTGGCTGCAGTATTTCCTTTTCTTTGTAGCATCGTTACTCTCTTTCTTAATGTTTTTCATTAGATTTTACAAGCTCAAATGTTTTTTTTCTACTTTTTAATTTTATTTGTAGCATTCTACATATAGACTACTGATCAGTATATCGCTTATATCTGAGCTTTTCTAGCTTCATTCAAAGCTTTTGTTCATTATTGTCATTTCAGGAAAAATTTTCAATTTAAAAGTCTTGTGCCAAGAAAAGCCAGCCTCCACAAACTGGCATATTGTAATCAATATAAATGATTTCTTTTTGTTTGTTTTCATGACTAGTGATTCCCTTTCCAATTGTTATGTAGACTCCTAGAACTGCAAAAGAAAAGCAACCTCTGATGGCTCCAGTATAAATAAGGAAGACATACACTAAGATTTTTTTACTTTAAAGTGCCCTGCAGAATGAATCCCTAAAATGACCTGGGAGTGTAGTAGTGGCAGTAATTACTGCGCTGGAACAAAGAAGAAGAAAAAAAAATTTGCAGATGATGATACAAAATTTCATGAGAGATATTGATGATTAGGGTGAAGGTTAGTACAAAGCTGTTAAAGCCAAATAGGAATAAAACTTAGCATATGGCTATTTTTGAAAACTCCATTCTCTCTTTGCTTTCTGTTCAGTAAAGAGGAGCATGCAAGAAATAGCATACACTCAGATCCAGATACATTTAAAATGTAAAATCAAAATCGTATTTATTATAAAGTATCCTCTCCTACTTGGTTTCCCTACCACTTCAATTAATAAGTACTTCTTTGCTTAAATTTTCCTTAGTTAGCTAGATACATACTGTAAATATATATATACATATTTTGAAATCTGCTTTTTAAAAAAGTTAAACTGCAATTTTTTTTTCTCAGCAGGGAAGACTTACTGTTTGTTATACTTGGTCATCTGAAAACCTGTACTGGATTTCCTGTGCTGTAATCTGAGCACCAAAGTTACTCCAAAAGTTTTTTGAAATAAGTTTTGATACCCTTGTGTACTAAATAGTAATAACTGGCAGTTTTTGAACACAGACTTTTCTTTTAAAATACAGATTTTCATCACTCTTGTAAAAAGTGAGAGTTAAGCCTAGTTGCAGATGTGAGCATATGACTAGAGGAACCAGTGATTGATTATTTATTTTTCTCAAGGACACAGAGGATGCCTTTGTTGGAGCCAGCACTAGAAAAACTGTTTATTTTGCCTGAAGGCAATGCTTGAGCAAAGCAATCACAACCTTCTCCATCATTTTTCATGAAATGCACTTGAGAGTACTCAAACATTTGGTCACAGAGTTCCCACCCACTTTCAGTGGACCTCCTAGATAAACAGTACTTGAGCATAACATTTCTTAGAGGCTTTAAAGTCAATCCTTAGGAAACTATAATTTAGTATGTCAAAGACATTTTTTCAGCCTCTTCTTCCAGTTTCTTCCAATCTTCTGTCTAAAGAGATCATTCCCTTTCATAGTAATGAAAAACAAATGAACTTCAAGTGTGTCAACAGTAGGAAACATTCTACTGGTTATTGGTGTTCTTTCTTGGACTCAGATGTAGCTGACACCACTCAGCTGCGTATTATGACCCTATTCACAGAGAAAGAGGTGAAGAGAGGACTAGAGACTGCCAAACTTTTGCTTTCTGTCCATATCTTCCTCTTCTAGAGTAGAAGAAAGCTGTTTATAGCTCAAGCTCAAACAGTCTACCTTTCTCGGAGCTCAAGTTGGAGGATATGCATATGGAATGGATTATACTACTTATGAAAGAAATCCTAGACTTGCATTCTCTGAGTATTGAGATTGCATCTGAGTATTGAGATAGATTTGCCTGGGCTTTCTAAGCTGGGCTCTCTAAGGACAGTTGTTTAAATTTCTGCAAGGCAAATTTATTAAACAGAAACTTCAATTTCTAACAAGTGTGTAATCCTTTGCCCACTCTGTCCTTGTAAGGAAGTCTTTGCTTCCTGCAATTTCAGTATCTTTAAGACTTTGCACAGTCTCCTTTGGTCTCTAAGAAATTATTCTTTTGGCCTTTCCAAGGCCTGGCTGGATCTTCCTGTCCCCTTAATCGGGCTGTTAGCTCGTCTTCAAAAGTTATAGGTGCCAGGCAGCTCTTGGGCTTATTGCAACCTCCCTCTTCTCTGACAGTCTCCTTCATGAGCACATGTAGCCACCTAGTGCAAGGAGGTTGCTTCTTTATCTTGTAATCTTCATCCTGACCAGTCTTATAAAGCAATTTAAGAATGCACAAAAATGAATAGAATGAAGTCAAAATGAGGCACTGTCATATTTTCTACAGCTTTTTTTGAGGAATGTGTTTCTTCACAGAAATGCATTGCTTCTCAATTTCTAGTCAATTTCTACTCCTTTAAACCCTCATTCAGGTCTCTGAGGCTTCAAGGTATGAGACAGTGTTACCTGCAGAGCTGGAGAAGAAGTTGGAAGCAAAGAGATATTTTAAACAATGTTGAATAAGAAAGCAGCAATAGAAAGAACTTAAATGGAAAACGAGGACTGTACCCTGTGGTCTTCCACTGTATAATGTATTTTTATATAATGTATAATATAATATAATATAATATAATGTATAATGTTTTTGCTGAGGATTTACCATGAATGAAATGAGTGTTGATGGAGGTTGATGCTTGGCACACATTTGGCCTGAGAGAGCACTATCATGAACTAAAGTCTGAGCAAATTCAGTATCCATTTCATCTGCACTCTGGTCCCTTTGCTTTCATCTTTTCTTAGAATAGTACTTCCTTTTTGGAGCTCTTTCAGAGTTCATTCAGCCTCACTTCCACTTTTCAGTGATTTGAGGACTAGAG
This sequence comes from Nothoprocta perdicaria, assembly GCF_003342845.1. Lineage (NCBI taxonomy): Eukaryota > Metazoa > Chordata > Aves > Tinamiformes > Tinamidae > Nothoprocta > Nothoprocta perdicaria. The sequence goes on from NW_020454439.1 coordinate 898,004, forward strand.
ATTTTACTGAGATTCCTTATTTTAGCTATCACACAGGAAAAAAACCCATAAAATTCCACATTCGGTGTGTGAAATTGTTTTGTTTGTATGAGTGAGATACAGTGATATAATCTGGTATCACCAACTAGTGTACATATGAAAAACAAAATACTGTATATGTTTATCCCTTCAGTAGCTTTCTGGTGTTGGAGGAGGCTTTTCCCTGTTTTCTGAGCTGTAGCAAAGCTTACTAAAGCAGTGGAGTAAATTAGAGGTTAATACAGTATTTTGCGCTACAGAAGGCAAACTGTAACTGTGGATGTGCTTTTGGCTATGCTGAGGAAGATTTTAATCTGAGTAGAGGCAAAATGCTGGTTTAGCTTAAGCTACTGTACTATCAACGGTTATCTAGCAGAACTGCCTTGTATTCCAGGAGCTTCTAATCTGATTCTATTTTTCCCTTGAATTTCCCTCACTGTAGATATAACTGTAGATATAACTTGTCCAAACAAGTCACTGTTTTCCTGAGGCTGTGTTCTTGCTCTTTCCAGAGGCATATTAAGGGACCAGGAAAATGCTCTTCTAAGAATTTATTTTTGTTGTGTGTTACGACTGCTTGCAGCTTTTTTTCCCCTCAGAGTTTATTATTCTAATAATATAATAATAATATAATATAATAATATGTAATAATATAATAATTATCATAGAATATAATAACAGCATAGAAATATAATAATAATAGAATATTTAGGTGAAAAAATGAGGAGGCATTTTACAGTAGCAAAATTCTTCATGTACAGGGAAGGATATCAGATATTTGCCTAGCATAAACAGTGCACAGATTTTAGTTACAGAGAAATAATTCTCTAAGTAGCTCCAAATGATAGTTTTGCAGGCATGATAAGCATTATTATGCTTGACTATCCATTAAATAGTACAATTGAAGGTATACTAGTCTAACTGTGAGTAGCGTAGATCTAGACTTTCTGAAGCAGCATCATGGAAGGCTATGGCAAAAATATTTAAAAAATTAAAATTACATTGATATCAGGTAGATGATGTTATTGAGAAATGTTTATTTACCCATGTAGACTTTTTGCAGAAGGGGAATGATTACATCAAGACTCTTACCTTGCCATTAGAACAGATCATTCTTGTAACTAGAGTTTCTTGTTTCCAAAACACAAGCTAATCAATATTTTGAAGGTAGTGATGGTCTTTCATTTTACTTCATAATTGACAGATAATTTATACCTTACTTGGAAGTTCTGTGGAGTCAGCCACAGTGACAAAGCAGGCTGACTGATAAAGTATCATAAAGTACAATTCAATTACGGTGGAAGAAAATGAAATTCTTTAGTCTTTATAGTTATGCTAAAAATAATTAATGCTAAATGGAAAGTAGAGAAAAATCATTTTTAACAAATCTGTTAGTTAAAACTCGCTTTCATTCAGTAAGATCTACTGACGACAGTGTTATTTAATATAATATATGCAGTATTTGTACTAAAGAAGTGCTAGTGTTTAAGGCAAGTGAGTAAAATTAGTGAGTAATATCTCTATATTAATAACATAGAGATTAATAACATAGAGACCCTGAAGGTCCTCATATTTCTTCAGGATGAAAAAGAAAAAAGGCTCTTGCTGCCCTTGACTTTCAGGCCTCTCTGCCTTTTAGAACATAAGGTTATTTATGTGGATAGCCAAGAGATGGATTAAATAGTTGCTCAGTGAGATTGGGTGATGGACCAAAATTTCTACTGATACTGTTTTCCTATAAGCAGATATATTCAGGCATAATTTGTGTCCCCCTAGATGGACAAAGAAGTGCTGCCAGTTAGCAGTGCAAAATGGTCTCTAAACTTTGCTTCAATTTGGGATTCTGTAAAGTCAGTATGGCAGAAAACCAAACTGGTACCTGCAGATACTTTTCCTTAAACTACTACTTGGGGCTTCCCAGCATTTATTATGGTAGAGTAGGTCTTTGTCCATAGCTTAGATTCTAGGACCCAGAACTTCATATGTTCCTTTTGCAATCTAGCCCTTAACTTTTAAGTGATATTAGCTGTGTTATGGCCATGAACATAGAGTACGAACAAGGTTTATTTAATCAGCATTTTCCCTGGAAAGAAGTAAAGATGCTAGCAGGTGATGCTGCGTCTAAGAACTTCTTAAGTTTCCTGCTAGTTGCTTTGAGAAAGGATAGGCATTGTAATATGAGCCAGGAAATGAGAGCTAAATAGCACACACACACACACAAACCCACAAAAATGAAAAGAAAAACCCTCAAACCTGGCAACTAGAAAAGCAGACTATTACCAGGTCAAATCCAGATGGTGGGTGGAGATGGCTAAGCAGAGGGACTCTAAAGGCAATTCAGAGAGAACAAAATCTACTTTTGCTAGCACAAATGTTCTGGCCAAGATGTTTCTGAAATGATTTTGATGGGAAACATACTCCATAGTGTGATTCTTTTATCTTAGTAGACAGTAAATTGTGAGTGGGTTTTGCCAAGGATACCACACAAATTAAAAAATACACAGACTGTCTCTTTTTTTTCTTGAAAATTTTGTTGGGTTGGGTCTGTGTCTGTTTTGCATCTCTTGAATATGCAACCGCCCTTCCCTGATGGGAAATCCCAGCGCTGCAGCATGTGATTTACATGTTGTTTGTCTCCATCTTCAGGACCTGCCATGTTTGTGGAAGTCCTGATGCCAAGTACTTCATGACTAGAAAAGCATCAAATCTACTGTGCCAGAACTTCATGGTAACCGGGTTCAAAGCTTTGACTGGCTTGTGTGACAACTAATAATTGATCCTTCCTTGAGCTCCATGGGAGGAACATTGTCAAGTCTCTGTCCTTCTCTAAACCTGCCGCTAAGTTTGCCCTGGCAGAAGTGCTCTCCATACATGGCCACCATGGAGAAGAAATTGCCTACGGCACCTTCATTGCTCCCTACTGATGCTGTCCACAGCTCATGAGGGTGACTTGTTTCATTGCGTAACCTGTGAAGGTGAAAGGCCTTTTTCTGACCTCTGACTAAATGATGACTACTGACATTGGACTTTAGTAGCAAAAAGGCTAAGGCTCCATGGCTTATTCTGACAGTTGCTGGATCACATAGTTTTGAGTATAACTCAATGTTCTTTTTGGATACATCGTCTTTCGGAACTAAGTGCCCTTGGTTTTACAGTGTCATCCTGCACTCAATGTCATTCACTCCATGTGATATGTTACTTCTCTGTTGCTGTAACAAACTTGCTGGGGTCATTAGTGTCAAAGATGTTATTTACTGCAGAGTTAATTTTTGATAGCTATACTCCAAATAATAAAATTACTTAGCTTAGGGTATTTTTAAGTACTTTAATATGTATTTTCTCCATGCCTTAAAAACAGAAAATCTGTCCTTATTGTTGAATTATGGTAGTGATATTGTAATGATGAAGCTGAATTATCTCTAATGACATATAACAAATGAAACTTGAGGGTCATAAGTAGCCGTTGTCCAGCAGTGGGAGTTCCAAGAAAGCATCTGGCTTTCATTCAGCAGAGTTGTATGGTCTTAATCATAATGAAAGCAAAGTATCATGTGAATGAATAGTTTTCAGTAGAGCTGCTTAAGTGTTTTCTCCTCAAAGCTATTGCAAAAAGAGAAGGGAAAATTATTAAAAAGCTATATTTTAACGAAAGACTTTCAGAGTAAGACTTTTTTTGTGGTAATAATATTCCTTGCATTAGTAAAAAAATAATGTTGGAGGGTTTTTTTATTTTTTGTTGATAATCACTGGAAAATACTTCTGGCATTCATCCAGATAATTTTGAGAATCTAAAAAATGTGTGGATTTTTTGGGGAGGTGAGTAGGTGATGATAAACGTAGAGACTTCTTTTTTCTTCTCAGCTATCTCTCTTTCTTTTTCTTTGTATTAAAACCTTGAGCAAGGAGTGGGAAAACTTCCACTTTGACAAGCACCAGATTTTGATCCACTAGTTTACCTTGGAATAATGCTCATTGTTTAGTTTATCAGTAATTGATGTATGTCTTCCTGCTCAGAAGCAGCTAAATTCTTTTGATATCCAAGTAGAATATTTGTCCTAGCATGGTCTTCTCAACTCTGAGTTTGAGTCCAAACTAGTCCAGACAGACAGAAGGTTTTAAATCAGCTATTATAACATCAAATTGGAAAATTATACAGCCAACATATTGATTAAACTGGTGCTCAGAAACAGTTATTTTGAATGCATTGGCAAATGAGTGCTAATACATTAAAATAATATACATCATGATAACTGGAGAACACTCTAATGACACAAGAAAAAAAATCGTGGGGAGAGGCAATATCCTGAATTATACAGAACTGAACTTTTACAAAAAGAAGACTAGGAAGTTTAGCATTCAAGCATGGAGCCTTTTCTTCAGATGTCTTCCAAGGCTCCCTGAATTATCTGTTTGTTTCAAATATGTTAGTCAATTACATAGATATTAGCAACTGTGATCTGATTGTTAGGTGAACACTAGTATGTTTTAAATTTATTCTTTTTAAATATATGTGAAAATGTACATCAATACTGTCAATAGTATTAAAGGCAGAACATAGATCCAAAATAATCTGTGTATGTTTATCTTAATTTAAGAATAGCCATTGAAGACTTTAAATTTTGAAATGAAAAATTACTGAAACTGTGGAAGTGGAAAATATGAGAATAGCCCTAGGCAATAACTGAGCTGATGGTAGTGGAGCTTTCTACTAAAAGTATGATCCAACTAATTTGTATGTATTTGTGGATGATGCAGAAGTCTGAGTGCTGTCAATGCCTTTCTTGTGGATTTGATATTCAACCTGTCAGTGCAACATCTGTGTGAACCACTGTTTATTCTTCTTTGCAAAAGAGAAGAGGAAAAAAATGTTGTTTTATTAAGGATGCGGTCTTGAAGACCAATTCTACTGTTTGGGAGCATCTCTTTCTCTGCAGAATGCGTTGCTACATCAAGACCTTGCAAATTAATCTGGGTGCTAATGACCTTTCAGCTTCCTGGGCACATGCTGAGTGAATCTGGCTCTGCCTTGAGAGATGTGGGAGGCAATTTGCGAAGTCCTGCTGCTGATTAATTCTTTTTTTTTTTTTAATTTTGAAATATAAAAAATAGAAATAGTTTCTGGCAAACCCCCAAGCAAATGGAAAAACATTTTTGAGTGGCTTTTTTCTTTTGCATATATCTGAGCAATGAGTTTTTTATTTTGCACAAAAAATGATAAAAACTACATTTTTTTAACCACAAGAAAATATTTACACAACCTTTTAAATCTTGCTTTATTTTGATGTATTTTGTATTTTCTAGTTATTTCTCAGGTGGATTCAGGTTTTCCTAAAGTATCATGTAGTGCTTCTACAAACATTAATTAATCTGTCTACATAGACTGATACCAGCAGTCAGTCTGCAACTTTTTATGATCTGTTGAGAACCCTGTTTCTGAAAATAACTTTGTGTTTTTTGTTTTGACTTTTTAATCTCTGTTCATCAATACACACCATGTTCTCTGTTGTGTTTCCTTTCAAAATGTGTGTAAATGTGTGTATACATGAGAAATTGTAAACTTACCTGTTTTCAGAAGAATAGTTATTGTTTGTGTCAGAGGAATGCTTATTTGATTTGAAAAGCAGTGTTTATCCCAGAGAAACAATACCCAGAAAAACATCCTAGTCCTTTATATATACATGTGTGTGCATATATATATATATATATATGCACACACATATATGTAAAAAGAATAAAACTATAGTTAGCTTTGCCAAGTTTTAAATATCTCACTCTCTCTCAGTATATGTCATTCATATATATGTGTGTTGAGCTGGTAATGGCAGCAGTATCTATGGGCAGGACATGGGAGCAGGAGCAAGCAGTGTTTTAGAGAGTAGAGTGGAGGCCAGTGAGGTGTGAAGGTGATGGAGAAGAAAGAGCCCCAACACGAACAATGGGAAACACTCCTGTAAGCTATTTTGTGACCCTTAAAAATCAGATCCTGAGCTGTTATTAAGCCTGTGCTGAATTCAGGACTACAGTGAATCATGTAAATAACATGTAATTAAGGTATGTTTTCTCCCAACCATGGGACCGATACAGGCCATATAACTTTTTTACCCAGATGTTTGCTGGATAGAATCTGAAATTAGATGTGACTTTTATGGGGAAGGGGGAATTGTTATAGTTTGTAGAACCTGGCAGGAGCAGTGGGGCGTTTTGTGACTCTGAAAGGAGAAGAGGTCTTTTACTCAACAAGGCAAGAGAGAACCACCTTTCTAGCTGAGCACCTCTCATGGTTTAAAGGTAGTCAATAGTCTTGGAAACTCTGGTGGAAATGCAGGGTTCTCATATGGCTCATTAGACAAAATGATTTTTCTGAAAAGCAAATACTTGGAGAGAAAATTGTGTCTAAATTGTCATATATCAGGACATAGTTTTTGCTTTGAAAACTCTTCCTTCATGTCGTAAAGCAGTGGTCTGATAGATTTGCAGCACTAGGTGAACTGTATTTTTACTATCATAAAACTACTAGTAAATTATGAAGTCAGAGCATAAGTGAAAGATTAGAGCAGAGCAGATAAGAGAAGGGTCTACAATTCTGCTAGTGTTTTTTTTTTTTTTTTGCTCAACCTCAAGCGTATCAAGTCTGTCATGGAGATTTTCATTTCATTTTCGTTTGGTTTTAAGAGCTGAAAGAGAACATTAAATGTTATTTTTAAGTATGTATTTTTATCAAGTCACTCTATATAATGTCATTTTCATACTTATTTTGGTTTCTGACAGTTTCTGAAAAAAATCATTAGACAACAATCTGCCATGCTGATACGACTTCAGGAATACTGAAGGACCCTATGTGAAGGTATAAATACTCCCATATCTCTACTAGCAAGATACCATCCTGGCATTGAATTTGCTTCTTTTTAATCCTGTAGCATGTAGTAATCATGTGGCTGATGAATACTTACTAGTCCTTCTCTCTCCAGTTATTTCTAGTTGAAGACTTCTCTGTTACTACAGGAATTCCTCTTATATAAATCTGCCAGTACAAAACCTGGTACTTCATGCAGTTGAATTTCAACACACAGTATTAATCCTCTCCTTCAGGCCATTTAATTCCTCCCATATCCTCTTCTGACCTTCCTCTGTATTATCAGTGATTTTCCGCTTTGCATATAATTAGTACCTTGGCAGAGCTGCTGATGAAAATGGTAGATAGCATCAAATTCAAAATAAGGCCTTGAATTACTCGGTTGATGATTTCCTGTGGGGCAGTAGTTTTCCTCTTGACACTTCTTATCTAATTCCTTTATATATTATTTGGTTTTAATCCACTTAAACTTATCTTAGAATCCCTTTCATGAGCTTTGTGTTTTCCAGTTTTACTAATATTTCCCATGCTGTGGTGTAGCAAGTGTTTCAGTAAAGATAAATTATGGACCATGTTTTATCTGTCTAGAACATATATTTTCTTTTTTGAGAGGCTTATGGACTTTTTTCACCTGCCACTAGCACCTTACACCGTAGAGTCCTTTTTACTTCATCGAAGTTGAAATGGAGGACTTAACAACCTAAAACATTCTTTAGTGCACAGAAAGCTTAGAGGCTTTTCAGAATACTTTGTGTTTCAAAACCTTAATGAGGCCTAAGAATTTACTCTTCCTCTTGGAATGACTCCCTCTGCTAGAATTCAAAGCTTTCTGAACAATGAAGCCGCTGTTATTGTAATGGTGGTTTTAACATTGTCCCAAATACACATGACGTGTATTTGAATAAAAAGTCCAAAATGAAAACAAATCTGAGCTGCAGCTGCATTTAGATTTTCATTACTTCTATCACTTTTTTTTTTTGAATAACATTGTACATGATGATCAAGGTTAGCAAACAATGATGGTGAGCTTAAAATAAATCATACTTTGTCACCTCCAGAGGTGAGTAACTCATTCAGCTCAATACTGTTTTGCCTGGTAGTTTCTACCAGATTCTCTTCCTCTTTTGTTTATAGGTCACATTTTATTTATTTAGTCCATTTTATTTGGACTGCTTTCCCACTATGGCTTTCAAGAAGTAATAACGTTTGAGAAGGAAGACCAATATTAGTAACATTGTACAGAGTAAAGTCTTCCATGGAATAACTTCCTGTTCCTTATCACCTTGGAACTGGTCAGTGTAAAATATTATTGCAATCATTTTAAAGTATGTATAAGGTATGCTTCTCTTAAGGTGGCTAGGAAGTGAAACTAGGCAAATAGTATAGGATGTCTAGTTTGTTGCAGAACTGCAATCTATGTCTGTTATTGCTCTAGCAATCTTCCACAGTAAACTATGTGAATTCATCTAGCCGAAACATGTTATAAGAACATAAGCAAACTTTTTTCTTCCTATACCAGAAATGAATCAAATACATGTTGTAGCCTTAGGAACTTATACTTTATTTCCTTTGCATTTGTTTAATGTGAACACGGGAAAGTTTTGTGGGTCATTTATGTCAAAAAATGAAAGTTAAAGAATTCACATTTCTTATTCATTACCAGTTCCAAAATTCAACAGATGTAGTTAAGAAAAGCTACTTCGCTAGATGCGGAAAAGAGGAAAGAAGAGGAAAGAATATGTTGTTTTCTCAAAAATAAAGCAGACTTCAGGTCCCACTGAGCGCCGGTCCCAGCTTTATTCTTTGCTGCCTTCTGCGATTTTGAAATAATTGGAATTGTTTTTGAATGGCATTGAATTCTTTCTAGTTGAATGTATGAAAGTACCAAAAGCCATGAGAGAGGGAGGAAGGCTTAAATTATTATTAATCTATGTTGTAGAAATTTAGCTGAATTTCTTATTCTTTAATCAGAAACAGCTGAGGCATTGATTGTATTCAGATACTCAATTTGGTATGTGATAACAGCAATACAAAATATTAAATGTGATATAGTTTGTCAAAGCTTGTTGTTTTTGTCTATTCCGCACTGAGCTCCAAACTCTGTAGGTGTTGCAAGAGTTTTTGAATAAATCAATTGGCGGGAGGAGAAAGATTTTTAACATATAAGCACAAATGCACTCACTGCTACTTAATTGGTCTAAAAGCATACCAGAAACTTGCTGAGTATGGATAAATAATGTCTTTGTTCAAGCCTAGTTGTACTTCTGTCTTAGAAAGCTTTAATTTTGCAACCCTGTTCTCTTTTCCTATTGAGTAGAAAGGAAACAGTGTTGCCTACTGCATTTCATCCTAAGCCTTTGGTCGGGAATCATCTGTGTTTGTATATCTGAGAAACTTATTGTGAGAAAACCTTTAAGATACATAATCATTGTCACATAAAATGCTACACTTGTACTTCACTTTCTCTTAACAAGAAAAACATTGAAAATATTTGAAACACGGCTCTAAAACTTTTTGAGAAGACTAACCATGAAATGATTTAAATTCCATAGGTTGTTTAGGAAAAAGTATTAAAAATCAGTATTGCTATATTGTCTTTTGGTTATTTGGAGACATCTTAGGAAGAGTTAAGAGGTTAGTATCAAGTTTTCACTTTATCATATCTGGTCTGATTTTTTTGGAAACTATACTTCCTACTTCTAATTAGCTTCTATATTTAACCTTTCTGCACCCAGCACTTGCATTCAGTTAAGTCTTCAGATTAACTCTTGAATTTTAGGAAGGTCTTTTTGATAACTAGCCTGACCTATTAGGTTGGTTTCAGAGTTTTAATCAATTTAATCAATAATTTAAGATACTTAAATATTACTATGTAAATATTATTCTTTTATACATTACACCTGTGTATATCTTTGACAGTTAAGAACAGTATAAAGTTTGATCTATTAGTTAGATGATTCCATCTCTAGGGATCCAGTAGATCACAAAGGATCAATATTTCATTTCTCAAGACAATTTTATTGTCCCTCAGTAGTTTGATTTCCTTGGTATTTAGCTACTGCTCACATAGCTTATAAAAGGATAAATTGGTATCATCTGCCATGAGCTGTATGCTAATATCAAACATCAACTCATCGGGGTTGAGTGCTGGAATTGTGTTTTGTTCTTTGCTTCATGATTGTCAGTAGTTTATAATTAAACAGACTGTGGAAAAAAGGCATGAAATTAACATGATGTAGCCATTTAGTTGTCCTAACCCATCTTTACAAAAAAAGTTTTCATGCAAGTCCCACTTGGAAGTATATAAAACTTCTTTGCTTTTAATAGGCATGTGTATAAGCAACATCATGTTTTAAAATTATTAGAAAATATCCCTTTCAAAGACTGCATAATTTTGCTGAGGAATAGTTCTAAACAAGCTCACTTCTTCAGGGAGTTTCCCAGGGAAAAAAAAAATCCTTAATTTTGAGATTTTTAACTAGTTTGTTACTAACTTAAAAATATATTGGCTAGAAAACGTAACTAAATTAGCACCTAATTAATTTTCTTTTGCTGTGGAGTGCAGCTTAAGTGTTTCTGCCTACTTTCAGCTTACCCGCTCTAAATGAATGTCTCATGTCATATTGATACATGTATGGGAATGTTTTGAGAAGTAGTCTGAATTTATTAATTTGCGTCCAGTAGAAGGACTAAAATAAATGTATTTGCCATCTTCTGAATGTTACTAAATTTATTAGACAGTGAAGTGTTCTTACTCAGTATTCACTATGATTCCAAGTTATTTGATTTCATTAACAGAAAAAGAAATTGAGGAAAACTCCCTCACAATTCATCTCTATGTCTGCAAATTTTGAAGTGTTTCCCTTAGTGATTTTTCTCCTAGACTGACGTTTTTTGTACTGACACTGATTTTACTTTTTGAGCCAATGCCTTAAAGCTTTTTGGCAAGCTTGGTGAACTTCTTGGCTAAATTACTTGCTCTCCTCTGAAAAAGGAAATGCAGAACAATTAATTACTGCAGTAATTAAGTATATATTATAGAGTTTCTTCCTAAGATCAAGAGATATTTTGATAATCAGTAATGATGATTTTGTCTCTTAGATTAACCTTCTGTAATTTGCAGATGAAATGTTTTTAAGTATTATTTCTTGACAGATCAAATCTAATTATGTAAAATTAGGAAACTGAAGAGAGATTGATATTCCAGAGGTTTGTCAGATTTTTTTACAAATATTTTATGCAGACCAGTCTATTCATTACACTGCTCTTGAATACTTATGTTTTTATTCTGTCTGATCCCTTCAGATGAGTTTTCCTTTTCAGATTCAGGTCTTAGACCCTTATGAGAAGTGTTGGAAGTGGTCAGCCCAAAGTGCAAAGCTACTGTGGAAGAAACTGAGTGATAGTTGACATATCAGTGGTCTGGGAGCTGAAGTGGATACCCTGAATATGGGTAAGGTCATATAATCTTTCAGTGTTGTCTTTACATTCTCCTGCATCTAACACTGTAACAAAAATTATCTTCAATAAGAACTTGAGAGTGAAATGAAAATTGGCTATGATACATGACAAAGCTGGCAATTACCTAGAGCGTACTGATTTTGAGCATGGAAACTTCTTAAAATTGTTTTTACAGATGCCTTACAAGCTGAGGCTTTCATAAATAGACAAATGGATTGAAAATACTATTGAGATTTTTGCTTTCATTTTTTGTCCGATTTTGACCTGACTTGCTAATTTTCTCCGTGAAAAGGCAGAAGATAAAGCTCTGTCCAGTAGGAAGTCTGTGGTTTTAATGTGATGTGTCACCTGAGAAGAATATTGCTAAAAAAATATTTTAAAAGGTAACTTTCAATAACTTTAATTAAAAATGGCTTGTAAATTTGAACAGCTATAGCTCTCTTTCATATTCAGAGGCAGATTCTTATGGAAACTCCCTAATTCTACCAATATGCCCCATTGAATAAAATGCAAATATACCATTTCATTATTCCTTATGTTGTTACTGTTGGCAAAATTTGAATGTGAATGGGGAATATATTTAAGATATTGCCTTTCTTTTGTCAAAGCATAGAATAATTGGACAAGTCTTTTCAACTTGTTAAAAAGTTCCTTTTAGGCACTTAAGTTAATAAAAAATTTAAAATAAAAAGTCTAAAAAGTGAACAAAAGCTTTTTTTAGGAACTTAAGGAAAAATTTCTTCACTGTGAAAGTGACAGAGCACTGGAACAGGTTGCTCAGTGAGGTTGTGGATTCTCCTTCTCTGGAGATGTTCCAAACCTGCTTGGATGCAATCCTGTGCCACATGCCTTAGTGACCCTGTGTGTGCAGGGGGGGTGGATTAAATGATCTCTAAAGGTCCCTTCCAACCTTAAGGATTCTACGATTCTATGATTCAATTTAGTCTCGGTAGAATTTTGGAATCAACCCACCATTTCCTTTGAAAATACTTGAATTGGTGTCCTGGTAGGTGGAAAGTGTCTGCAGGAGAATTCAGCTGCCTAACAGAGGGAAGAATGTTACTGACTGAGTTATCTGAGGCTACAGTATTTGTACCTGCTACTAGTTACAAATGAACATTAGCCATGGCTCCCTGCTTTACTTTCTACCTGAATTTAGGTTAATAAATAAATAAAATAAAATAATAGTGAATTATGTAACTATAAGACTTACTTTCAGTTAAAGATTGTTAGTGTCAATCTAAGTCAATAGTTCTCAGGTGCTAAGATCTTCAAATGATCTGTGGTAGTAGTGGAATATGCTCCTTACTGTGCAAGGGTGATCTAGACAAGAATACCAGTAGTTAAGTAGGCATAGCAGAGGCTCTCTTGAGGACCAGATATATTGACTATGAAAAACTGAAAGATGATTAGTTGTCTCAAAAAAAGAAGTAGTCTTAAATCCTAGAAGATGCTCCCTGCGGTGGTGTCCCATCATGATTCTGTGCTGTCCTACAGACTAGTCGAAACAGCAGTTTAGAACTCCTGAAACTTAGAAGTTCAAATAAGAAAGAAAACCAACAAAGTTAAAGTTTTTCTGATCACTAATAAAAGTAGTGGTTCAAAAGTGTATTGAAATATGAGAAGGAGTTTCTTTCAAAAAAGGTTATATGGAGGAAGAATGACCTGAAGCAAACACCATTTCTAAGGTTATGCTGCTGATTTGGTTACAATATTCTTCTTTGTTTACGTTTTGAGACCTTCATAGAGAAATCAGAGTCTTGTATGTGCTACAGTTCAGTGTTAACTTGTAGAGAAACCAAAATCCGCAGCACGTGAGTGAAGAATCTCTCGATGGGAAGAGATGGGTGCTTAGGTGGTTGCAGGGGAAGCGTTCAGAGCTTGATTAAGAATGATGTGTTGTATGTGAAGGAAACTGTGGAGTTCCTTGCAAAGATCTTGATAAATGTGTGTGATGGACTGGAGATTAGTGAGCTTGTAAGGGAATGATGTCAGTGAAATCCATAACACAGAAAGGAGAGATGTTGTGGACCCTGAAATTCTTGCTCTATTAGATTTGGTGAGAGCTCTTGAAATATCTCTTGATGACAAGACAGTTCATGCCTTGGCTTAAATCTCTAGGCGAATAGTTCTTTTGAAATTAGTAAATGATGGTGTTGAATGCAGGTTTTCAAAAATGAATTTCTGTTTCTGTAATTTATGGTTAAAGGAGAACATCTACTCCTATTATTACAACTAAAAATGAAAGTTTTTGAACTTCTATAGAAAGGGACATCAGTTTACTAACAAATTATAATTACTTGTTATTACATGCTAAGTGGATCATTGTATCCCTCTGACATTTTCAGAATTACTACTTCCTTTTCGACTCTTAAATAATCATTTGTTTTTGACAAGACCGCCTGACATGTTATTGGTTTGCTTTCTAGAGAAAACAAAAAAACTAGTCCATATAATTTTGTTTCTTTGTTTCATTTTGCATACAAAATCCCTTTATATCATTTTGTTTCAGCAGAGTGCACTATTTTCATGTGTAAAGGAGAACTTGCGATGCTGACTTCTTGTCAATCATCACCTCAAAATGAATAATGGGCTTGCTTTTCAGCTGACTCAGGTGATGCAAGTCAAAAGCAGAGGATATGCTTGGGCACAGGACTTTTAAGCTTCTCATAAAACAAACAAAAGTGCTGTACACAAACAGCTATCTGAAGAAAGTAATAATGTTATGATGGCAAAGGATATTGTGTAAGTAAGTTTCACTGGCTACTTTTCCCTACTCTGCTCTGAAATCATGGATCTTGCAGCAGCCTAAAATCAATACAAGATGATATTCCTATTTTTTGTGCTATATTTTTAATCTTCATGCTGAGGTTTTCTGCTGTTTTCTGTTTTGTTTTTGTTTTGTTTTGTTTTGTTGTTTTTTTTTCCTTGTTATTCAGGCAAATGTTATTCAACATTTGGAAATGAAATGCTGCTGTTGGGCTTTCTCAGCTGGAGGCTAAACAGTAGTGCAAACTATCCTCTATTTTATTCTTTAAGCTGCTACATTGACCCATGGAAACAAAGAACTCTTTTCTTTAGAAAGATGAATTCCTAAGCTCCTGTTGTGTGCTCTAATTTCACACACTGAATCATCCATCTAATGAACTGCAATGAACACATGAAATTGCATGTGTTGCATACGTTGCATGTGTCACTGCTGGGTGGAAGCCAGGAATAGACCAAGAACTTTTGTAACAACAGTGATACTAGGAGTGCATCTGCATGAATGGTGTAGTGTGCTGAAGGGCTTATTTATAGAAATTTGCCTTGGACCTTCACTTGGCACCCTGTGTTACACACTCAAGCTTGTCACCAATTGCCACAGTTGGTGCTCTGGATCCCTATCTAGAGCTTGCACAGTCAGTGAAGACACAAGGTCCTGTTGAAGTCAGGGTCATGGATGCTTGAGGCCTTAGTGGTGTCCCCCAGGCATCAGTCCTCGGTCCGGTCCTGTTCAACTCATTAATTCATTAACGACCTGGATGAAGGGATGGAGTGCTCCCTCCGCAAGTTTGCTGATGATACCAAACTGGGAGGAGTAGCTGATAGCCCTGAGGGCTGTGCTGCCATCCAGAGGGACCTGGAGAGACTGGACAACTGGGTGGTTAGAAATCTCATGAAGTTCAACAAGGGCAGGTGCAGGGTCTTGCACTTGGGGAGGAATAACCCTCTATACCAGTACAGATTAGGGGTTGGCCTGCTGGAGAACAGCCCCGCAGAGAGGGACCTCGGTGTCGTGGTGGATGACAAGATGACCATGAGGCAGCAGTGTGCCCTGGTGGCCAAGAAGGCCAACGGGATCCTGGGGTGCATTAAGAAAAGCGTCTCCAGCAGGTCAAGAGAGGTGATTGTCCCCCTATACACAGCCCTGATGAGGCCACATCTGGAGTACTGTGTCCGTTTCTGGGCTCCCCAGTACAAGAGGGATGTGGAGCTGCTGGAGAGAGTCCAGTGCAGGGCTACGAGGATGATCAGGGGCCTGGAACATCTGCCCTATGAAGAAAGGCTGAGACAGCTGGGCTTGCTCAGCCTGGAGAAGAGAAGGCTGAGGGGGCACCTGATCAGTGTGTATAAATACCTCAAGGGAGGCAGTGAGGAATAGGGGGCCGGCCTCTTTTCAGTGGTGGCCAGAGATAGGATTAGAGGAAATGGCCACAAGCTGAGGCACCAAAAGTTCCACAGGAACTTAAGAAAACACTTTTTGACAGTGAGGGTGACAGAGCCCTGGAACAGGCTGCCCAGAGAGGTTGTGGAGTCTCCTTCTCTGGAGATCTTTAAAACCCGTTTGGATGCAGCCCTGTGCCACGTGCTCTAGGTGACCCTGCGTATGCAGGGGGGGTTGGAGTAGATGACCTCTGAGGTCCCTTCCAACCTTAAGCATTCTATGATTCTATGATTCTATGATTCAGCTTTGATGCCAGCAGGGATGAAGTGAGGACACAAGGTCCTGCTGAAGTCAAGGTTATGGATGCATGAGGCCTTCAGCTTTGATGTCAGCAAGGATGCAGTTTGGACACACAGACCTAGGACTGTGATGGATTGTAGTGGATCAAACTCCACTCCTTTCTTCCTTGTACCTCACTAGTTAGTAGCGTATCTATACCCTACAAAAATAAGCTTCATCAATTGGAGCTGCACTCTCTTGCTATAACTGTCTTCAGGCTGCATGTCACTATGCAATAAAAGCACTGGCACTGCAGGGAGTAGCATTTACTAACAAAACATGGAAGATAAATAAACACTGTTAAGTGCTTACAGACTGCACCATGGGAATTTGCTTCATAATTCCTAGCACAATACATGTCACTGGAGTGAAATCCATTATTTTTCATGTTCATTTAAATAATGGGTAGTGTGTGTTTTTGTTTTGGTTGATTTAGGATATAAAGCCAATCCAGTTCTGAGGGAAATTACATAATAGATATAGCCTCTTCTCTAGCCTCTCTTCTCTCTAGCGTCTTCTGGAGAATTGAGGAGAACTCCTGTCCTCCAGTTAAAGACCATCTTATGAGTAAAAGTACATTGATTTATTCTTAGGTTAGTTCTAGTTCACACTCCATAGTATAGCTTGTAGTGAATTTCATAGATATCCAAAAACTGAAGCTGAGTATTATGTTTTTGGAATCTTTGTTTGTCCCGCTTCTGTTTGTCTCTTTGCAAAAGAAAAAATAAATCTTGTAAAAATAAGTGGGAGCAAAAAATATTTTAAACTGATTTTGAGTGTTTGCAGTGCAATAGTAAAAATAATATCTTTATGCAGCTTTTATGGGGAAATAATCCTGTTCCCCATGGAAGGGAGAATTTTCTCTTTAGCTCTACAGTTTATCTGCTTACTGTATTATAGCTTCATAAAACAGCACAGGAACACTTCATTTCCTGAAGCGGCATCTATACTTCTGTCGTGCATGAGAGATGGCAGTAGCCGTCATGAAATGTAATCTTAGCAAGTCTTGCCTTTCAAAGGTTGAACTGTATGCTAAACAGAGTAGGATACCTAAAATTATAAGGCTCTAAGCATGTCAATCTAACTGAGTTGGGATAAAAAATATTCACAGATCGTAAAATGTGAAACTTGTAATAAAACCTCATAAAGAGGTTTGGTTTTTAGAGCTCTATATATTATAAGTCCAGAGAAAGAGCAAGATGCTCTGTCAGCAAGACAGTGCTGGATACCTCCTCATATGTAGGAGAAAAGAAATTGCATGTGTACTCATTCTCATGTCTCCTCTATCAAATTCTGCTCTGGGACAGTGGAGTTCTGGAGACTGTTATGGCCATCAGTGCTCTCAGGACGCAAACAATATTTTATTATTTCAGAGATACCCAGCAGGGAGTGAACTTGGTTTTCCACTGGGTTATTCCACACTTACAGCAGTATATCCTTCCTTATGCAGTTGAGTACCTTCTTACTACTAAAATCTGGTTTCTGGGATTTGTTTGTAGGGGAAGTCCCTCAGTTTTCACAGGGCATTTTTGAGACAGCACTGTCATTTTCACTGGCTAAAGCTAATGCCAAGTGTTGGTGAAATGAACGTGTGGGTGTAAAGGCTAAGGTTTATACCTCATGGGATTGAGCAGTACTGAGGCAATTCTACAACATCCTGCTTCACTTGGGTTTTCCCCTCCGTGACATCTGAGAGCAGGGAACAGAAATTGAAATGATTCATTTCATGCCATTTTTTTAGTCATTAATTTATTAGATAGGAGGTGTCATATTATCCTTTTGGTTCTGACAGCCAGCCTCTCTATTCTATCTCTAGAAGCAATTGTGGGATCAAATTTTAAAGGTAAGCATTTCTAGGTAATACTTGTGCTATAAGTACAGATTGACTGAAACATGGCTCTGAAGATCACTTGTTGGCAAAAAGTTAGTGAGTGCAATAATTAGCTCTTCTATGTTTCTGCTAAGTGCTCTGTATTTAAATACTGGCCTAGTTATATTGCAAACTATTTTCTGGTTGCTTTTCTCATCTTAACATATATACAGAAGTTAGGTAGATCTAGATATAGAAGTGCCTATGAATGTCAATGTCAATACAAAACTTATCTCTTGTAATTGAACAAAGTAAACTGTCATCTGCTTGTATATTTTGCAATGTATTTGTATTGCACTACATTTATTGTGATAGCAAAAAAAAATGTATCTTTACAGTAGCTGTAGAGATCTCTCTCAGCAGAAATAGATTTATAATTCTAATCTGTATTCATTTTTTCAAGTGCTTTCCTGCTTTATTTTTTAGGTTATTTCAGTAGTGAGTAACTTTGTCTGGTAGATTAACCACAAAAATAGGTAGGCTGACCAAACCACTGATGAGGAACGTAGTAAATATATCATCATAGGGAAAAAAAATAGAATTTTAATTGAACTGCCTTTCTGTATGGAAAAGAGAAAAAAAAAAGTAGCCATGCTACTCTACCTAAAAGATGGTGTTGTGAACAGTTATGTTAATCTTATCAGAAAAGATTTTGGCAATCTTTTCTTCCCGTTGAGGTTTAGCCACAGTGTGAATGTTGTATAACACTAATTTTTCTTTTCCTTCATGCCAACCTAATATGACTTTCAAATTTGAATCTCTGTCTCATATAAGGAGAATAAGTAGTTCTTTTTATTTCTTGCCTGCCCTGCAAATGCCTCTTCGCTTTGTCCACTGTCTTCGTGAAGCATTGTAATTGAACTTACTGGGCAGGCCTGCTTTTAACAAATGCTGTTCTACTGACTTTGGAAGAGGAGGTCAGGAAATTCTCAGTTTATTACTATTCATGGGCAGTGTTGTCTTCTGAACTTCTATCCCTCAGTCTAATGCTTGCTGGCTGTTAGTGGTTAGTTTATATAAAGATTCATTGATTCATTTGTAAAGCAACTGTCTATGTGTAAGTAGATTACGAAAGAGTAGTAAAAACAGAGGTTTCTTGGCTATATCATTCCATATATCTATCTGGAAAGAATTTTCCTTTAAAATAGAAACTCTCCACTTTAGTAAGGAAAACTTTCTTTATGGCCATTTTCATCAAGAGTAAAAGGTTACATAAGATCTCGGGTTGAGAGATTCCATTCCAAAGTCTGACACATGATCTTCTGAATAACAGCACACACACATTCGAAGCAGCCTTTGACCTCTATACAAGTAATCACAGATATGTAGGAAGGCACATATTATTTTTCCACTTTTAGTTTTACATTAATCTGCTTTTGTAATGTGGATGAAAATAATTAAAAATAGTAGAAGAAAAAATCAGATATAAAACTGTCAGCTGAACCCCTGATTTCTTTAGCTGTAAAGATGTATAAACTTGCATGCAACTTGCATTTAATGTGGAAGGAGATTATTTATCAGGATGTCACATCTGCATTACCTGATTTCTGCATAAACCTTGTATATAATGCTGAAGTATATTTCCAATGTAATTCACCATTTGAAAAAAAAAATGAATCTGCTTTCACTGGAGAATATGTAATATTGCATGCAATTAAGTAAGGATACCTGTTCACAAATGTCTTTGTCAAGAGAGAGCGACTGCAGGCCCCAAATGAGTCATCAACTGATAAAATGTTCTCTGTAAGCACTGGGCAGTGCACAAGTCTTTAATCTCAGTTAGCAGACATAAACTTACATACATAAAAAAAACTTGCTAATGAAAAGGCACTTGGAATTTTTACACACCAATGTGGGTTTGATTTGGGAAAAAGTGCTGCAAGATCAGTCCTGAAGGCCTTCTGTAAATTTATTTTTGAATGACTACATGCTGTGCTTTTCAGGGAGGAAGGCCATAAACTTGAAATAAATCATTCTTTAAGAATGGAGAAATGAATGTGTGTCATGATGCTTTCTGTTGGTTCTGGCTAGCTTTGGGCTCTTTTGTGGATGAAGGTCATTAAATCTAACAAGTAAAGAAAGGGCTGTGGACTAAAGTTTCAATCTGGTTCATATTGGAATAGAAATAGCAGACAAAATAAGTACAAAAACATGGAAGAATTTTGATGTCTCTTGCTAGGCGGTTTAAAGTGTCTTTCCTTGGACAACAACATGAGCATCTTTGAAAGACTAGGCCTGAAATTTTATTTAAAAAGACTTGTACTACAATAATACAAAATGCACTACTTATATCACTTGGATTTCTGGACACACTTCCTGTTTCATGGGGTCAATTTTAACATGAGATGACTACATTAATATAGTTACTTGGTGTATTTGAACATCTTCCCTTGCCTTACCTTTTAGTTGAGGGTTAAGCTACTCATATTTGAAACGAAAGTGTTAAATCTTTTTTTCAGATAAACAGAAATGATTCTCTGATAGTCTATCTGTAAGCATAGTTGCCACAGCTGTATATATGTGTATATATGTTTGAAGGAACTTAATTCTTTTCCTCCTACTTGTTTCTCTAATGAAACATCTAGGCAAAATAGCTCTCTGAAAATCTCTGCTTTATTAACCACTCTTTGTTAATAGTAAAATAATGATTCATATTAGTTAACTTGATTATCACATAAGAACTTGACTCTGAAGCATTCTTCTCCCTCTGAATGAAGAACAGCTAAAATGTCTTTCTCATGAAATGGTTAGCGTTTATATACCATTTCAGCAGGTAAAATAAGAAAATAGATGGAAAATAACTGGAACACTATGCCCTTCCTTTCCTTTTTTAGTAGCTTCCTAATGTGACTCCTCGTTCTTGGCATACATAAAAGGTTTTTACAGGAAATGGCTCTTCCCATTATTGTGTAAAGTATCCTTATGTTTTGAGGATTCGTAATTTTTTTTGACTCTCAAGTGCTACCAGCTTCACTACATAACTGAGCCATTCCTGCAAAATCATTTGTTTTAAATGAGCACTATAGTTCAATTTCTTCACTCTGCAGAGTTCTTTGCTCTTTATGGTTTACTAAGAAACCTGACACCTTGAATATTAGAATAAACAAAGTAAACTTTTCCCCTGCAAAATATAAACAATATTACTTAAGTCATAAAAGCAGACATCATATTAAGACAAAACAAGAAAATATGGACTCTAATATCTCCTTGACTTATGCACGTGTCTGATATTACTCTGAGCAGCAGGGAAAGGAAATTTTAGAACTTAAAGGCTTTCGCAAAGAAGACCCACAGCATGAGCATTTCTAGAGTTGGTCTAGAGTTTCAAATTTAATAATAAGCCAGAACTGCCATTCTGGCATGTGAGAGAGCCTAGAATTTATTTCCTATGGTCAGATGCGCCAGAAATAAGAATGGTAAGATTTATTATGTATGTGTATCCAAATTCATTTTTAATCAATAACCATATTTTCAGTATATTTTATTTACAGTGTCACCATTCTTTGCAAATACATGGCATTACCTTTGGTGCTGCTTGAAAAAGAAAAGAGCATATAGCTGAGAGACATAGCTTCCCTTTGCAAGTCTTAGTAGAACCTGTGATTATCTGAAACAGCAGAATACTCCTTTTGATTTGCTGAGTGCAGTCTTTCATTATTTTCCCTTGTCTCCGAACATCTTTCTTGAGATGACATTAATCATGTGAGTTATGAGCATGTCACTTCCTGTTCTCTTCCCATTGCTCCTCTTGCCTGAAGGTCTGTGCAATAGTAGTGCAGCCCAAGATATGTCTGCTAGATGTTTGAGCTGCAGTGTTAGCATTGATGCACTTCAGCCACAACAGCAATATCTGAGGACATAATTAGTTAGTGAATAGCTCTTTCTATATTATTTTAGACTGTATGTTTAGACTGACCTGTAAGCCAACAGTGGAGTCTACACTCAGGTTGCCTAATTGTGACATTGCTAAGGCTAAGCAGCATAAAGAAAGCATGAGCTCTTAATGAAACAATCCAATGAACGATTTGTGGTGAATAAAAACATGCATTATATGGCTCTCTTCCATTGCTTTCTCAGTTTGAAGGGATTAAGAAATAAGGGGCAGAAGTCAAGGGTACTCTAACTTTGGCTTCTTAACAACAGGGAGAATAATCCTTCCAGTTTGGTTCTGTAATTGTTCCTCTGGGTGCTGCCCATTTGTCTTGTCTGAAGTACTGGATCATGAGAAAAGAAATGTCACTTTGGGAACTCTGCTGTTCAGAATTACCATATAAGCCCAATCATGGCTAAAGACTGTATAATAAAATGTTATTTTAGCTAGCACTGTCAATCTAAATACAGCATGTAGAATTTTACCAGATGAGAATTTGGTAAAATGCAACGAATGCAGAGAGCTGATTTTTCAGTCTGAGACTAGACATACATATTGGGCAGTCTGGGATTCATTTTGGCTCTGCTGTATTTCACATATATGACATTAGACAGTTCATTTACACTATCTGTGCTATATTTTACACTTATCACCCTTTCACTTTGAATACTTGCATGTGTAATATTTTTTACACATACTCAAAGTTCTTGAATTGTTTCTCCTTATTTCAGTAGTCCTTCAAAAATGTAGGTTCTTGTCATAGCTTATACCACTATTGTTAATTGCTGGTGAACTTCTGAAAATGGAATTTTTAAGATAATAAACCTATCACTAAATATGTATTTATTACCCAAATCACACAATATTCTCAAATGTAGTGATACATGTTTCAAAATTATAGCACCCTCACATTCACAGATAAATGTGTCTAACAATTTCTCTCTTTTTTATGAACTGCTGTTTGTTAAATTGAGTTCTTTCTGGATTGGATTAGTTCAAGATTAGCATATTGACAGGTCAGATGACAGATTGAAGCTAGTGGTTCATTTTCTTCTCACAGCTATTGCAGTAGCCTTCATTATGTGCAAAATGAATAACAGTTTATTCAACTTTACCTAAACAGAAACAACAAGAATGGTCTTTCAGCATTGTGTTTTAATTGCTCTGTGAAGTTAGCTAGCAAAATAATAGACTACACTTTTCTTAATCTTCCATCTAAACAGAAAAAGCTCTCACTGGTGACCAATCATTTTTTCACAGGTTCTTCCACAGGAAGCACTTGTCAATATGGTCCAACTGTTCCTAAAAAATCACCCCTTTTCCTACTTGAAATGGTAGGGCTACTATTATGAAAGTGAACAAGAGTGTATGAGGAGGGGGAAGGGAGATAGCACCAGCAGTAACTTGATCTGAATCTAGGCATGACAGGTTTTAACCTGTCCTGTTTTTCAGACAGAGATGCCAATTTGCATCTGCCAATATGCCAGTTTGTCTGCATTTGTGAAGTGGGTTTATGCAGTTAGGAGGTCATATGAGGAAAGATTTCAGACAACCAAATATGGAGGGATACAGTCCTGTATCGCAGAGCTACACAGTGCTCTAAACACTTGCTCAGATAAGCTGTTGCCATAATCAAGACTATCTCTAACAGACAGATGTTGTTTACTGAAGGGCAGGAATGACAAATTCCATGCAAATTCCAACCGAAAGGCTGCTTGGGTCTTCTAGTTTTATGTGGAGAAAGGAATTAGCCCAATAACTTGTCTTGGTGAAAGGAATCTCTATGAGCTATTGCTGTATGTCAGTGACAATTGGAAGTGATAATTTAGTTCTCCAAGTCTAGTAGGGGGCTTTTGCTTTGTTTAGCAAAACTCAAATGGAGGGCACTAAAAGAAGTGTGATTTTATATTTATATATATATATATATACACATACATAAATATATATGTTCTAAAGTGATAATTAGTCCTCCAAGTGGCAGTTTAAAATCAGCTAAAACTTGATGACCTGGAAAAATACAATGAAGCAGACCTTACCATTATCTATTGAAACACAAGCTTATAACTCAAAATGTCTGATCTCTTTAATCATTATCTTGGTGGTGATGGTGGCGGGGAGGGGCAAGTGTGTGATATAGGCACATATTTGTGCAAATTAGCATATATTAATAAAAGAAAATGGTGACAGATTTCAGACAGCAGAAAATAGGTTGCTTTCAACAACCCTCTCACTTGCCAGTTTCATGGATCCTGAAAGGATGAAAGTATAGTTGGGTTCTAAATGCAACACAACACAAAACTGGAGCTTGACAAAGTTTTAAACTCCTGAGTCTAGGAATGGGATTTTAACCCATTGAAGAAATGTCTTTTTGCTTGTTTTTGTTAATAATGTTGTTTTAAATGTGTGTGATTCTAAAATGCAAATGTCAGAGGAAAACACCATGTGAGTTTAAGCTCATGTCCTTCAATAAAACGATCTATTCTAAGCAGTGTAGCTTACTTTTTATTTCTCCTTACTGAAATTCACTTAATTATCCCCATTTTGATAAATTACAAAAAAAAAAAAAAAAAAAAAAAAAAAAAATAGAAAAGAAAAGAAAAGAAAAGAAAAGAAAAGAAAAGAAAAGAAAAGAAAAAAAAAAAAAAAAAAAAAAAAGAGGACTTTTGAAATGGTGTCCTTTGTTATTTGCACTATCCGTTTATGTTTTAAGGGAAGTATCTTTAACACTGCCATAATATTTATGTACTGTTCAGCGTCTGTAGTCATGTGTGGAGTTTTATAGAATTGATCATCATCTCAAAAGCTAAAATTACAATGAGCTGAAAAACAGAAGACATCCTAGAGATGATTAGAGAACTGATGGCTTTTTTTCCGGTTTATTGTTTTTTAAGTGATACAAACTCTACAATTCTCCATGCCTTCTTTGCTGGAGAAGTTATATATTCTCTTGCAGAAAATGAAGACTTTTTTTATGTCAGAATATTGAAGTATTCCAGTTGCAAAGTCACTGAAATGTATTCAGTGAGTAGTCACATATAAAAAAAAAGGTTAACATTTTAATTTTTTACAAGACTACTCTGAACATCTATCAGCAAGGAGAGATGATGGGCCATATATTTCACCCACAGCTGCCTCTTTTTGAACAGTTGTGCTTTTGTTGTGGTCATTATTGTTTTGTTTGGATTAATGAAGGCTGGATGGCAGGAAAAAGGGGTGCTGACAATAGCTAATGGAAGCATTGTGCTAAGTAACCAGTGATGAGACACCAGTAAGATGGATACAGGGGAAGTTCTTCTGCCACTATTCAGCAAGTGTAACCTTTCAACAATTTCTCTCGTTCTGTAGTCTAACTGTAATAAGTTGTGTAACTTAAAGCAATATCTTTTCATTTGTAAAACAACACCAGTACTTCAACTGTTCTCTAAAATACTATGAAACTAGTAAACCTATAATCTAATCTATAATCTGGTCAATATTTTTGAGCTCTATTTTTCACAGTTTATGTATATTGGGGTCCAACATTTAATTTGTGTGTTTGCTGCATATAGAAAAACAATAAATAAAATCTTTTGATCTTACTGGTTAGCTGGCAATTACAAAGGTTCTTATTTTAAAAATTGTGTGATGATTTATAAGTGGATTGTCTTGCATAAGTTCTTGTTTGCTTTCATGAGAATTAATTTGACACATGCACATCAATACAGTGTAGGTGTTTGTTTGAATGAACACCTTTAAGAAAGAGAACCTCTTTGTCCTGCTTGTGCCAATAGAGCAATATGCCATATAAGAACTTTCAAATATCATAAAGAATGAAGATCTGATTCCAGGGCTTACTTGGAAAAGATGATGGACATAAACTAAAACTTACTTTAGGAGTGGAAGAAATGTGTTGAAAAATCTTTGTCTCCATTTCCTGTAAGGAAATATTTTCTTTGATATGGATTGGGATGTTTCTTTGGTCTGACTTTTGGTATGGGCTTTGACATTGAGTCCATAATGTCAAAATCCGCAAAGTCTATGTGGATTTCTGATTTGGGAGAGGTGGGAAACCTTGTATTGTTTCAAAGCACCCAAGCAGAATGAGTTAGAAGAACACCCACTTGCTTGTAAGAGCTCACCAGTCCTTAAATCCTCTTTTGGGTTTGTGATGTGAATTATGTCAGTTCCCTTAAAATAGAATGTTAACTTATGAAAAATTCTTCCTATTTAGTCTGGATAAGCTCCATTCCTTTCAGAAAAAGTGTCTAGAGGCTTCAGTGTCACATAACAACTGAAGGAAAAAGAGAACTGGTTTGGTTCTGACAGTCCTGCAATGATATACGCATGTGTATACTTATACCTTTTCTGGGTGTGGATACATGAGTCCTTAACACCACACTGTCTGGCCTGTGTTCATTTTAATATATAAATGTCATGGAAAGATGCAGAGGAAATAACATTTAAGGAAATGCTATAGTATTGAATCAGGGCACTTCGTTTCAGTCTGAATCTGAAATGATCTAACAGTGATCTCACTAGATGGTATGCAGATGTCTGGCAATTATGCTGGGAAACAAGATCCTAGTGATGTATTGGTAAGCTCTTGCTAAAGAGGAGAGCTCAGGTAACTTGTGTTTTTTTTTTTCTCAGCTTGCCCTGTGTTTGGATAGACCTACCTCCTTGAGACTCAAAGGTGCTTTTCTGCCTGCTTGTCTTATCCAACATGAGCCTGGGGAAAGAGAAGAATAGTACTGGTCTCATGTTAATAAGAGTTATTAGAATGGCAAGAGCTATTTTGGAGGGATGAAAGGAGGATGGATGAGGTGCTCCCAGAATGAATCTTGATATTGCAGTGAAGAAGTGAGTATGCTGAAATGTCAGGTGCTTCTTAACAGGAGTAAGATTGTGGGCTTACCTTTTCCCAAAATAGTTCTTAAAAATTATAAAAGATTTCATGATCTTCATTACTATTATTGAGACTTCAAACAAAAACCTTTCTGGTTAAAATAATTACTGTTTAAGACTGACATGCAGGAGCACACAAAATGCTGTGTGTACTCAGCTTTTTATTCATTTTTTTAAGCTTTAAGTGATGTAGGACAGTGCTGCAAGACAAATCAACCTACCAATGCTGCCTGTGTAAATAGTGGAAGAATTCTAGGCTGGTCCCTTCAGACCTGCTGTAGAGATGGTGAATGACAGTACTTCTTGTCTTGCCTGTCTGGTTATTGCATCTTTGAACAATTTGCTGCACCTCTTGAGAACAACTATCACCGTCACTTTGTCAAATAGAAACAATCTCTCCATGCTATATGTGTAATGAATAGAAATAAATATTTGTACAAAAAGAAAGATAGTGAAAAATTGTTTTGGCATTTCTAATAGCCCCCTGTGAGTGGTGAACACTGGAAATAGTTTTCCAAGACCGGAGAAACGTGATGTTTCACCACTGTAGCTATGGAAACTTGTACAGTGCACACGTTTTGTTTCTCAGTTCTTATGCCTGTGCAGCAGTTTCTCCTAACTAGTAATACTAGGATTACAAGGTATTTTGCAAGCACTTCATCTCTTACTTTCCTCTTAATGGTGTAAAAGCTGTAGCAGAGAGATTAAGTGGGATGACTGGGAGATTGATGGCATTGCAGAGAGCATGCCTAGTGCAGAAACACTTGAGCTGGTGAAAATACCGCAATGTGCTGCATTGTCCTTTCCCTTGATGTGCTCCCCACTGCTGGTGGAGACTTTTGAGGTGCCTGCCGCTGGCTTGATGGCAGCACCAAGCCAGCGGATTGTGCTGGCCAAGCTATAGGAAAGGAGCAGCTCCTATGGTCTCATAGGTTGCATCCCTAGTTCCAGTATAAAAGAAACATCAGATTGTACACCCTGAGTCCTTCAGTCTGTACCCTGCTCATGGCAGGACAGGACCTGACAAGTACCATCCTTTGATACATTGCACGCCAGTGGCACCAATTGTTGGCTGGCAGATCTTTTCTCGTAGGAAAAACAATAATGTTTGAGCTTACATAATAGTCAATTAATATATGCTTAGGCAACAAATTCTAGCTACTTTTTATTTTCACTTACGAGATAAGGAGCCTCTAGGCAGTAAGAATGATTTTCACTTTTTCTTTTAACAAAAACAAAATAGGTTGAGGTATAAATGAAGGGTCCATCTTTCTGTCCATCTGCATAAGAATAAAATCATTTGGAAGTGACAGTCCTTGCATCTTCCCTATCCTAAATGAATCAGCCCCAAGCCCTTCAGCTCCGTCCCTTGGAACTCCGGTGATATTAAAAACAAAATACCCTTTTTCCATGTAAGGAATTCTGCCAAGATATAATAAATACATTAAAGTGAATATAGAATGATTGAAATATAGTGGTTTCTTTCAAATAGGTTTTTACGAATCAATACTTCCATATAAAAGCAAAAGAAAAACTCAGATTCAATTCTAATTATGGCATTTGAATCATAAATAATTTCTTCAAGGCATAAAAAGCATCAGCTTGAACCCAGGTTGTTTTATCTTTAGGATAAAGAGGTAGAGTATAAAGCTTGTTTGGAGTATTAATGTGCAATAAAGACAGTGTATAAAGAAAATTTGGAATAATCTTCATTATGTGAGGAATTTTGGTTGGATTATGTTGTGTCATTTAATTTATGTAATTTGATCTCTGCCTCCCTGTAAAGATGGATTTTGTATGTGGATAAAGAAGAATAATGGGAGGAATCAGTCATCTAAATAGATCCATCTTGAGTAATTGATCAAAACAGAAGCAAAGGAACATAGCTTTGAAGCTAAAACATGTGAGGGTCAGTGCTGAATTCTCAGGTTATTCCCAAGCTACCTGTTTTAGTGTCTCGATTAGTTTTTAGACAGCTAAAAAGTAAAAATAAAGTTAGAATATGATGTTTTGAACAAGTCAAAAATAAGAAGCTCAAACTGTGATAAAGTTATTCATAGAGGGATGTGACAATGTATATGGAATGTCTCATCTGCTCCTTTTAGATGCATAAAACAAAAAAATGTTTCACAGAAGCTTTGAAGAATATTTTAAAAAATAGAGGCGATATAACACGAGGAAAACAAAGGCAATAAAGGCAGATTTGTCTCTTATATTGAGCCATTATTCCAAGACGCACAAACTATGCTATACTTTGCTGTTACATGATCTCTTTAGTTTGTACATTTAGGCTGGAGGTGTCTTCTGTTCAGCACTGCACTTTAAGGACAAGAACCAACTACCTATACATCTAGGGCAAGGATTCAATCTCCTTGCTCTCTAGAGTGGTTGGTGTATGTATAACTATACATAACCTTTTCAAGTAACACAGCAAAATGAATCCAGGGAATCTTCCTATTTGTCCTAGGGTGGGTGGTATTAGTGCTAATGTATGGAAAGAAATGTAAAATACATCAACAACCTAACTATTCTCTACCACTGGTGCAAAAATGGGAGTTGTGTTTACAAATTATTGCAATTTCCCTTATGCCATATACCTTCTATGTTATTCAATAAAGGAAGTAAAAAGTTCTTACAGAAGGTAACATCCATCCTTGAACAGCTCTTTCCACTGTACAGTAGAAATTTCATGCATTAGCTATTAGTGTTGAGTGGGGGTTGGGAGGTGAATGCTTTCAATAACGTAATTAATATCTAAATGGTAATATAAATCCTGGAGAGTTAGAAAACAAAGATTTCAGGGATCTGAGCTCTTTCAGCAAGCTTCTATGGGGATTACCAGCTTTTTTTCTATTCTAAGTCAATTATTTATTTAACATCATCTACTGTATAGAAAGCAAAAATTACATTCATAATGCATTAATGCTTGTCTGACCCTCTTCTTCCAAGTGTTGATCTTCTGAAAGATTTTTGAGAGAATTCTGTGAACCTTCAAGTCTCTGCTACTCTTGCAAACATATTTTTCCCTTCTTCAGCCTTTTTGGGGATTCCTAATATTCTTGATTGACTTTTTCTGAAGCAAGGTCAAGGCGGATGCCTGCTTGGAAAAAAAAACAGTTTATGTGCTTAAGTCTAGGGAATGTTATAAATAACTGAAAAGGTGGTTTCAGCAAAAGTAAGATCTAGACAGCCTTAATAATAGATGATACTTTCAGACTCTCAAAATAAGCATGCAATATTATTGCAAACATATTATACCTAGTTTTCTGGATATGTTTTTGAGTTTTCAGTAAGAATGTGGGTCTTGTAATAATACAAGAAAGAAATTTCACCAGTTGATGGAAAGTTTTAGCCATTCCAGTTCACTGATAGCATTTTCCTCAGAAACATGCTGTACCCTGTAACATTAACCTCTGTAACATTACTTTATTTATATCTTGTGATTAATACTGGTCCAAAATTTAGGCTGTTTCTTACAAACAGAAGATACTAACTTGCATCTTTTTTTCTGCCTAATGGCTTACATGTGAAGGATAAAGTGGAAGAGTTCAGAATGGGTATGCGTACAGTTAGTGTATAGTCATACACAAAGCAGAGATGTATTCCTACAGTGTCTGTGGCTTCTCTTCTCCTGGAGACAATTGTTTTCCATGGAGCAGAAGTAACAGGGAAGAATGGCTTACTTGGATTTGAACTTATTCCTTGAAGACCTTGACCTGATTGCCTATATCACACACCTTTTGGTGGCCAGGCGCTATTACAAGTCAAATTAAGTTGCTGCCTTGATCAGAAAATTTAGGCAGAGCTAAAGAAAAGTTTGCTCAGGGATCTTCCACTACAGATAATATAGAGATAAATTAATCCTCTTTGTATGCTAAGGCTTAATATCTTGTGTTGAAGGCAAATGGTGCATAATCACAAAAATGTAAATAACCACCCACTTCCCAACACAGAAGTACTCTTATGGTTTATTTTATTTAGCACAAAGAAGAGGAAAAGTTTCTTAATACTTAAGTAACTTATCTGCACTTGTGTTTTTCTTCTCTTTCACACTTTTACATGCACCAAGAAGTGTGCATAAGTATACATCTTCATTGGGACTTTAACAGTCTGAGCCTAATTGCTTATCATGATTAGTTGTTATCAGCTTCCATATCATTTGCTTATCAGGATTAATATTTTTCTCTAAATTTGTCTTCATCTTTTCAGTGCATTCTGCAAAAAATATGATATAAGAAAGACTTTAGGTGGCTTTTCTGATGCACTTCATATATTGAAGGGAAATAAAATGACTTCTATTTTAGGAAGATATTTTTGTGTTGGTAAACCATTCAACTTTTTATTCCACCCCCCTATTGACAATTCAGTGCAGAAGCAAATGGGAGGAGAAAAAATAATTGAGTTGGCCTTTATGCATTATTATTTGTAGCTTTTTGTAATAGAGAATCTATTTTACTGCCTCTGTATGTAAAGATAGTAGTGTGCTAAATGTCTACATGTGTAAAAGGCTTCTGTTTTTATATTTTTGATCTGAAAGAGAATTGACTGAGAAAGAGCTGAGAAAGAGGAGGTATCTTAGCTGTGACAACAAAACCTAAGCTATGGAAAGTAGAAAACAGAAACGGTCCTTTTTATTATTATTATTATTATTATTATTATTATTATTATTATTATTATTATTATTATGCTTCAGATCTTCAGAATCACTTTTCCTTCCTTTTATAGTCAATGTTAGGTTTTCCCTTTTGGTCCAGCTACAGAAATCTTATATTCCGTATTTTAAAAACTTTTGTAGAATAAGGACCATTTGTGAATCAGCAATTTGAAAATACTATGTTCTGGAGCTTTTAGTTGGAGTATCTAATACTGTATCTTGATTTTTGTTACTCTATTAGTTTTCATTTGCTAGATGACTATATGCAACAATTTGCCTGGTGTACTGAGAAGAGTCAATAACCTCTTGACCATTTTATATATGGCCATTCTTACATTGCTTTTTCTTCCACTGCTGATATATTCTCCTTCAGAGAACAGTAACTCTTTTAGCTTATACAAGCAAAGTAATGCCTCAAACCACCAGTCATGGTTGCTTGTTGCGCTAAGAACTTTACAAGCACAGAATAAAAAAAAGAAGGAAATATATGGCTGTGTTCCCTGATCAAAGGATGTTTTCAGAAGGCAGTGGTATGTAATTGGCTTTTCTGAAAGACTGTTGATTCTTTAGTTAAAAAAAAATCAGTGTTTTGAGAGGTTAGTCAAGTGTTCTTCACAGATGAGCAAGTCTCCTACAGATTGTGTTTCACATTCCACTGAGTTTAGCTGCAGAAGTGGACTAAATTTAGTCCACTTAATTTAGTCCAGTAAATGTAGTTGAACTGATTTATTTTCTGAGGGGAGGAAGGAACTTTGCCTGATAATGACCTCCACTCTTCCCATCTGCTACCTCATTAAACAGACAGATCACTAATGCATCACCGTGCATCAGTGAGGTGATGATCTCACTAATGTCATCACACTGTGGTGACATCTTGGTAGGAAGTCCTGGCCATCTTGTTGCTTCCCTTGGACTGTGTTGTGTAATGTAAGACACTTGGGATGCTTCTACATAGGCCTGTTCTTCTGCAGTTGCAGCGGATTCATGATGGTTCTAGCTAAGAAAATTTCTGAGATAAGAATAAGCTTTTTAATCCTGGCAAGATGCTGTATGCTTTTTATTTAAATAAAATTTGTGTATCTGCAGAGAAGCCAAATCCACTTTTTTGTCCATAAAGGCAGAGCTATATTGAAGTCACCAAGTCATACTTTCCAGCTTAGTGGGAATGTATGTATAATAAACCATTCATGTTTTCATTTCTGTTAAGAGGGATTTCAGGGGAGCTTGTGAAATGCAATTGTTTTGCTAGATGTTATGCATAATTTATGTATAAACTATATAAAGTCTTTGTCAGTAATCAACATAGTTCTACTACAATTTGTCTTTGTCTTTGAACTCTCATTAGTATTCACTCCCAGAAAAAGATTTAAATGTTTTCTACTCTCATAGTCTGAGTTGTTTTTTTTCCTCTCATGACTCTCCTGATTATTTTAGTTTACTTTTTATTGTGGCTTTTGATTCTTATTTTGTCATTGCAGGAATATTTTTTTATTTTGAACAATTAAAAAGAATAGAGATACTAGTGAAAGAGATGCTCTTGAATCAATTTCTAGGAATCAGTCTGATGGTCACAAAATGAAAGTGTTGAAAAACAAAAGAGCAAACATAATTTTTTAATGGTATGTTGTGTGCTTGTGTATGAAAATGTTAGCACAACCCCAAAATCAGTAACCTTTAGTAGCAGTTAGGTACCTTACGAGCAGCAGGGTTATTGTTCTGGTTAGCCTCTCTGAGGTATTTTTAAGAGTAAAAGGAGATTTTGACAGACCTAGGAGCTGAATCCCAAGTTTCTTGCATGATATGCCATGAGCCATTGTTTACACCAATCACCAACTGCTGTGGATAATAAAAGAATTAATGTTGAATGTTTTCAATTAATGAAATGAACAAACTGCTGTTCCAACAGTATAGTATGCAAGACCAGGGCAAGGGAAAACCAATTTTTCAATGACAAATAGATAGAAAATGATCTGAGAGAAAAGCGGACTAGTTATATCATTGCATACATTCTGACTTTAGGTGGAGCTTTATCAACTTGGTGTGTAGTGTTTTCAATAGATCTACATTAATAACTGCTGTTGCTTCCTTATGCTAATGATAATCATGCCTGGGTTCGTTGGTGAGACGGTAGTTTTTATATTTTAATAAGATCACTGCAAGCAGCAACTACCTAGTCTTCTGGCAATCCTACTATTGGTAGGCCAGAAATTCACTGAGAACGTGTGTTTTGGTAAGTTTTTTCTGACCTCCCGTCTTAATTGCATAAGATGGGGTTGTACCAGCAAACTAAAAGCTGCCCAAGTGTTTGGAGTTTTGAAATAAACATGTCTCGATGAAAGCAGCCAAGCTCACTCCCATCGTTTTAGTTGCCTGAGTTTCTTCATGCACAATACCAGCTGGTTCCTCTCTGAAGAAGTTCACAGCTCTTATGTTAACTTTTCCTGTTGCTTTCTGGTCAGATAACAGATGTATCTACTCAGTGCATGTGTGATTTATCTCTCTTAAAAGGACAATGCCTTCCTAATCTTAAAGGACTATTCTGGTTGCCAAATATCTGATTTACCAAGCAATTTATTTCTGAATGTTTCTCTTAGGGGAACTAATTTTAAATCTGGGAAATTCCCTGGTTAAAAAGCTAGTAGTAACATAATTTAGAGAAAAATAAAAGATCTATTCGATGTATGCTCAGGATCTTCTCTGTGTGTTCAGTAGGAAATAGCATTTACTGAAATTGGACTTTAGGAATTTTATCCACTAAACTAGTGCTTCCACAAATGAAGACAATATATATTCCTTATTTTTTGTGATGTTTTGGTGTCTTCATTCTTAATTATACTATGAATGTCAATTAGTCCTGCTAGAATTTTACTGTGTTATTTACATTTATTTACGTTCAGAGTGTTATTTACATTCAGAGGCCAGGAAAGGCTGAGAGAGCTGGGCCTGTTCAGCCTGAAGAAGAGAAGGCTGAGGAGGGTTCTGATTAGCAGATATAAATACCTCAAGGGAGGTAGTCAAGAGGATGAGGCTGGTCTCTTTTCAGTGGTGGTCACCAATAGGACCACCATGACCACCAAATGGCCACAAACTGAAGCACCAAAAATTCCAGAGGAACTTAAGGAAAAAATTCTTGCCAATGAAGGTGATGAAGCACTGGCGCAGGTTGCCAATAGAGGTTGTGGAGTCTCCTTCTCTGGATCTTCAAAATCCACTTGGATGCAATCCTGTGCCACATCCTCTAGGTGACCCTGTGTGTGCAGGGGGGTTGGACTAGATGATCTCTAGAGGTCCCCTCCAACCTTAAGGATTCTGTGATTTTGTGATTCTATGATTAAACTACAGTTTAATTACAGCTTTATTACCTTTGATTGACCCGTCTCTTGTATATCCTCTTTCCAAGGGCAAATCCCGGTTATCAAAGCATATAGGAACCTGTTGCATGTAGCAGGATGTTTTCATTAGAGAGGTCAAGATAGGATGGTGAAGTTGGAGCCTTAATGAGTTATCAGCTAAAGCTGAAAATATTCCCACCATCCTCACTTCTCTGACCCCTTGTAAATATAATTTACTTCATACAAATTTTATGACTTTTAAATGTTGTCTAAGGCAATAAATAGGGGAAAGTTCCCAGCTATTTAGCATGCATCAGATGTGTGAACTCAAAAAATAGGATGCCACACAATTATAAATGCAAAATGAAATATAGTGATGCTAACGTGATGAAAAGTTATGAATAGGAGAAGATATTTAGTCAGATGACAAACAGTAGAAAGAAGAAAATTCTTTTTTTATCTTTTTTTATGTAAAGCTATTATTGTAACTACTAAGTTTTAAATCTTTCCTTATTTACATATTTTTCCATATATATATTTCGCATCTTCCTTTTAAGTGTTTCATATACTGAATTTTATACAACTACACTAGAGCTTAAGTTGGGGCTTCCTTGTATTTTAAATTGAAAAAAAAAGGTGATTGGCCCAACTATCTTTTGCTTGGTTAAAGAAATCTCTTAAAAAGCATTCTATTTTTTTTTAATCTTTTTTTTTCTCAAGAATTAGATTTCTACAGAGGAACCTAAGTATCTTCAAATTGTTTGTGTCTTTTCCTAACACCTGGCATGAGTAATGGTGAATTCTGCACTCTACTGTTCTAGCACAAGATTGATATTTGAGGCATACATGAACTTGAATGTTATTTGCATGTTGTTTGAATGTTGTTTGCAACAACAACAACAAAATTGCCATAATCTGTATTTGCTGAATTTATCTTTTCTTCAACAAAGAAGATACCTCTGTATATAGCTGAAAAGTTTAGTAGATTAAAGGCACTTTTTAAAAAGGAATTGTTCCCACTGACCTGTTTAATCTGCTGTCCCATTTATTCAAACAATTCTTTTTTTTCGTAGCATAGGGCTGTTTCCTTTAGAGCATTTTTCTGCTGCAATGTGATGTTTTAGTGATTGTCAAATATTAGATTTTTAAAAAATATAAATCTATACCCACCAAAGACAAATATCTTCATGTAGAATGACACACAGTTTTTGTGGAAGGCATGTTTAGAAAAGCTGAGTCTAGTTTCTGGCTTCCCAGAACAAAACACACACTAGGGCAAGTCCAGTATAGTCAGAAGCTGGAGAGCATAATGTATAAGAAGAGGGTGTGAGAAAGCAGTTTTTTTTCATTTTTTTTCTAATTGCTCTCTTTACATAGTGAGAAGGTATAGAAGAGGTGCACTGAGATATGACAAGAGGTAACATATGTACGATGGAAGAAAGAAAATTACATTTAGGAATTTAGACAATCTCTTTCACAATAAGTGGTCAGTTCCTAGAGCAGATTTTTCAGAGTGGCTGCAAAATTTCCCTTCTTGTATCTATTCTAACTGGTCTGGAGATGGCCTTGAGCAACCTGATCAAAGCCTTAAGCTGGCCTTACTTTGAGTAAGTCAAACTTGTACCTTGATGTTATAGGATGTTCTGTGGGATTTTTGAAAAGCAAAAGCAAAAGAAAACAACAACAGCAACAACAAAAACTTTTATTTGTATTTCTATTGCATTTTCTAATCTGGCAATGCAAATTCAGAAAGCTAGTCAAATATTAATTGACTATATTTTGCTTTATTTTCATCACTGTTCATTGAGGATGTATTTTCTGACTTAAAGAAAGGTTAGAGTCATGTTTAAATTTATTCTGTTGAAACAACTCACAGATGTTGGTATATATTCCTTTCCCCAGCCCAGTCAGCATCTTGAGAAGAAAAAAATCAGATTTTCATTTAAGGAAAGAAATACGGGCTTTGTCTTAGCTTCTTTCCAGTACTTGTGAATGAGTGGTGTAAACATCTTTCATGATTACATTTGAAGAATGCAGTAATACTTCCTTTTGACTAAAGTTTTGAAGCGAGTTTAAATAGATGTTGGAGAATGCCGTGTGCTTTCCCAAGAAACACGGCATAAAATGTAACATCAGTTTAAAAGTATACATTCAGAGCCTTTAATGCAAACACTTATACCCTGTGTTGTTCAGATTTTCATGAATATATCCACTGAATTTAAAACATTAATTTTGTTTATAATCTGAACAGAGACTTCTAAAGGCATCTATTATAAACAATAGATAGGATATCCTCTGGGTAACATCCTCTCCTAACATCATCCCTGATCAGATTAATTTTCAGAAGAAACAATGCACTTATTGATTGCTTTTGTACTGTTTACATTGATGTTAGTGATAAGAGCTTGATGTCCACAACTGCACAGCATATAAATCATAATTTTAAAAGAAGGATGTCTAGAGATGCATTTTCGTTGTTAGGAAATATTGGCAGCTTCAAGAAGTTGAAACATTTTGTTTAGGTCTGCCGAATTATATGCTTGGTGTCATATATTGATATTTTGAAATGTTCATACTAGATCTATGTTTAATACAATCTCAAAAACCTTCTAGGCTAATGATTTTGTCTTCCTTCAGTTTGTTTTCAAAATGTAAATTTATTTTCTAAGCATCTTCAGGGAGTTTACAACATGGTTGTTGTTTATGGATCAAGTCTCTTTAAAAAGTACAAATCTTGTTTTTGAAGTTGCTAAAGTATTTACCATTTAACTTTGGTAGAAGCCACTAATGAGTAATCTGCTACATATACTAAAGTTAGATTCCAAATCTGTGTAGTTTCCTCTAAACTAGTGCTGAGCTTAGAGAAGTTGAGCTGCAGACTGTGCATTGCTGTGCCCGACAGCTCAGATGGCAGGTGGAATCGGCACATTTGTCTACAGCCTCCTAAGAGCACATCTGGTGCATAGCTGAGAAGCTGGAAGGGACTTACAAAAGATTGCTCATTTAAATTATATTGCTAATGCCAATGTCAACCAACTTTGCAGTGTATTGAGCCTAGCTAAACTTCAAAGTAACTTACTGTTGAGGTACGGAATCAAGAGCTTTATAATCAATTAAAATGAAGCAGCAGGAGCTTTCTGCTGGCAAAGTTCTGGTCATAGATAGGGTTAGGGTCCTCATTTGGTTATTTTGTGAAAGTTCTGTCTGAGACTGAAATCTGTTGTTTGTGAATCTTATGAGATCTGTTTCAGCATAAGGGTTGCGTCTATCTTTTTTTTTTTTTTCTTTATAATAGCAGGACAGAAACATCTTTTTTTTTTCCTAGTAAAAGTACAGTTGTAGAACCCATTCCCCAGCTAAATAGCTGCCTGCTTTTGGCATCATGCCCTCTCAATGTACTTGAGATTACACGAACCCACAGAATAGAAGGGCAAATGATGAAATGCAAATATACATATCAACACAGGACCTTCTGGGACAAATTGAGTAGTGCTATTTTGTGTGCTTGATATTCTGTAGTAATTTAATGTTAACTATTCTGTTTGGCTGGGGGGAAAAATACAATGTGAACTGTATCAGTTATATGTGGAAGATAGAGCATTAAGTGATACTCAAGCTCTGCATGAAGCTAACATTTCACAATTGCTTGCCTCTTTGCTCCTCTTAAAGCAGGAAAGATTCTTTCAAAAAATTATATATTCATTAAAAATGTGAAGGAAATAATGTCAATCTCCAAGATCAATAGTGATACAACATGGCTGGTGAGTCACAGCAGCATTAACTCTAGTTTCAAACACAAAGATGCTTGACAAACACTTAGAGACAATCTAAAACTATCATGAAAATAATGGGCCTTCTGCGTTCCTCATGATGATTCTGTCAACAGCATCCACCCAATATGAATGATTCTATTTTGATAAATAATGATTTTATACAGACCAAATTAATTGATTTTGGAGTGGAGCTGTAAACATTGTGCTTTAATCTGCTTGAATTGTGGGAGAAATCTGTACAAAAAGTATCTAGTAGAAATTGGTGCAAGTTATAAGGTTATCTGTGAACACAGCCATAACAGGCTACTGCTATAGAGTAGTAGGTGGTAGTGAATGTTATTGAACAAATACCATTCAGAGCATTAGTAATGTTTGACCAATTTGGAACTAGGATAAGGAAAATAGGTGTATTATTTGAGTGAGAAAACAGATTTTAGTTCCTAACTTGGAACATAGGTTGTGCTAAAACAACACTACATTAAAGTGAGTCAGTACAGGTTAAATAATAGATTTACAACCAATTAGCCATGTCTGCCTATATGAAGATGTTTGTAGGTTCTATTTAATGTCAGTATTTCCTTGCTGATAATTTGTATATATGGGTGATGAATTTTGCAAGAGTTTGGAGATTAGTGGAGAAATCAAAACATACGTGGATATTTCATTTATATGG
Organism: Nothoprocta perdicaria; assembly: GCF_003342845.1. Taxonomy (NCBI): domain Eukaryota; kingdom Metazoa; phylum Chordata; class Aves; order Tinamiformes; family Tinamidae; genus Nothoprocta; species Nothoprocta perdicaria. Next base: position 936,879 of record NW_020454439.1, read on the forward strand.
GATGTTTTCTTCATGACATTTCCTCAAGTGAGTCTACTAGAAAATATGAACTTGTGTATCTGAATGGAGGGCTGCTTAAACAGCAAAGAATGTTAGCTATGTTACAATATAGAAATTGGTGCCCTGAAGTATAGGGGCACTGGAAGGATTTTAAGGTGATGTCAGAGGACTAAAACACACTGCTAGGTTTTAGCTAACAAAGAACATGGTGGCTATAATTAGGGGGCTACCAAATAAAAGTATGAAGGGTGTATTATGTCTGTCTATGCTTTTGTTGAGATTAGTTGATTATTTGCCTTGTCATTATCAGTATCAGTAATCTGAAAAGGATAACAAAATATTTCAACTTCAAAAGTGTTCAGAAAAAAAATGACAGGTTCAATTGGGGATTTGGGGAACATGTCTTAAATACCAACATATTTCAATCAAAAGGAAAAAAGAAGAGATACTTGCAATGTTATGTCTGTGCTTGCATTTGTAAGATTTTTGAAGTTACGTTTAACATACACAGCAGAAAAGGCTTAACAAGATGTCAGTATTCTGGATGCTGAATAAAACAAATCCAGGCTAGAAAGCATGTGTCAACTTTTAGTAGTAAGGGTCCTTAAAAAGTTAGAACAGCATGTCTTAAGCAATTCAAAAACCTAATGCAGCCTTAAATATAAGTCAAGATTAGATAGGAAATAATATGCATTATGATTTGATCTATTAAAAGCCCCTAGTACCAAAGAAGTATCACAAACAAAAGAAGTATTATGGTTTCCGTTGTGAAGGAGGTGAGACATAGATGGTCACATTACCTCTTTCTGAATGGAAATTATGAAATATTGATGGGAGAAAAAAAATGCCAAAAAGTTGTCTTTTTATGAGGTTAACACAGTACCTTCAGTTATCTGCTCCATTTGTTTGAAGCAGCAGATTAGTGCATAGGTCTAAATAGTCTGGATTTAGTTAGCTTTGGGTTTAGGTTTTGGAAAATATTTGACATCATAAGATACACTGGAGAGTATTTTTCCTTTTAATCCTTGTGTCTTGTCCCCTAGTTCAGTGGAGCATGTTTTTTCTATTCAAAAATTCTTATTCTGTTTCCAAAAAGGAAAAAATGAGAGAAGGTCACATTGTTTTAGTAAATTAGTTCCAGAATGTATTTCTTGAAAAGAAATTGTTTTTAAAGTAAACAATATCCATTCCTCTGTTTTATTTTCATGGATATTTTAGGATTTAGATTAGAAATATCCTTCAGTCTCCTGGATATTTTGTCAGTTAAAAAACTTTTCACCCATACTTTCCATTTCAAATTCTTTACTGAGTGGATTTCAAGGTAAAAACATAATTTATTTGCAGCACTAGGATGCAAATAAACTTGTAGCTTTTTACTAAGTAGAAATAAAACCCCATATAGTCACAAATGTGACTAGAGCAAGCTCTCCTATTAATTTTTTCATAACTTTTTAATGGCATGCTTTATATCAACTCTATTGCTCACACCTACATATTCCATGTTATGTGTGTAATGAGCAGTCCGTAGCTTTTGAGCTTCATGGAGGTTTTGTGCAGATTTAGTACTCCTGCCAACCAGGACAGTACCGAGGCTCTGTTGGGTGAAGAGTGGTATAATACAAATCTATTTTTGGGAGGTAAATCAAACTCTTGGTGACCAATTCTAAGTGCACTGCAATACCGTTTGATCTGTAGATAATAGTCCTTATATTTACTTTGAGCAGCTGAGTCCCTGTTCAGGGTAACACCCAGACTGTCTCCGGTGATTAAGCATGACATCTTGCAGCTAAAAGAAAAAAATCATAAGCAAAGGAAACATTAAATGCTAAAGAAATTACACTATTAGGGTAAAATACACTGTGAACATGAATATCACATAGGACTACCTCTTCTCGTAGACTATCTGACAGCACGAAAAAATTAAAACAAGGAATTAGGCTACTCCTTATAATAAACACTATTCTGAGCAGCTTATTTATAGAAATAAGGTTATAAGTGATATAGTTTCTCAAACAAGAACCTCTAAAACAAAATGTCATTATAGTTGCCTATCAAAAATGTTAGCTTAAAATTCAGGAAAAGATGTGATTTAAAATAGCTCCCTACTGAAAATTTGTCTTTCCTTTTCTCAAATTAATTTGGTCCCTTCAATTTTGTTTTGGATTCAAAAGCTTTTTCTTCCTTTCTATTTTTCCAAAATGCAAGATTAGACATCACTCACTCCACTAACTACAAGTACAGATGTGTGTAACAAATTATAGGAGGAATGAGCAGATGGCCAAATGCAATTCATGTAATTTGTATTGACTTAAGTTATGTAAATGTGAACTATCAGTAAACTGACAGTAAAGATACTGTCAAACAGTATCTTTAAAAGTGAGAACATTTTTGCCGTAAATTTACTCCCTTTGTTAACTCTACTAAAAAAACTTCTTTAAGTAGAAATTACTGCGTAAATATAACAGTGTTATGTCAGCAGAGCTATGGAAGAGTAGTTCCATGATTGTATTAATAACTGATAATTCTGTCAACTGCTGAAAATTTCCAGATGATGATTAAATATCTAAAACTGCTGTCATTACAATGGACCAAAACTAAAGGAAATTCATCCAGAGCAGGTCATTTGGCAAAGAAATTTAGAATCAGATGCAAGACAGAAGCAACAAAAAAAGAAAAAGCACAAACTCTGTCAATAAGTCTTTAATGTCTTTGGTACATGAGAGTCTATAAATAAGGGATTTTATTTCAAAAGTACTTATTTCATTGCCTAGCATGAAGCAAATGCTTCGTCCACTTTTGTATTAATGTTTTGTTATTAACATTGAATTGCAAGAGTATACGTATGTTTTCTCTCGTAAAAATTAATATGTGCTGCTGTGTGCATATCAAGTCGCAAGATACGGAAGCTGTGGTGACTGTTGAGCCGTTTTTGTGATGGCTGCTTTGAATGTGACTAGGTGTGACCTCAGGTGTGCTAGGTACAGACCCTAATTTGTTGCAGGTGCTAATAAATCTTGTGACAACTTCAATTTACTGTTACTGAAATTGTGTTAAAAGGATTAAAATATCACATAAAAGATAATCCTGTGAATTATATAGAGAAAGTAAAAGACCAGCCTTGTGAGATTTCTCCGCATCTTTCATAATCTGTTTTCTGTGCCATATACATTCCACGAAATACAATAATAATGAAAAAGTTACTCTGTCATAAAATCTTATTGCTTGGATGCAGGCTTATTAATTTGGTCTGGCTGTCTTCTCTGTAAATAGCTTACATGTTTCTAGGTATAAAAGGGGTAGATGTGACTCTGTGTGCTAGTGGTCCCTGCCAGACTCTGAGTAATTTCTGTATTTGCTGTAATATAATATTTATTATGGACATCCTATGGTTGCAGATGTCCTGATTCTTATATCTTTGCAAGTACTGTGGGAGAAAGACTGTTTTCTAATGAATTTCTAAGACTTTGCCTTTTAGCCAGGATTTTTTTTTTATGATGGGATTTAAGATATTTAAGTTTACAGATGTTTTAAGTTTACAGTGAGATTTTGAAATACCTCTTGAGGTGCCTCCTATGAATATTATTTCAAGCTATTTTCCATACATCTCATAATTTATACTATGTTCAATATACATGAAAGAAATTTTCCTCTCTCTGACTGAAGACAAATGGAGAACTGCTAGGTTTGTGCATGTATATTTTAAAATAATTCTGGAAGTCAAAAGAGTTGATTCTCATCGGGTAGATGAAGTTGACTGCATAGCAACTGTATGACTGCTGTTAAGAGCTGTGCATATGGAGTTCCTGTGCTGCTGGCCCTGGCAGCACAGCTGGTTCATTGCACTGTGCTGAGTGTGATTACCCTGGAAGGCAATGACCCTGAGTCTTGCCATCTGTAGGCTTGTCCTTCTGCGTAGCATCACTTAATGAGTACACAAGCCATAAAAATTGGCTAGTGCATATGAACAGCTCATCATCAGTGGTAGAATTCCTCATTTCTTTACTCTTGAAAGCACTGAACGGTCTCATGGAAAGCTAACAGTGGCAGCAAGCCTGAATCACTCAAAAATTGCTGGAGGGATGCTTAACCTGACTTGGGGAGAGGGAGGAAAGGGAGAGAAATTCAGGGTTTTAAGCACATTTGGATAGTGGTGTGTTTCTCATAAATACCACATTTAAAGCAAACTGCATTAAAGCAAACTGATCTCCAGGGAGCAATATCATGCTACAGAAAACTCTTTTATAAAAGTGCTCCTGCTTTACTCTTCATCTTTAGAAGAGTAAGATGTGGGCCACTAGGTGATGGTATCCCTTTAGTCCAGTTTGCTGCCCTCCTCAGAACATGCCACCATCTTGACCTGCGAAGAACTTGGAAGTTTATCCCTTCAAAAGTAGTATCAGACATGTACACCAGCACCTACAATGCGCTAGCTACTACTGCAGGTAGGCAGCACCTAAGGAAAAGCTCAGTGCCAAAGGGCATTATTTTCAATCGCTCTAAATGGGCACAGCTCCACTAAAACTGGTGGAGTTTTGGTGATTAACAGCAGCTGATATTCTGCCCAAAAGACTCAAGTATTATGGTTTTCTGTCTCTAAGCAGTAACATTTACAGTATGTGCATTTCTATTATGTGCACTAATGTAACTCACAATTCCCACATGTGGAAATCTTTGGGTAAGATCCTATTCTTATGTTTTGGATACAAGAACGTCCTTTTTTTTTTTTTTTTTCCCAGAAATATTTATTTTCTTTTCTTAAGGGAGCAGGAGGACAGAAGAAAGAGAGCTTTTTTGTACTTGGAACTGAATGGCAGAGTGTTTATGTTGACCAGCCCTTGCTCAGGGATGCGTTTTGCTGTAATGCTTTTAGCCTTCTGTTTGTGTGGCCTGAGTTCGGAGGAATGATTTGCTTCTGTTTCCCACAAGGCTCAGGACTCGCTGAAGATGTTATGGAAAATGTCACAGGAAGCAACATGCTGAGAGAGGGAAAGAACACAAGAGTATTGTGAGTAATTGTGTTGGAGAGAATACAGCAATAACTCCAGCTAGGCCGGAAAACAAACTTGGCTGGTGAAATCCAATGGGAGACACTTGAAGCACATTACACTGTTGTTTATATGTGGTATAAGACCCTTTCAGCAAGGTACCATGGATAAGCACATCAGAAGCCTAGCACATGCATATCCTGAAGTAATTAGATTTAAAGCCTTTGCTTACACTAACAGAGCCTGGTCCAGCCTTGCTCTGTGCTGTTAAATTACTAGGATAGATTCTGAAGTGCTTTTTCGTTAGACCAACTAATGCTTTTCCAGGTGGTTTTCCACAGCAACACCCCCAAAAGCTTGGTAATGTTCCCTAAAGGATTTGTATGTTGTGAGGCTGTGCCATTTTGTGCCCTATCTGCTACAACTCATCCAGCTGTACACCAATGCCCCCTCCCAGTCTACTGGAGGCTACCCTGGACACATGGCTGAATGTGCTGGAAACACCCTTCCCCCTCGCTAGTAAAGGCTGCAAAACTTGTTCTTTTTTTTTTTTTTTTTTTTTTTTTTCTCTCTTTATATGGATGGGTACTGGCCTTATGGCAATGAGCCAAAGTGGAAAGATATTGGGCAAGGAGGAAATTGATTAATTTAACAGTAGAAAAGCATTTCTACTGTTCTACTCTTCTGGATGTCATCTAGTTCAACTTCACCCTCAAAGCAGAACTGTTACTAGCACTAGATCAAGTCAACTGTAGCTTTGTCTACCTTGAAAAACTTCAAGGATGGGTAGATAGTGGGGGAAGACAGAAGAATGGTTGTAGCTGAATCATCTGCAGCACTTAGAACAAGCTGTAAGATCACCACCAGCTGTATGGCCATTTAAACACATTAAAGGAATGAAGGCTAACCTACATGAAATATGGGACACAAAGTAATCTGGACCAAACTGCTGTAGCCTCTGCACCAATGCCACTCCTACTGCTATTTGTCTCTCTCCTGGGGGACTGACACTGAATTCAGTGGTTTTGGCTGAAAATTAGCTTCATAGAATGCTGATGGGGATGTGAGGATGAGTGGAAGGAAAAAGGAATGTGTTCTGAGGCCAAGATGGTTGTTGTCACTGAGCAGCACACAGGGCCAGGAAGCAGTACATCAGGAATATAGGGATTAGTTTGAGCTTGTTAAAGACCTCTGTCATCTTTTGATCCTTTTGGATTTTTAAATGTAAGTAGGTAGAATAACAGGTTTTGTACCTTTCACATCAGTCTAGTGCTCTGGCTTTGGATAAAGCCCTGAAACCATGCTTTACTTTTACCGATGCCACAGGAAAAAAAGAGTGTTTCTATTTTAATTGCAACAAAAATTGTCCTAAGTACAAGATGGTATTTTGTCAGGAACCTTGTGCAACACACCAAATGGGAACAGGAATATCCTTGACAATCACCCCTCTTCTCCCCACTTGAAATGAGGTAGCTGCACAAAACAGGCCTGACCTTGAAACCCTCAAAGACACTTTACTAACAGTAACAATTCAAAGTAACATTCTACTTTGAATTTTCACATTTGCCTCAGTTGTGGGAACAAGAAGAGAAATCTATTTTGAATCTTTTTTTTTTCTCTCCCTTCAGTGTCTGTGAGGATGCTTCTTTTGAATGGGGATGATTAATTCCATTGCTACTGTTTTTAGTCATCATCATATAAGCACAGTCATGCAACATAAAGCATAGTAAGTGGGTTTTGGGTTATATTTGGGTTATTTATTCTTAACTTTGGGGAGTTTATAGTCATGTGGTTATTAATAGGGACTTTAAACAAGAAAGGCACAAAATGGGGCTATGACAATGAACAGGTAGAAGAAGCAACAGGAAAACAGAACAGCTTTGATTGTTTAGCCTGGCAAGTATATGGGGAGGGGATGTAATTGTTCTGTACAAATATATTTGGGAAGTAACCAACAGAAAGGGAAAAAATGAATTCAGACAACAGTTTGTCATAAGGAAAAATTATTAAAAACTGAGCATTAATAAATTTGGGCTGGCAAATGGAAGATTTTTAATCATCAAGATAGTGTTTTTCTCACTCTCTCAAGAGGATTATTAGAGGCAAGAAATCAAATCTTTCGGTAATGGAGTTTCATAGGGGTTTACAGGATGTTCTTGCAATAACAGGATATCAGTCTGTGACCAAAGAGATCCTGTTGCATCCTTTAGGAAATAAGAAGATAGCAAAGATGTTTCTAGATAACTGAAGTACAAAATATCATGGTACACATGAGCTCACGCTCAGTGATAACAGTCTTGAGATAATAGGTAATCTGTACAGGAATAACAAATCCTATTCTGTGAGGGGAAAGTGTACACAAAAATATTTAAACCACTTGTAATTTCTGCTCGTTTTAGAGATTGAAAAAAGAAAAATAAAATACACCCACTGAGTGGGTACCAACTGAATTAGAAATTGTTTGCATGCTTCCCTACCGTTAGAGTGGCTGCAATCTCCTCAAAAGTGGTTCAGTGAATATCCTGAAAACAATATGGAATGGTATTGGGTTCTGTCTAAACTTTTGGTCCTAATCAACTTTACTTCTACTTGAATTTTTAAGCTTTAATCTCTGTGTGTAAGAAAACATCCTTTAAACTTATGCCAAGATTACTCTTGACTGGACATTTGATTTATCACTTAATATGTCAGATGTTTTTAATATGCAGTGGATGTATACTTAATAGGTTAGTCATACACTTAGTCATATTTATTAGTGTTTAAGGAATACCCTAAACTCATTATCCTGTCTTTGATGCTGGAAGTTGTTTACAAATATACTTGACTATAAACACAAAATAGAACCTTTTCGGATGTTACAGAACTTAAATTATACAGAACTGTGATGCATGGATCTAGGAGTACAATATATGTTCTATGTTAAAAACTGATAGCCCTGCTCATAGAACAGGGCTTTAAATTATGGAAGCTTGTCACTTTAAAACTAGTCTAAATTCTTTTGACCTAGACGTTCTAGCCTTTTTGTCTGTGACTTAGGTAATGTCTGTGCTCTAAGGTGTTTTCTTCACAGTGTATTCTTATCCACAACAGCGAGGTAACTTTTCTGTCTGGTGTCCATGATGTATATATGCTAAGAAGAAATCCCTATTGCCTGTAGGCTAGCTAAAGAGAATACAAATCATTATTAAGTATTGTCACACTATTAAGTATTAGTGTTACCCATTGTATGGAACCACTTTCATGGTGTTCTCAGTGTTTACCTGGATTCTCTTAGGCTTTAACTACAATTATGTACTTTAAAATAGCTTTTTGATTAGTATAGCTATAAATAGAAGAAAAAATCTAACTTTCTAGCATGTGTTATATGAAACTTGAACATTTTCAGTTGAATGTGTTATGGTGCATATTAGTAGGAATGTTTAAAATGTATTCTGGTAACTGCCAGGATAACTGCACAACATTACTGACATCCAAATCAACACTAGGTTATCTGCTGTGCTTCTCTCTTGGGTGTGTGATTTATCTATCTTAATAAGATTTATACTTTTAGTACTACAATTGAAGAATCAAATTTAAAGGTTCTGCATGTAAGGTGATTTGTTTTCTTTGCCCTGGTGAAAAATTTCCCTTTACAGCTCTACATGAGTGATCAGTTACATGGCTGTTTTTTACAATTAATCAAATAAATGCATACTAATTCAAGATTCAGATTGCTGCTACTCACATGTAAAACAAAATGTGTTACTCAATAAAAGTTAATTCTGGTGGCATGGAGAGGCTTTATTATATAACCATAAATATTCTTTTATGTAATATTGAGACTTAAAGCTAATTTGCAATTTTTTGTTTTCTGGTCAATCAAGTTTGATACAATGACAGACAACCCACTTAGTACAAAGCCCCTGAAATACAGGGAAGCTAAGTAATGGGTCAGATGGAATTACAAACCTTACCTAATTACTCAAAACATCTCTGCTATTGTCTGCATATGCAAAACTACCTCCTCCTTTGCCTTCTGTAAGGGTATGCATATAATTAAGTATGTTTAATTACTACTTAACCATGATAGATAAAATGATGGGTGTGCCGCATGTTCAGATCCTGACAGAAGGTAGTTGCTCTCTTGTAAGCAACCCAGCAACTGGCAAAAGATTTATAGAAGCTTACAGTAAGTTTATGAAGATTATTTCAGGCTAGGTCTACAGCTATTTATTATTACATGCATATTGTACTTTCGATAGTGCAAGAAAAGCTACTCCTTTAAGTTTGAGCACTGTAATTCTCTTCTAACGGGATCTAATGTGGGTATTTGAGAAATGTTGCCATGTGGTAGCTAGATAACACTGATTCAGATAGGGTTGAGACCTGAATTCTGAGTTGAAATCGAAATAGGGAAGGGACTGGTTTAGACTCTTCCAATGTGTTTTTTCTCCAGATTCAGACTAGCAACTAGTTGTTCCAAAACAGTTTGTCAAATAGCTTTTTGTTCAGATTAACATATCGCTTATTTTTGGCAGCACTCTTGCTACTTGCCAGTAACAGCGAATCCAAAATAAATTTAAATACAACAACATGTATCTGATAATTTTTGTAGAATGCAGCATCTTTAAAGAACTAGCTTATAATACCATTGGGGCACATTTTTCTTTTAAGGTTTGGTGATCAGTTTGACAGCTGTCTGGAAGTGTTCAGCTATGGTTCCAGACAGCTGAAAATGCATGTTAAGCTTTTGCAGGTGTTTGGAGCCTCGGAGTTGCAAAATAGCCTGTTTCTTGTGCTGTCTCTGTAATTAACTGGTGGTGATACAGCTTTAGCCAGTGCTGTTTCTGGAATCTCAGTATGGAAGTACTAAGAACGTGGACTAAGCAGTAGACAGTGCTTTTGATAAAATGAGATAGTGAAGGGTTGCATTCTTGCTAGGGTGGGGTAGATCACACTGAGTTTCATTATTCTCCTGCCTTCTGCAGAATTAAAAAATGCATCTTTTCACATAAATGGAAATTTCAATAGTTAGACTACAGCATTTTTCTGTTTTGCTTTGGAGGAAAATGTCGCAGTTGTACAAATGTTCTAGCAGAGTAATTTATGCAGATTTCAGGACTGTAATACACGTCATGTTTTGTGGTTAAAAGATTCCCGGGCTGTGCAGGAGACCACAAAACTACTGAAACATTTTTTTACTCCAAGGAACATTTTGAGATGTACTATGACTTTAACAAAGCAGAAATGTCTTTTCTCTACTTGTTTCAACATGCTTGTAAAAGTGTTCATAATATTATTTTAAGAACAAAGGAAAACATTGGGCTGTTGTTTATTTAGGAAGGAGTTAAAATTTTCTTTGGGAGAAAGAGCTCGCTTTGCTCTCGCTTTGCTATCGTAGCTGGCAAGAGCTGAGACAGACTTTGCTTCCAAATCGCTACACTAGATGGATTAATGGATAATGCAGTTATAAGGAAATGAATAAGCAACCACATCTTCCTTATACAACCTGGCTTTAAATAAGAAGAGGAAACTGTGTTGGGCCTTGGTTTTATCATGGCTTGTGAAATTTGAGGCTGCCTCTGAGAATTAGCCTGAAACATGTCCTGTAATGAAAATGTATTAGAGTTGTTTGGTTGGATAACTGTTGTTTGGGATTACTAGCATGTTACGATTTAAACTATTTTCCACTAAATATTTGTTCATTCTATTTTTATTCTTCAGCTGCCAAAATCCATAATGAAATTGGTTAGTAAGATATATTTTTATATTTAATGGAAGAAGCTGGCTTGATTCATCGCACCAGTTCTGGTGAAAGGTTGGCCCTTTCATTTGTGCGCTTTCCCACTTCTGCTTATTACAAGTCCTTGTTTTCTTTTCATTGACCAAAATTACAATGAAGGAAGCACTTAGTACTTTATTACAGTATAATAAACTGGTCTTTACTCAAGCTGGCTACTTTGATAGTGTTAAAATTCAGCTCTCAGGCTGAATCTAGTTTTTGATGTTGCAAGGATGACTGCAGTGTGATGTCTTATGTCTGAAGTTGCTGTATCAAGTTGATAAAGATGCTAACAACAGTGAAGCTGTAGCTATCCAAACTAATAGAGTACCCTGTGGCAGGCGACTCTCATTGACTAAATTGCTATACAAAGCTAAGAGAGAATCCATTAAGAATAATTTATAAAATTAAGACTTTTTTCTTTTTTTTTATCAGTTTTGAATTTATTCACAATTAAAAAATCATTTGGAAAAAAAAATTAAAGATGATTTTTTTGTCCAGTCTATTGAAAATACTAACTTTTCAAAGCTAATGTTGACATAATGTCTTTTTCTACTATGACTAGAACTGTTGATTAACTTTCTTAAAAACTTTTCTTCATCTTCACTGTTTGTTTAAATGTCCTTACAGTATTTTCTTTACACCAATAGCTTATGCATACAAAAATGACAAGAATATAACCTAAATAAACTAATTAGACCATCTTTTGTCCCTATTATGTTTTTTTTTTTTTTCTTGGAGTTCTCTATTCAGCCCTGGAAAGTGATCTGTTCTTCAGTATGAATTCAGTTAATTCAACAGTTAAGATACATCAGAATGCTGTATCTTAATGAGGCTCTTCCATACCGTGGCTTTGCACTCCCTGAAATTTTCATGTTAAGTACAGTAATTAGTACAACAACATAAGTTCAATTTTGTTTCTGTGCAAGATGTTCCCTCAACGATCCTCTCGCAAATGATCAGTAAGTTTCAAGGATTTTCTTCAGGGTGAATAAATTGTAAAAGAAGAGGGTTACCCACCCAGATAAGGTCTCTGTAGTGTGAGCAGAAGGCAGGATGAGGACAAGAAGCGGGGGTTGTCAAGCCTCGTTTGCTAGCTGGACTGACCTGGGGTTTTCCTCACCCCAGGGCCATAGAGCACAGACACCAATATGGGGGATGCGGCAAAATGGCCTTTATTGCGCAGTTCAGTCTGCCTATATACTCCAGCTGAATGCGGAAACTCACCTACTGCCCAATCGGGAGACTAATTTCTACTTTTCACCTTGTATGGCATGGGGTTGTCAGTAAACTGCATAAATTAATTATGGTCCTAACCTCTCGTGACATTGCGAGACCTTCCGAGCGTCATGCCCTAAGCTCTATGCCCTATACTATACTACATCATCTACTTACGCTAAGCTCTCTACCTTATTAAGCCCTAAAAGCACAAAAAACTCCTACAATTAGATAATTAAACCTAAAGGTCTGAGGGCAATTGATGATTTTTCCTCACAGTTTATGTTTTTGTTGTTGTTTGTTTCATGCAAATAGCTACAATGCTAGAGGTAGAAATTAAAGCGAAGGTGGTGCTTTTGGCAGGCAAGATTATTGGGTCTAAAATAGAGTTTGGATGACATGCTGAGAGACCCAGAGTTTTCATTAAGAGAGGATAGTCTCAAGAATTCAATGGTCATAAAGAAAAAAAGAAGAGAACTTCCTCATAACATAGGAAGAGTTTGTTATATAAAGCAATAATAATATCCTACTTGCTTTCTTCCCTTCAAATAGATGTTCTGTACAGCCAAGCTCCACGACGAAGCTGAAGGACCAGTACTGAAGATTTCGCTACCCTTCAGATGATTTAGGGGGGAAAAAAAATCCCTTCTTGCTGGTATTGTACACAGTATTAAATGTCAAAATGTATGTATTGGCAAGAGGTTTAGAGAGCCTTGGTGACTTAAGGTGTGATAGTCCATGGCTTTGTACCTCAGTCCTCTACCAGAGATTGTCATGCAAGGAAAAAGGGCACCAGCAGCAATGTCATTGCAGTTACCTACCTCACTGCTGGAAACACCAGCTTGTAAACGACTAAAGAAAATGAGTGTTACTTAGCAGAAAGCCTGTGGTGTCATTGCTCATGGTTCTCCTCTCATCCCTCAAAAATGACAAGATCCTGCTATGAAACCCCCATAAACAGTCACAGTGTCCCCAGACCTACCTTTGATCATTTATCTGTCCAGAGAGTCGACTTGGCTGCTGCCCTTCTATAACCAGAAATGTCACTTGTGATGCTGTTGAATTTGTTCTTCAGAGAGAAGAGTGAAGATAGAAGTTTCACTTTAGGGGACTGGGAATAAGAGCAGAGTGAGATGTTTTGGGGAGTCTTTCTACTAATGAAATCATATTTTTATATATATAAAACCTTTTCAGCCCAAACCCAAGAAATATCAGGTTTATTCAACTGCAAAGGCTTGATTTTGAAGCAAAACAAATGACAACAGAATTTACTTTTGCTGGTTTTACATCACATGGAGCTGAATTTAGTTCAAATTTTCCTAAGTTACAGGCCTTCATATTGGCCATATAATATCTGCCAGCATTGAATGCAATTAAATTCATAACTCATTGTTTCTTTATAAAATTTACATAAATATTATAACCACATAAGTTTCTTGAGCTCAAAACCAAAAAGGAGATATACATACCTGTCTGTCTAATTGTGTGAAGAGTTGGTATAGTAAAATTGGAATGATATAACAAAAAGATGTCCAAACACTGTAAAAACAACAGGATGGTTGTACAGTAATATTAAATCTCTGGATCAAATGAGCATGTGAATACTTTTTCTCTATTATTAAATATACATTGATAGCCCCCCAGACATAAGAGTAGGTATGGAATACCAGATGCAAAGTTGTGGTAAGATCCTGGCAGTGATCATTTCCTGATTCCAGAAGCTTTTCCTAGCCATATGCAGTAAATGGACATCCAGCTTGTTGCTTTGCACAAAGGAGTCTTCTCTGATTAAATGGCTTTTCAAAAGTTGTTGTAAAAAGAAGCAAAATCATTTCCTCCTTGGTGTGGCTTATCTAGCCTGAAAGGAGACTTTCTATTTGGGAAATTTTTGCACTTGGAAACACAAATGATTTTGTCATTTATCATTGTCATTTTGTCAAATAATTAATGACTAGACACAAAGGTCTAAAGTTTTAAAGATATGCTTAGCAAAATAAAATGGTACTGCCAAATAATTTAGGGCTCTCTCTTGGATAGGTGTATAGAAATCTGTCTTTTTTATTTTTTCAAATGATGTATCCCAAAACTGCGAAAGAAGTTATGCTTTCCACTTTGTACAAGAAAAGGAGACTTCTCCTTAATATGAGTTATTAATCTGCGTTCTGACATGAAATGGGTAGGTGATGGTTTCAGAGAACTGAAGCATTTTTCGGGGTCATAGTGATTAAAATACAAACAAAATACAAACACCTGGATTGAAAGAGTGGAGTAGCAGTGTTTGTTCATTAAAATACAAGCTATATGACATTCCCTAGGTTGTTGGATAAATATTAGTCTTAACCTTAACTTGGACTGATGATAGTTTTGGTATTGCATTAAATTTGTTTGATTTTATATTTGGAACAGTAAGACAAACTGGTATACTTGGGTAGGTACAAGGAAAGCAAGCAATACAATAAATTAGTTTTTACCACCCTTCTTACATGAATTTCATTCAGACAAGCATAATATATATAAAAATATATAAAAAATAGCTTTGATTTAGACAAATTAGTGAGCTCTGAGGAACTGAGATGTTCTTTTTTTGATGCAAAGTGTTAAAAATTGTTTAGGTCCTTTACAGTTCCCTTTTTCAAACACTTAATTTTCTTTTCCCATTAACTTCCAAAAAAATCAAATGTATAAATATGGAACACCCAATAGAATAATTCTGATCATACTAGCATCCCAGTGCAGGTGTAGGAACTGAAGAAACTTCTACTGGTTTCCTTAACTGCAGTGGAAGGGAGACATGAAAAGTTCCCTTTCATCGTCAAAATTGTGCAGAAAATCTCACTATCAAGAACTGAATGTCCAAAAAGGAGGCAGAGGAGGCCTCAGTGGCCCTCTCCTGTTCCCCATTGACAAAGGTGCTCAGCCACCTACACCCAACTCACTGCTCCCTCCACATGTTCTCACCTAAGGTCACTCCAGGTCCTGTGTCCCTCCTCACTCCAGGCTCCTCTCAGTCTCTCACCTGTAGATGGTACTTTGTCCTGCTCATCAGCCAAAAAAGGGGAAGCAATTTCCTTCCTCCTTTGTAAAGATACAAACTTACAAATTTGTGTGTGTGTTCTGCTCAAGCCCAAACTTCTTGTGTTTTCTGCTCAAAATGGAAGTAAGACCTTTCTCACCTCTTTCACTTGGATTGATTAGCATGTGTGGAAGACCTCCAGCTGGAAGATATTCTGTAATTTTACAAGATGTAAACCGACAAAATCTATTTGGCTTCAGAGAAATGTTTATGCTGGCTTGGGATAAAATGTTCACTTGCTACTTGGCAAGTGTTTAAAGAGGGGATTTCCAAATGCAAGAACTTTTTTTTTTTTTTTTTTTTTTTTTTTTTTTTTTTTTTTTTTTTTTTTTTGTAAATAGATTAAAGGAACTCTCTTGCTGGGAAAAAAATAACTTTCCTTTTTCCCTTTTTCTCCCTCACTTCAAATTTGGAACAAGTTCTCAGACCATTTGGCATTGTGGCAAATAGATTATGCATTACCTCTTTAACCTTACTAAAGCTTTATTTGTACCATGTCAATGGACTGAGAGCCCTAAAGAAGGCTCTGGAGTACAAGATGTGATTTTAATGAGCTGCTGATCCCAGTCTTCTGATAAGAAAGTGCCAAGATAGTTGTCCCCTTCAGTAGGCCTTTGGGAGCTCTGTGAAAAAAAAGAGGAAACCGCTCTTCCTGCTCCTTTTTTTCTTCTTTTTTTTTTATGAGTGGAAAAAAAATAGTAATGTGAACTACTGGGTAAGTTTTATGTACATAAATATGAAGGCAATGGAGGAGACAATAAATTAGACATGAAAAATGAGTCAAAATCTATTAGTAATGATTTCAGCGTGGGACCTTTTACTCTGAGGAAAAAAAAAAGGGGCCACCATGTTTTATGTTAATTTGTGTATTACACTAACCAACTTCAGTACCTGTGGAAAGAGCAAGTGCAATCATTATTCTTGCAAAGAGCAAACAGTACTTGTTGGCATTGTGTAACAGATGCCAAAGAAAGCAAGATTGCTTGCAATGGAATTGTATTTTATACTGGTTGTATATATTTAAAATCCATACCTGTTTCTAATCACCTGTTCATCTTGGAGCACCAAATATTATTTGCTAAGAGGGAATGATTATTTCACATTGACTCAAAAATGGGTATTGGTGTTGTTTACCAATTACAATTCAATTCAGGGATTTATAACCTAATTATGCTAGGGCCATTTAAATTCAAAATAAAACACTATTGACTTGCATTGTAGCTTGCACTCTACAGAAGATGGAATGTTACTGAAAAGAAAGGAAGAGGCTGTGGGTAGACAACAGATATTAGCCAAGTGAGTCATTTCTTGTAATAGCCCCATCTCACTTTCTTACTGCCCCAGGGCAGTAGAAATACATTAGTGCTGTTCTCCCCCTCTCTCAGTGTAGCAGGAGGGCAAAGTGAGATCAGCAAGCCTGAGGTAAACTGCCATGACGAGAGCAATACACTGAACACACTGCTTGAACACAACCTAGTTACCTTAGGTTACATGGAAAACTGTGCAAGCATGGAGTCTCTCAAGACCTATACCTAGTGTAATGTTATGGTATTATACTATAGTCTATAAAATACTCTGGAAAAAAAATATGTTCAAACATTGTATTAAACAGAACTATTGCAAGAACAGTAGTTTTCATAATAAAGAAAACATTTCTTCCTTTTCTTCAGGTAATAATAAGGCTGGCTTAATCAATTTGCAATAAGATGATAAATTATGTATTTAAAATTAAATGTAAAACCTGCAGAAATGTGTATAAATCATATTTTAAGTGAGATTGATCCAATCCTACCACAATTTTCAGACAGTAGCATGACAATACAGAAGTTGGTTTTGAGTTTTCTTTTCCTAGGAAGACAAAAAGATTCAGATCAACATGATCTTTCATGAAGAAAGTTCCAGACCTGTGTAGAAGTCACCAAGAAGGTATCTCCCTTCTTCAGGTCTTTGGTCTTTCATATTTTTGTAGTATTTCTTCAGAATCTTGCTATGATTAGCAACCATAACTCTTCCCACCAAAATGTTACAATTAAGATTTTCTACTCTAAGTCCTTATGTTTAAATATTTTGAGCTGGAAAGACTGGATCTGGTCTTTTTCCAGAAAGAAATATTTTGAAAATACTAGGTAAACCCCATTCAGTTATTTCTAACCAAAAGCAGTATGAAATCATGCCTTTTTCTAGAAACAGTGAAAGTCACCTCGAGAGCACTCTGAAAACTGATGCATCTGAAAAGAAGATAGGAAGTGAATTTATGCATTGAAATAATTCTATAATCTTTACAAGACTAAATTAAAACAAATAACCAAAAATTCACATCCCTAACCTACTTCCTCCCCCATAACGATGATAGTTACATTCATAACGATCTTCCAGCATTCCTGGAGCAACAACTTTTTCTGCAATCCTGGGAAACAGAAATTAGACTTTAATGCAGACTGAGTATCTGGTATAGGCACTTGTTTCCAGAAATAAGATGTGCCATTGAATCTGATGTATAAAATCAAGAGATCCATCAGTAAAAAATGAGCTGAGGATTGTCTTTTTTTGAATATACCTTGCTGTGTCCTTCACTGCCCATTTTCATTTGGATCTTTCTATCAACTGTAGAGCACCGCATGAATAGATGTTGGTTAATGTTCATAGAATTGGCAACCTAGGCAATAAACTTTGGGATTGTAGCATTTCAGTGAGCACAGAATACTCTTGAATAGCATTTGAATGCTTTACCTGATTGTTATTATAGTATGTGAGTTATAGGTTACATTTTGATTTCAACGTATTTTGGCATAGCTGAAGATGTTTCGCTATCTGTTTCCAAAGGCTTCCTGTTTATAGTTGTGCATTTATGTATCTGCCAGAAATCAGATGTCATAAAGTCCAAATAGAGGCAGGGGGTTGATTTGATTGTTATGTTGATATAGTCATTTATTCTGTTAATTAGTCTTGCAAAATTAGAGAGCGTCATTAGCAAGACTTCTTATACTTTTGTATTAGCATTCATAATATATTTTTCTGAAAATTTTTATAGATGGTGTCAAAAAGCCTCATTTTTCTAACATCTACTTATTAACAATGCATTGAAACTAGACCTTAGTAGATAAAATTTGTAGAGCACAAAATGTGTTAAATGCTTATTCTTTATATCAGTTTTGATCTGCTGGTAAGGCATAGAGTGGGCTTGAATTAGGCCCACTTCTGGTGGGCTTTTGCTAAGCTGTTGCAAAAGACTTTGCAAAACTTTAATTAAGATATTAGCCAAGATTTTAGTATGTGAGCAGGCCTCACTTAAACAAAAACAAAACCAAAAAGTCCAAATTAGTGATTCTATTATTTTACTAAAGTTGACAAAAATATAATCTGCTACTGTGATTTGATCAGTAAGTTGGGAAATAGTTAACATTTCATTTGATAAAAAGAGTATTCAGGAATCGGAATTTCCTGTGAAGGGGCTTTCTCCTTCAGAGATAAATTGTTCATATAATGCAAGCAAAGAGGCATCAGTGTAACTTAGAGGTATAACTGTATGGTATTCATCAACAGTACAATTTGCTTTCAACTCACTGGGAAGGCTTAGGACTTTGCATGAAGTATTTGGGAAACCAGCCAAAGACAGAGGAATTATTGTTTCTCATTTATCAAGACCATATACAAAACTAGTCCCCTACATTGCACATGAAGAATGGTCTCCAAATTGCTTATGTGTGTATACTTACAGATCCTAGAGCTTTTCATTACAAATCACTTGAATATGAGCTAAAATAAAAATCTGTTTTTCTTTTTAAAAAACTCAGATTTGTAGCATAGTTTAATCAAGTCAAATTTGAATTTTCTGTGAATTTCTAAGTTTCCAGGGAATAGCCTGACAATCACTTTATCTGTTCTTAGGCTCAACACAGTGAAGTAGGAGTTTTGATTACATTCTGTTTTAAGCATAGCATTGGTGCAGAGAATTGAAGTTGACTTTAAAGCCACAGATATATTCTCAGAATGGGGATAATAAGCAACAACATGTCATTGTTTCCCACAGAGCCTCACTGAAACATCACATTGCCAACTTAAAGGGATCATTCAGAGCAAAAAAAAAAAAAAAAAGATATTGTAGTCTTCCTGCCAGTTAAGTCTTCTGTTTGCTCACATTGTCCTCTATTAATTAAACTCTCTAAACTCTCTGGGACTCTTTCAGTCTGGATAGCATGTATTAAAATATCTGAAACAAAATCGTTGAAGAACTCTACAAATGCATGCAGAAAATAAAGGATGAAATAGTATGAATGCTCGAGTGTAAGCTAACTTTTATTTTTTATGACATCTTATGGGAAAATGATTTCAAAGGTTTCTGCTGTCTTTAGGGAAATATGCTAAATTTAGATCCTGAATGTTTTTCCCTTGAACTGCAAGCAACTGTCCTTGAGTGGCACAGGAAATGGTAAAGGGCAGCAGCCAAAGCTGCTGGAAAACAGCTGATGTTTGAGTTTTCTGAGCAAAAGCACAGCTGCAAAATGCTTAAAATGAGCAATGTTTAACACACGGGTGACCTGGGCCAGCTCCTTCACTATTGTAAATGGGTCCATATCTGTTACTGAAGCAGTGCTTCTCTGACTTCACCCCAGGGTAAAGCATTTAAGGAGAACATAGTCAAAACATCTTTTTTCAATGTATTTTTCTTCAGCTGAAGATCAAGATACTGAGTCTTCTCTAGTTTTACCTAGATCTAGCTGTGCTTCCCTGATGCTACTCTCACCTCCCACTAGCGTGACACTGGAGTCAGACCTGTTGTCTTTCTTTAAGTGACTTTTCCCGACTCTCTGGCATTAGTGTGGTGTTCTCAACCTCAGTTCTCAGCTGTTGCAAAAAGCTGGCTGATCTGCATGTGGTTCTTCTCCCTAAATCTTACAGACTTCAGGGCCTCTCCTGCCTTTACAAAATTGCGATTGGATGTAAAAGTTTGAAATGGATTTATAGAGCAGTGCAACACACATGCACCCCATGACAAAGTCTCCTCTACATGAATAGAAATTCTGAACGTGAGAAAAGGGGTTTGTAGAGGTGCATAGAATTGGCTTTAGATTGTTCTTTGATTTCTATCTGCCTGTTACAGCTGCCACTGATGCCAGTTCTGGGTTCTAATTTTCAAATGGGTTTAACGCATACAGGTTTTCCTGAAAGGCAGAAAATCAGTGATGCAGTAAGAACTCTGTTACTATTCAAAGGTCTGATGTAGCCAGTGAGTGACCTATGTGC
Organism: Nothoprocta perdicaria; assembly: GCF_003342845.1. Lineage (NCBI taxonomy): Eukaryota > Metazoa > Chordata > Aves > Tinamiformes > Tinamidae > Nothoprocta > Nothoprocta perdicaria. The sequence continues at coordinate 957,160 of NW_020454439.1, forward strand.
TAGATATCTGACAGAAATGGATAAGGAATTTTTTGATGAGTTGCCTTCATACTGAAACTTATTCTTATCTGGAACTGGAAGGACTCAGTAGCAGTTTCTGAGCTTATGATACAGCATTTGTCAGGAAAAGATTTTCAACTCCAGAATGGAATCTGTGCTTGCAAACCAGGAAGAGGGTTTATTTGGTTGAGCTGCATACGATGCTGTTCATTTTTTTGGGAAAGGAGTTTAGATTGGGAATTTTTCTTTTAGTGGCCATTTTGGAAATTTCAAATGTTCAAGCAATTCTTTGACCAGTAAAATAGGTAAGAACTGTAAAATCTGGGGGAAAAAAACAGTCTTATAATTTGGTTCCTTAGCTTAAGAGTTTGTAATATAAAGTATTTAAGATGAATCTGAATTTTGTGACCTAATTAATTTGCTTTGATTGATAGCAGTTAAATACAATTCTCAAAAACATCATCCCAGGGAAGCAAAGCTGTTGATAAGCAATGTCAATTAGCACGCTGAAAATAAGCCAAGCTACTGTTAGCAATGTGTAGTAACTGAAGCTTACCATGATACATAAACCTCACAGTTAAATTGATGCAGCTATACCAGCTGGTGCCAATGACTTTTGAGAAGTGCAATGAAAAGGGAAAATGACCTCCGTGCGAGAGCAAGAAGCAAGTAATTCTAGGAACACTAGTAGCTCTTCTTTGAAAACACAGGATGTCTTTCCACTTGGGGTCAATTTATATTGTTGTCATTACTGACACTTTAAGCTGTGAAAAAAATGCTGTGCTATATGTATGAAATCTTTCCAAGTGTTGATCTTTTCATGCTGCATAACTGTCATTTACACGTATATACTAAACTCCTAAACTATGTTAATAAGAGGCTTCAGAAACTGCTCTTGCAATTTTTTTTAGCTGTGTTCTTGATTTTGTTATTTTTTGTGTGTGTTTCTTATTTGCGCTGTTTCCTAGGGTAAGATTGAATTAAGAATTAGTAACTCTCTCTGAGGGAAGAGGAAAGGGGCAGTTTTTGAATTACTTGCTGGGACTATGTGCAGAGCTTACACATTTGTCTTGGAAAAGTAAAGATTTGTGCAAAATTTTTACTCCAGTTGTTCAAATCAGAAATATGCAACATATAGGAAAGCTTTGAATGTTGAATGTTCAATCTGTATCTGTATACATCTTCTGTCCTTAATCTGTGCTGGCTCTCTCTTTTTTTTTTTTTTTTTTTTCTCCCCTTTAAGCAGAACCTTGTGTATCTGCACTTACAGGCACATATAAAGGAACAAATCTTTTAAAGTATCAGTTGAAGGAAAATACCTATTCTTATGGTAAATAACAGATTTAGTTAACAGGTTTGTCAAATCCCTCCAACTCAAATCCCTCCATGTGCATTTGTATTATTAATGAACACTATATATTGCAACAATCTGAATGGAACTAGGAAAAGAGTATATTAAAACACTTACTCATACAGACATTTTGAGCAAGCACCCATGTTTTACTGAATCTATTGGTATCAGCTATTTTTCATAGAAAAGTGTCTAACGATTTTCACAGTATGGTTAAGGTTGGAAGGGACCTCTAGAGATCACCTAGTCCAACACCCCTGCTCCAGCAGGGACACCCAGAGCACAGGGCACAGGGTGGCATCCAGGCGGGTTTTGAAGACCTCCAGAGAAGGAGACTCCACAACTTCCCTGGACGGTCTGTGCCAGGGCTCTGTCACCCTCACAGGAAAGAATTTCCTCCTGACATGGATATGGAACTTCCTGTGTTGCAGCTTACACCCATTACGCCTTGTCCTTTCACTGGCCACCACTGAGAAGAGCTTGGCCCCTAAGATTTTAAACTTTCTTTGTGTTTATCACTACTTGGAAAGCTGATGCACAATTGTAAATAAATAGTGGGGATGGAACCAGATGAATGTTTGCTGAAATAGAAGAAAATGTTCTGATATTTGAGAGCTAAAGCATGCCACAAAGTAAAATCCCATTCTGTTTTTTCTAGCTTACCACTATGTGGTTTAGGTAACTTCTGCTCATGACAAACCATTTGTCATCATTTCCATGCAAATTTCCCTTCAAAGAATTTTGCCACAATACTATGGTGAACTGCTTTGGTTTGTCTGTAGCCGCCAGATTATTTTTGTCTTCTCATTTTTCTTAGCAAGAAAATGCATTTCAAGGTTTTTCAGGCCTAGAAGATATTCTAGGAAGATTTTTTTTTGCATCTCAGGGCTGTTAATGCACCGTTTCCCTCTCTGTTTCCACAGATTATAATATCCACCAATGTTTCTGGCAGCAGTGTTAGTTTATGTACCTCAGATTCTCCGCGTTCTTCTCACTTTTTTAATCTTTGTTAGTTTTTCCATGGACTGCTGTGATCCCACTGTTGTGACATATCTGGGAAATATGGAGAAGGGGGGCTGCACAAGCACATTCTGCTACAAAATATCTGCTTATCAAATGGTGACCTGAAAATTGTCTTCTGCATGCATGATGCTAAGCACTATGACAGTTATTGATACTCTTATCAACTCACTTCAAAGTCTTGTCTCTGCTTGTTCCAAAAACACAAAGTATTTTCTGTAAAGTGATGTGTTTTGGTTCACTTCATCATTTCAGTGACTGTCGTGCTCAACATCTTACCAGGGATTTAAGCTGAACAAATAAAATAGCTGCTTTGTCTTCTCTGCACTGCTTTGTTTTGGGTGGTTGACCTTTGGACAACAGATTATTTATCCAGATCATAATAAATGTAGGAAAACTCATTTTTAATCACCTTAACATTTCCAAAAAGTAGCCAAATACCTCCATGTGGCAATTCCCTCATTCTCTTTACACAATCGTTAATATAGCTTTCTAGCCTGCCCTCTTCAAAGATACTTTATTCATTAAGTCACAAGGGTGAAAATATTGTCTTGAGATAATACTATCTTCAAAAAAAGAGAAAAAATCACGTTTCAGTGGTTCAGTCTTAACCTTTTTGACTCATAGGCTTAAAATTCTTTCTACAATTTTGTGTAGAATTACTTGTTGAAAGACTAGGTTTTTTAAAACTAGATTCTCCATTTAGGACATGGTTTTGTTGTTACTGCTTCATTTTAGTCTTGCTGTTTAGTGTTCCTACAAAGGTTTTATTTAGTCTTCTCCATGTGTGGAATGAATGAAATATAAGGGCTGCTTAAAAACAAGAAGTTTTCAACTTTACAAGCTCACCATAGAATATTTTGAGATATGAACACCAAGTTGATGGAAATCATAGGGAACTTAATCCTTTCCTTACATGAAGTATCACATAGGTTCTCAGGGATTAAATTTTTTGAGCAATTTATATATTTTGACCTCCATCTCCATCTAGTGTCTCTGATTGTTAGTTACAAAAACAATCCATCTCTGGTTTCTCATTCTGATTTCTTTTCTCCCTTATTGTTCTATAATATCTCACAGAAAATTCTACTTTTTGCAATGGACTGAGCTTCCACTGCTGGTAAAACACATTTCTTTTAAGAGAATCCCAGCCTTTTGGACTTTGGTGGCTAATATATGCCCAAGAATGAACAGATCTAGTTACAGGACTATCAGTAAACCTCTAGTGTTTGAACAAGTAAACAAGAGATGGCAGTGTCCTCAGACTTTCACGGTCTTTAATATAATGAGAACTGGTAACTCGTGACTTTCTGGCTAGTACCTTTTACATGATAACAAAATAAAATGGGATCAAATGCTTTCATGTCACAGCATTTCCATTTCGTTCCTTGATATATGCAGATGAATTAATATTTATATTGATACAGTCAAATTTCATGATAGCTTAATCTTAATAACAGCAAAGCTAAAAGTATGGAGTCTTGCAAGTAAGCTCTCAGCTCAAAGGTCTTTGCCAAAAAAGGTAAAACAAGATTTGCATATCAGACTATATCAAAAGGCAGTGAAATGTGTTCATTTTTAAGTAAAATGTTACCCAAAGTATGCAATTATTCCAAATAAAATAAAAGTACAATTCATAGTGAATGAAACCTCACTATTTGTGATTTCTTTGGATATTTAAAGACAAAAGAACACTGTTCCCAATAAAAGAAATCTTACTTACATTATCTGTATAAGAATGCAGCATTGTAACTAGTTTGCAATATTTAAAATATAATAGAATAATTCAAAAAGCTTCTTGTTTTAAGAAACTTAATCAATGGTGGTCTTATGCAAATAATGGCAGATTTTCTTCTTGGAAAGATTAGGATCTTTCTTTTGCATAAACTTTTTATTGTATTTCTATCTTTTTAGAAAAATAATAATGGAAGCATTATCCTGTTTTAAATATATCCAACCTACTACTTTTTATAGAAGCATTGTTAACTATGAATAATAGCTTATGTATGTCAGGAGAATGTCACAATTATAAAAATTCAGGTGAACGTATCTCAGTTTATAGAGGACAATAGTTCTCCTACATCAAAGAAAGTTCTGAAATATGAATAATCTTTATGAATATGAATAATCTGGGAAAGAAGGAAGGTCTTGCCGTGTGTATCTACTAATGTGCCTTCTATACATTTTTAAGCATTTGTTTTTTTTATATGCTTTGTGGTTATAAAGTAATGTACTTTTGTTGCTGAAGTCCAAAAAAATAATTTTATCATTCTTGAAGGATTTACATTGGATTATTTCCATAGAATGACTTAAATTATGTGAAGAAAATGGTATAAATCTCTCTTAAAAGTGTCTGAATGACCTCAAAACTGAAGTTCTGTTTTGCAGTAGTAGGTTAGGTACTTGTTCATCAAATGTCTTTGTTAGTATCTAAAGGCACCTAAGCACTTTTGAAAGCTTTTAACCACACATCCTATATTTGCATCGTGCTCTAACATCTTTATGCCCAGATATTATCACCAAAGTTGGCAGGTGCCAAATATAGTGGCACCTATTTTTATCTTTAATCTAAGAGCAAAAGAGCTCTTCCTCTAGCAGGAAGAGCTGCAACTACAATGCATTTATGCTTGTAATGTAACTCACAGAGAGCAACTCCAAAGTTTCTGACATGAGTATTTCAACATAAAGCCAGCCTGTTCTATTGCAGTTCTTCATATCCCTCCCACAGTTCCTTCCTGAATGTTTGAATGGGATATAGAAAGTCATTATTTCTCCATTGGAACAGGTGAATAGAATCAATAATGCAGTGGTTCCTACAAAAATGATTCCTAAAAATATGAAGTGAATGCAAAACCCCTATTCTTGCTATAATGAAGAACAAGGCTTCCATGTACAATGTGTTCACAACACTGCCTTTAGATGTAAGACTACTCTATGGATAACTTGCTTAGCTTAATCTAGCTATCAAATGAAGTGATGATCTGGCAGCATGGTTTGTATTAGATTAAATCATACAGTAATTTAGATTAGGAGGACCTCTGGAGATTGTCTTCTCAAAACCTCCTGCTTAAAGCGGGTTCAACTAAAGGAGGTTGCTCAGAAACAAGTTGAGTTTTTAATCTCCAAGAATGGAGCTTCTGGGCAACCTGCTACAGGGATTGACCACATTCATGATGTAAATTTTCCTATTAACTAACTGGATTTTCCTATATTCAAGCCTGGGCATATGGCTCCTCATCCTGTTGCTATGCACCACTAAAACTAATCTGTCTCTGCCTTCCTTATACCCGTCCATTAGCTCTGGAGAGCTTCCAAGGATGGGGACTTCTCTGGGCCATCTGCTCCACAGTTTGACTGTCTTCACAGTGAAAAATGTACCTCTGTTGTTTCAACTTTTTCTTGTTGTTTGTTTTCCTTCTGCCCTGCAGCAATAGGAAGAGCCTCAGTCCATTTTGATGGCCTTCCTGCGGTTACCAGTGGGTTGCTCTCAGGTTCCCTGAATCTCTCTTCTGTAGGCTGAACAAGCTCCTTTCCCTCCGTCTCACCTCACAAAGCATGTGCTTCAGCTATGATTTGGCTAAAAGAAAATTTCTTTGGCCACTCCATTCTAGCTCCCATGCTGGTAGTTTCTCTCTGAAATCAATAGGGTACTCAAAAAACTTTTCTGATTCTCCACTGAACAAGCTCTTTTCTTTCAGGGGCTTTCTTTCATGCCTCTTATATGTCTTGTGCTCCAGCACCCTAAATATCTTGGTTGCCCTCCACTGGACTTGCTCCAGTATATATTACTACCTGAGTAATAAGAACTCACACAATGAACAAAGCAAACCTCAGTAATTCCTTTGGATTTGATTCGTTATTTAAGAAAAGAGGAAACTTAGTTATTACAGTCCTTCCAGGTTAGCTGCTAGTTTCAGTTATTCCTGATAATGACCTGTCAGAAAAGTATGCGAGACTGCAGAGAATTTTAAGTTCACCTGAAAGCCCAATAAACGGGCCAGAATTGTCCAAAGTGAATAACTCAAAGGTTCTTTTTTTGTTGTTGTACACAGTAATAAAGGAAAATCAAGAACTCCTCAATGCTTTTACATCTTTAGTTCAAAACAGTCAGCCTTATCAGAATATCACAAAGAACAAAGCAGTTGAAAAAACATAACAACTCTCTTCCAAACTTAACTTCCCCCTCATGTTTGCTGAGCAGTTTCATGTATGCTATGTTTTGAAAATGACATACTTACTGGATTAGTGATTTGCAGAGTTACTTAGCTTTGGTGTGTATTTTTAAGACTTAGCAAAGAAAGGACTTTGTTTTCAGGATTCAAATACTTCATAGTTCTGATTAAAAAAAAAATCCTTGACCATCTATCTCGTGTCAGTAAGCGTAGCATGAGTAAACACATGACTTTTACTTCAAACATAAGGAGTTTTAGACTATATCTATCTGTCTATTTCTACTATCTGAAGAGAGGCAATGTGTGTTTCAAATTGTTTGTGATATATGTTATATATATTTTTTTCTCCTTCATTAGGAGCCTTCTCACTATGAGGTTTCCAGAATTTCATGGAAGGACTTTACTAACCACAGTGGATGTTAGCTTTGATCTGGGATCTGATTTTGTCTTCCTTGCTAAAAGTTGCACCAAAGTCTCATGAGCAAAATGGGAACATTGTACTTGTTCTTCATTAGGTCCCAATTATCTCTGAAGAATACTTTCTTCTCATGGAAAAGTCTGTAAAAAGAAAATGAGGAAAAAGAAAGAATCTCAATGAAATTTTGCAATGCAGCAATGAAGTCTAAAATATGATACAGGAGTTTATGTGAACTGGGAAGAAATTTTGTATGCATAGTCCTACACTAAAATGATTAGGCAAGGACCACCTTTGAGAGACAATTACACATACTGCAGCATTAATATTAATAAGAAGATGAAACTGAATCAAAGAGAGGGAAATTCATCAAATGTACTTCACATAAATAATGCCAGATATATTTTATGTTCTATTTCTATTCTACATAATCATTTTTACCACTCAAAGCGAAATGAAAAAAAAGCAAGCAGAAGAACAATTAAGAACTGGTACTAAGGAAAACCTCTAAAAGGCGGTTTTCCATTCCTTGTTTTGAACTCTCTCTACAGATTTCTCCTTATGCACGAGCTAATAACCACTCCAAGAGTGGCTAATAACCACACAGTGGTTAGCTGTCCCATATTCCTCCAGGAAGAGATTAACTAGCTAGAGGGCAGATTCATCCCTCTAAGGACATTTATGTAGCTTGTAATTAATGGATAAATTGCTAGGATGAGAGAAAAACTTGGTGTCATCAGGACCAATGAAGAGCTGGACACAGCCATGGCCTTGCTCTGTGCTGCCGATTGCCTGTGGCTGCCAGTCAGGACAACACTTTCTAGTTCTGATAAATTATCTCTTTACCAGTACTTCATTCTCTTAGTACTTCATAAAAGAAACCAACATCTTTATGCTGGAAATTTGAAGAGCGGTGTGGGGATTTCTCTGAAAACACTGACCAAATTAGTGACAGAGCCATAGAGAATATCTGGAGGGTTTTTTTGCAAATTTAATTCTGCTTTGGCTGACTTGAAAGCCTGCAGTTGTTTCAGTGGTTCTGAGCAACATTTCATACCTGGTTGCAAAGCAATTGTATAGCAGTGGATTTGAAAACTAGAGCTTCTTCAAAGTATATGAAAGAGTTGCTATGCTCAAAATACTGCTAATAGGAATGCAATGGGAAAATTAGGTGACATCTCTTGTTTTCACATATTAAAAATGATTTTAAAGTGTATCTGTCTGAAGGTAAAGGTAAAAATTCAATGATGTTACGCATTTTCACACATGATCCATATGTTGTTAATTATTTTGTCCTCAGAAAAATCATCTAGATTTTACTGGAGTCTTAAGTTTTTGAAATTATTTTATTATTCTCATAGTATAATAATGAAGTTGCAGGTTAAATATTAGGAAGGTGATGCTTATGAGCACATACTTAATAAATTAGAAGACAAAGTAATTATATACTCACAGATCTGGGAGAAAAATGCTCTGTTAAATCTTTCAATTTTAGAAGCTTGCTGTAATTGGTATAAAAATATTTTCAGAAACAGCTTTTCAGTGGGAAAATATTATGAATTGAATATGAAGGTTAGCTCTCTGACTTCAGTTCTTTAGGACATTTGCAAGTTGTTTCAGAGAAGCTCAATCCTTAAAGAAATGTGTGACTGAATCTTTTGTACTACACTTCTCCTAGCATCCACGAACAGTCCAAAATCTGCCTTGCATCAAACACAAGGAGGCATGAAAAAGAGTTGCAATTTCTCTTTTGTCATTAAAAATAAAATTTCCATCTTCTACAATATTGAATATGAACAAAAGAATAACTATCAAAACAAGTATATACTGAATAATTGTGCTTGTGTCTTTGTTTCGAAACAAGAGAACTTTTTTTTGTGAAATGTCTTTTTCTGCTGCCATAGGAGATCTCTGCTGCCATGGGAGAACAGAAATCTCTCTCTTTATTATTTTATTTAAATTGTAGGGGTTTTTTAAAAAAAGTTTTTCATATCTACTGTGTCTAACTAAAAGCAAACTGCAATCTCTTTATAGCATCTCTTCCTTCTTTTGTGCAACTGATCAAAAATTACTCTACTCATTTCACTGCTGCTTGTAGCTTTCTTTTGTATGATGATGAAATCTTGCCTCTGAAAGTAATGGAAATTCTGTGTCTGACCATTTTTTATAATGCTATTACATGGTGCTAGTATCTAGTGCCTTCCATTATGGACAGTAAAGTGTTTCAGTCTGCAGCATAATTACTAAGAACAATTACTGTGCTTTAGATCTTTGCAGATTCAAAAAAAAAAAAAAAAAAGTGTAATCCAAAATTCCAAAATGAATGGCTTTGGTCTTAACAAAAGTATCTTTCACAGAATGTCTGAAAACTTCTTCAGAGAAGAGAAAAAAAACAAATTAACTTATTATGCTAGTGAATTGTGTTGCAAGTTGATATATTCCCCAAACAGAAGGCTCATCTCCAGAATGAGACCATTAACCAATTGTACTAATGAAAACTGTTCCTTGTGCAAATGGTCCATCTGTGATACTTGACCAAATTTGCAGAATTTTACGTGTTACAGGAGTTTGTAACTTATGTTGGCCAAACCTGGCAGAATTAAAATAGTAAATTTTACCTTTCTTCACTAAATTTATTCAGTGAAAACTACAATTTATATATTTCAATGGTTAATATGTCAAATGCCAGGAAGTGAATATGGGATGTATCTCTACATATATCTCTGAGAGATAATTACTAACATAATATTCAGAAAGTAATGTAATTGTAGCTAGAGGATTTTCTCCTGCACACCAAAAGCTTGCCAATGAAATTATTTTTTTTTTATTTTTTTCAGATAGCCTTTTTTAAGTCCCCTCTTGCTTTCCATCAGACATCTGGGTTGATGATCTATTCATTGTGTTGATTCAGTTAGCATGTTCAGATTTGCACCAGCTCTGATTATTCCATTGCCGTACCCCTGTCCTAAGGAAAAACATTGTTGAAAGTAGTAATTTGATATCGAGAAGGAAAGATCAAAGCCTCCAAGTCAGATGTGAGTGTAAAAAGATGATGGGTCATGGTAGCAGTCAGCTCATGGGAGATACTTTTGTAATGAGTTGAAAGAAAAATCACTTGTTGTGTCAATAAATTGCTTTATTTCATTCTTCCCCATGAAAAAAAAAAAAGACATAATTCAGAAATAAGCTGTACTTGCTGAGCAATGAGATCCATATTGGAAAGGAAAAAGAATAGCTATATTGCTTAAAAATGAAAAGGAGCAGAATGCAGTTGTCAGTGTACAGAACTGTGGGTTCTGTAAAATTTCAATGAAGATTAACTCTAACCAAGGCTATTTATGTTCCCTCTCTGCAGTTACCTTTTATCACTCAGGATATTCAATATTAATTTCAGAAGTTAATTTCTGCAACTATAGTAATTAATGTAGAAAGAAGAAATATGAAATATATCACTATACAATTCCTAACAATTGAATAGTGTATATGGGGCAAGGGAAAGATCAGAGCATTTAAAAGGCAGTAAGCTACCAATTTGACAGCTTAGGTTGGCACATCAGCAGCTCTAAATTTAAGTATAAATTGTTTAAGCTCTGGTGCATTTTGACAATTACTGCAATTGAATATCACCCTGCACAAAATAATTAAAAATTTAAAACAAAGATAATTCCACTGGGTAGATGAGCAAAAAGCAGTAGCACTGATTAGTTTTGTATGTGTTGGGTGAAATCTGCTTTTAATTGGATTGATACTAATTATTCTGTATGCAGTTAGCAATATACAAGACCCCTGAGAAGAAGCTGGCACTTGAACTAAAACTTTTATTAATGAAAAACTGACATTTGAAAAAGAAAAGGATACCATTCACTGTGTGTATAATATGTATTTAATGGAATACCATTGTAACTGTATCAAATTATTTTCAAATAAGTTCTGTATGTGCTAAGCCCACACACATTCTTGTACAAGTATTTTGCAATATCCATCTCTATTGCTTTGTTATAAATATCTATGGGATTAAATTAAGCCACTGAAAGATTAAATTTTAAGATTTAATCTATTTAACCTATTTTTTCCTATTTAAAAATAAGAAAACCTCTCATATACTTATTTATCTTCTTACAGTTTTATAAAAGAATAAAATGAATATCTCAAGGAGAGAAATTAATCTACAGTATATATACATAGCATAGTTCAAAAATCAGGTTGTGAAAATGCTTTTCTGGTTAAGAGCAGTATGTCTCCTGTGCCAATTTATTTATACTGAAGCAGAATACCTTAACATTTTGTAGTTGCACAGGCTTCAACAGCAGCTGTGCAAACTTGATTCTGCGCAAGAATATACATGCAAAATCATGAAGCAAAGAAATATTTGAAGAATAGAGAGCAGAACCTTAGAATTACAAAGATGTTTCAGCATGTGCTTAGTGTACACATAATAGGCATTTAATTCATGAAATATATTTTAAAATACTTTCCTGAATGTGGATGATTCCCTAAGGCTGCAAATTGACTGTGTTCTGGTTGAATTTCACCCCTGCAATATCTTCCATTTATTTGCATTTCCGTGGATGCTGTAATTGCATTCAAAATTAATTCATTTAATCTTTTAAATAACTGGAGTGTGCATGTGTGTATATGTTTATTTAGAAATTGCCTCATTTCCTTCCAAGGGACTCCACATAACACTAGTGGGTGAAATGATTGCTTTATTGATCTTCACAAAAGGAAAACTAAAGGACTTGCTTTAGAAATGTAACATAGATTTTTCCAAATTGAAGGGCTGGAATTGAAAAATTCAAGGGTTCCAAGGGCCGGAAACTCTCTTATGCTCAAGGAAAATAGAGAAAGTCCGGTCAGAGGGCATGTAAGAGCTGGACTCCCACTGCAGCACTGAGTAATGTTCCCTTCAGGATGTGTGTTTCTCTGTTGACTCTTATGTGGGGCTAAAGGCATCTGAGTTTTTAAGTAAAAACAGAAGCCTGTGCATATTCTGCATTCATACTCTGGTATGTCTTTGACTAAAATCTATATAACTAAAAGTAAGTCTCTTTAAAGCATAACGATATATATGAAAAGGTATGAGATTCTGAACAAGGTTCAGGCTATCTTACACTATGCTGCTCAAGTGATGATAATGTTATTCTCAGCACCAAAATATCATTAATAAGCATGGTATAGAGCATCTCAGCTATGTATCCAAATGAGCCCTTGCTTTCTATTGAGTTGTGTATACAGTTAGTTTAGATGCAGTGATCAAAGGAGTCTAACAGCAATGGGAATAAGGTGCAGAAGGTAGAGGCAATTGCTCACTCAGTGAGCCAGGCATGCTTGCAAGGCCCACAATGCAAGAAGGAAATGTGCTTCAGGTATCACCTTTCTTTCCTCCTTGAGTTTTTACCAACTCTTCCCCATTCTGTAGATAAAAAAGGAAATTCCATGCACTAGACTTAGTTTCTGAAGCTTTAGTCATGCCAATTTGAAACCGACTTCTCTTAGAAGAAGTGGGGAAAGCAAGCGAGCCCTATCTGAACCTCAGCAGGAAGGTCTCCTTGATACTTTCAGTAAACCCTGTCCTCCATACAGTAAATAACAAGATGAACCTTGCCATTGAACCTCATTAAATCACTGACTATAATGGAACTTTGTTGAGTTACCTCAACATTATCTTACCTCAGTCAAACATGTTGCTGGTTTTCTCTTGTGAGTGAAGTGTCTGGTTCCTTGTTCATCCACAAAAGACAAGTAGCAGGACTTCCTCATGAATCAGTGGAGGGACAGGGTCCCATGTCTCTATGCTCAGGAATGCGTTTATTTCTAGCCTTCTAGTCCAGGAGGGAAATGCTCTGTTGAAGTGGCTTTCTCCACTAACCATAAAAAGGATCTGGAAGAATTGTTTCAGGATGGATGGCTTAAGGCAAGACTGGTTAAAAACGCTTTATCTGATGACCTAATTTTTAGTAGTGTAATCATTTATATAAATTATAGATTTGTTCACCTCTTTATCTTCACTTGTTTCATATTTTGCTATAGTTAAGTCTTCACTCTTTTAATCTGAGGAAATTAAATATGAAATTTCACTTGTGTGGAGATACAAAGGGTCACCGAGAGCATGTTACACAGGATTGCATCCAAGCAGGTTTTGAATATCTCTAAAGAAGGAGACTACACAAACTCCCTTGGCAACCTGTTCCAGTGCTCTGTCACCATCACTGTTAAGAATTTTTTCCTTAAGTTCCTGCAGAACTTTTGGTACTTCAGTTTGTGTCCATTTCCTCTAGTCCTATTAGTGTCCACCACTGAAAAGAGGCTGGCTCCATCCTCCTCACTCTCTCTCTTGAGGTATTTATATCCACTGATCAGATTCCCTCTCAGTCTTCTCTTCAGGCTGAACAGGCCCAGCTCTCTCAGCCTTTCCTCAGAGGACAGATGTTGCAGACCCCGATCATCCTTGTAGCCCTGCACTAGACTCTCTCCAGCAGCTCCACATCCCTCTTGTCTTGGGGAGCCCAGAACTGGACACAGTACTCCAGGTGAGGCCTCACCAGGGCTGAGTAGAGGTAGTTAATCACCCCTCCTGAGTGGAGACACTCTTCTTAATGCACCCCAGGATCCCATTGGCCTTGTTGGCCATGAGAACACACTGCTGCCTCATGTTCAACTTGTAATCCACCATTACACCTTGATCCTTCTCTGAAGAAGCTCTGCAGAACTTCTCTGCTCTCCAGAAGGTCAGTCCTCAGCCTGTACTGGTGTCTTGGGGTTATTTCTCCCCAGGGGCAGGACCTTGCACTTGTCCTTGTTGAACTTCATGAGGTTTCTCACCGCCCAGTTGTCCAGTCTGTCCAGGTCTCTCTGCTGGCAGCGCAGCCCTCTGGGCTATCAGCTACTCCTCCCAGTTTGGTATCATCAGCAAACTTGCTGAGGGGCCACTCCGTCCCTTCATCCAGGTCATTAATGAATAAATTGAACAGGACTGGACTGAGGACTGACCCCTGGGGGACACTGCTAACTACAGCCCTCCAACTAGACACTGCCTCACTGATCACCACCCTCTGAGCTCTGCCATCCATCCAGTTGTCAATCCACCTCACTGTCCACTCATCTAACCCATAATTCCACAGCTTGCCCTTGGAGGATGCTGTGAGGGACAATGAAACCCTTGCTGAAATCCAGATGGATGACATCCACCACTCTCCCCTCATCTATCCAGCTAGTCATTCTATCATAGAAAACTATCAGGTCAGTCAAGCATGATTTCCTCTTGGTAAATCCATACTGACTACTCCTGAGCGCTATCTTCAAATCAAGAGTTGAATGTTTATGTGTCTCTTGTATCAGACAGAAATACTCATAAATTAAATACAAACATTTTTAGAAAAGGCAGATCTCACTTTCTAAGTTTAGACTTTTGGTTTGCATAAAGAGGAACCAAATCAGAGACTCAGCATTACCTTGTGAAGTATAAGCAAACCTTAGGTCCTCTTCTACCAATTTTATTCTGTGATCTCAAGGATGCCTGGTGATTTCATCAGTGATCTATCTGAGGATTTGCCTTGACTTTAAACTATAAATTTTCTGTGTTTTCTGTGTTGCGCATTAAGAAAAAAAATAACATCTTATTTTAGATAAAATTTTGCTTCAGAGCAATTTCAACAAAGCAAACCAAAAATACTTTAATTCCAACTTAGCTTTGAATATATTGGAACACTGTGTTAATGGACATTCAAGCTTGACTTGTTTTACATTTAAAACTAAAAGTTTGAAGAAAAAACTTGCTTTAGAACCACCCAAAGTATTTACCAGCCTCTAGCTGTATTTACAGTTTTAACTGTATTTCTGTAGTATAAGAGTGGCATCTGCTGGTAAGATTTATGTGGAAGCTGGATTGCAGACTTGGATTGCAAGGTAATTGCTCAGTCCTATGTGTGTAATGCTGAAAACCTTTTAATTGCTCTCCAGACATGTCTGGCTTCTCCAAAGTTCAGACTATTCCTCATGTGAGGACTTAGAACACAGCCAAACTCAAAATCAATAACTTGAATTTATCTGCCTGAGTGACATGTGGGATGCTACGATCAAAAAGGAAGAGCATGAACAGTGCAGGAGAGCGCTCCTTTTTAACCATGCTGAACTGAATTCACAAAACTGTTTTTCATCCTGCTGCTTTAGATGTATTCTTTAATCAAGTGTCAATATTTAAAAGAGGATATATGACTTGAAGATTTCTATCTGTACATGTCTGTGCTTTTGTGTGCTTTTTGAGGTTAGTTGGGCTAAACTTTATTGAGTTAGACTGAGTGATTCCTGGACTTCTGTGAGCTGAAATTCAAGGCTGGCAATACAAAATTTGGAGTGTATTTCTAATAATGTCACCACAGCCTGACAGTGTTCAGCATACTATGGGATAGTTACCTTTTAAAAAGATTAGAAGGAAAAAAAATACCATGATTCAGGGGAGCATTTTTTTTTAATTCATGCTGTTAAATATAATTTTTTTGCAATGTAGAGGTTTAGTTCTGGTTTTATGTATTTGTTACTAATTTAGATCAAAGCTAGTTTGTAATACAGTTAGATACTATACATAAATGTAAATGTTTTGTAAAAAACCTTGTGTTCTTTGTATATGACAGGTTCAGCTGCCTCTCATATAGGAGTTGTTCATTTCATAAATTCCTTTTCCCTTGTATCAAAATACCTTTTCTAACTCAAACCGTGACCAGATTCCGCAGCAGATGGGAGTCTCATAACAAGCATCAAGGATTTTACTACTGAAGCAAACTTTCCTGTACTTATAGGGTCTGTCAAGTAAATGTCCTTATTTAGATGTATGAACAACATACCCAATTTATGCATTATATTTTTAGTGACTTTATTTATTTTATTTTTTTGACAAAAGTAGATCCCACCAAGAAATCTCTGGTAATAAGCAGAAGAATTGGAGTACCTCTTGAGCCTTTGTTTTTGACAATTAATGCAAAATTTAGTAGTATGAAATGCTGGAGTGCTCACTGGAAGGTTAATAGCAAGCATTTTGACTTCCCATTGGTTGCTCAGCATTTGGAAATGCTTTCAGTGTGAAAGGACCCAGATAACTGAATTACCATTTGTAACACAGTAACGGAAAGGGAAATTTGATCCTAAGATAAACCCACAAAACTGTTTCTCATGGACCTGGAGGAGATCTGCTGTTCCTGTGATACTGTTCATTGTGTTTTTAAAAAGGTAAACTGTAACTGGAAATATGCAGACAAGGTCAACTAAAAGCAACAAATTTCCAGAGCGTGAATATCAAAAATACAGAGGCAGGTTCAACCTCTTCATTCAGTACTCTGGAATCACACAGAATCACAGAATCACAGAATATTCAAGGTTGGAAGGGACCTCTAGAGATCATCTAGTCCAATCTTTCCGCTCAAGCAGGCACACCTACAGCATGTGGCACAGGGTGGCGTCCAGGCCGGTTTGGAAGACCTCCAGACAAGGAGACTCCACAACCTCCCTGGGCAGCCTGTTCCACTGCTCTGTCACCCTCACAGGAAAGAAGTTCCTCCTCACCTGGAGATGGAACTTCCTGTGCTCCAGCTTATGCCCATTCCCCCTTGTCCTATCGCTGGCCACCAGTGAAAAGAACTTGTCCCCTTCTTCCCTGCATTCTCCCTTCCATAACTTATACACATTAATCATATCCCCTCTCAGCCTTCTCTTCTCCAGAGAAAACAGGCCCAGCTCACTCAGTCTCTCCTCATACGAGAGATGTTCCATTCCCTTAATCATCTTAGTTGCTCTTCTCTGGACCCTCTCTAGAAGCTCCACATCCATTTTATACTGGGGAGCCCAGAACTGCACACAATATTCCAGGTGTGGCCTCACCAGAGCTGAGTAGAGGGGCAGGATCACCTCCCTTGACCTGCTGGCAACCATGTTCAAGACAGCTATAGTCAGAGACCATACAGTTATATCAGTCTGATGATGATGTTGTTACTATTGTTACTGTTCTTCACTAACAGGAGGCAGTACTGCCTCCCATGTTGGAGCATTAGCAGGGAAGTTCATAGCAATCTACTTTTATCCATATAGATAAATTCCACCTGTCAATGGCTTGCTTTACTTTGCTTAGCTAACCAAAGAAGCACAAGGATACAAGTTTTGCCTCTAATTATAGTGTGTAGGAAGGTAAAAATCAGCAATGGAAAGGAAGAAATTACTTATCAATTGTCAAAAATAAGGCCTTGGAGCCCTTCTGATGCTATGGAGCTGAATGACTGCTCTGTCCTACCACTCACATCACTTCCCTGTCACCATGAAGTGGTTGAAAATCACCCAGATCTGAAGAATGGGTTTCTTGTGCACCTGGCACAAGGTGTCTGAAATTACTTGCCTTTTGCTATGGCAAAATAGCGAAGACAATGTCATTCCCTTGGCTTCCACCAGTGCACTCTGATCTTGAGGAAGCATTACCATTTTGCATTTACTCCACATAAATCATGTATATTTGGCTGCTTCTAACAAGTGAATTGAATGGAGTCTAAAAACATTCTCACCTGCTCAGTGCTATAGTGATGCCAAAAATGAAAAAAAAAAAAAAACCCTGCTGTTGCTAGCACTGTTATTTTCTACTTCTTTTTGTTTTTTAAAGCTCAATTTCATTATGGCGACATATTCTAGGATTATGTTAAGTATAAGGACAGGCTGTAATATCCCTTCAGGTCAGAGTTATGGATGCTTGGATATCTAATGGCATTTTTCCAAATCAGAGCTGAATTATTTCCTAGGGTTAACTTGCTCCAGTTCCAGATAAATTACATTTTTTCCCTACTGTCTTTAAACTGTCTAAATGTTTAATGAGCTCTTGATTTAATTATATGTTCTCAGCCTGAATTCTAGCTTAGAATACTTGGGGGTTGTTTGGAAATTATAAAATGTCTGTGCCTGTAATAATGCGGCTCCCAAGACACATTTTTCAGTAGTGTTATGAAAATATTGTTTACTTTGATGCTTATTTACCCATGGAAAAATATATTCTTCTGCAGACCTTGCGAAAAAATACAATTGCTTTTATTTCAGAATTTCATTTTCATATTAGATCCTTATTCAGAAGCTGCTTGGACAAAAACTCTATTCTTTTTCTCAGGAATTTCATGTAAGGTAGAGATTCAACACATTCTTACATTTACTATGTCTATAATTTTAGTCTCATTTTCAAAGATAAAGATGAAACCAAATCTGGTATCCTGGATTGGATTATATTTGATGTTTTGGAGTAGAAGTCACAGATGAATCTGGATTTTAGGATTCCTATATATGCTGGTAAAAGAATGTTAGGTGTTCCAATTTAAGGATTGGTTGCACACCACCTGAAAAGTATTCAAAATCTAAAAGTATTCAAAGAATCACTGCTGGTGTTGGAAGTCTCTGGCAGAGAGAGAAGAGTAAAGGTTGCAAAGAAAACCTGTGCTTAGTATTTTTTTCCTATGTTACTAACCTACCCTCTGAAATAAATGAACCTTTTCTGAACTGTTTCTGAAGAAAAACAGTTTCTGAAGAAGGGAATTCTTATTACTGTGTTTTCTTAAATGGAGATGGAGAAACAGAGGCACATACTGCATATTAGATGGCAGCTGGCTAGAAGATGTTTTGGATGATACCAATCATAGAATAATTATGGTTGTCAAAGACCTTCAAGACCATCGAGCCCAACTGTAAGGCCCTTACCACCATACCTGTTAAATGATGTTCCTAAGTGCCTCCTCTACACATTTCTTGAACATCGCCAGGAATGCTGACTCCACTGTTTGTTTTGGCAGCCTGTTCCAATGTTTTACTATTTTTGTGTAGAAATTTTTCCCAATATGTAATCTGAACCTCCCTTGGCTCAACTTGAGACTATTTCCTCTTATCCTATCGGTAGTTATTCTGGAGAAGAGATCAATCCATTGAAATTTAGACCATGACTTCTGGCAAAATCTTGGTTTAGGCATCTAGAGAATAATTCTTTGCCTAGATGATAAAACTAATGGGGCCAGAATAAGATCTCCTGTTTTCAGTTATGAGAGAAGCTGACAGCATTAGAAGTGCTGAACTTCTGATCTAATTAGAAGAAAGAGATAGATGGGGAACACTGAAGGAAAAAAAAAGAAAAAGGGTAATCTCAGAGTTTCAAGCTGACTTCCAATGCATCATCAGAAAGTCTTGATGGAGAGAAAGACCAGAATCTAGCATATCAAAAGATCTGTGTCCAGTAGAGTTACAATGTCATCATAACAGAGGCCAAACATCTTTATCACTTTGCATGACTACTAAACTAAATTTAGTACTAACTTTTTTTTTTTACTAACTAAAATTTATCCAGTAAAACTACAGTGATTTGAAACTGATTGCCCATTTCTAAACTTGTCCTGAATTGGTAGTCTAAAAGATTGCTAAACATCTTGTCGCAGAAAGTTATAACTTTAAAACTCTAAAGTGTTTTTCTCTTCACTGGCCAAGGCTTTAGTATCCAAAAATAATATTAATTCAGTGATATTAATACTAATTTGCAGAGCTATCCTTGAAAATAATCAACTGACACTAGCCTACATCAATTCCTGAGTTATTTCATAATTTGCAAAACAATATGGATTACTATTCATTCCATGTGCTCTGCTGATCATCACTTGTTTGAACCAATGCAGCATATTCTTTGTTTCAACTCAAACTTTCAACTTTGTTTCAAAATATCCAATTAACATGAAGTGAAGATATCAGCAATAAGAAGCTACTAATGAAGTCTGAGCTTGGGCAACAAAATAAAATTGTTAGTGCCTGTGGTCTCATAAAAGATTCAATGTTTCTTCCTAGGAGAATTAATCTTATATTTCAGTAGCAAATATCTATTTCACTCTCGAGAGATTTTAATTTACTGAGCATATGTCACAAATGCAAAAAAATTGTAATGGTTCTGATCAAACGAAAAAAGAGACTTCTTATCTTTATTAAAACTTCAGTCAGGGTCTTTTATTATCTTAATTCACACAGTGAAATTTTACATAATGATGTAGAAAAGAGAAAATTGTGAAACAGATTTTTTCTAAAAGAGTTGACATGTTATTTCATGGTCTAATTGGTATCTGCAGTTCTTTGAGAGGTTTTAATAAGTTTTAAAAACACATTTGAAATACTGTAAGACATCCTTCCCTCTTCTAGAATACTTAAAGGAGACATTGCCTTAGATCATAGTGAGAGTTTCAGTGTTCACCATCTATTAAATTTAATGCAAAAAGAAAACTGAGAAATAGGCTGCTTGTTTTATTTGAGCATTCTGTAACTATGTGTTTAAAAATCAGATCTTTTCCTAAAGATCATGTTGTTAATTAATGTCTTTACTGTATTTTTTCTTACAGATCATATACTCAAGATTCAAATCAATCGGAATTTCTTGAAAATATTTGGAAGACCAGCTACTCTTTGTTGTGACTTCATAACAATCTGAAATATAGCATTTTTTCATTGCTTTTTTCTCCATTTTTTTTTTGTGACAGAAGGAATACTTTAATGCCCACTGTTTTATGTGCAAAATTCAGAATAATTGGAATAATCTTATTTTTAAAACTACTGATATCTCTAGAAATATGAACCCTCTAACAGTGGGCACCAATAGATTTTACAGGCACCCCCAAGATGTGTTTGAAGAAGTCAAGGGAAGCCTAGATAATGCCAAGCTCCCTAGACCACGTAGTTCCAAAATGAGTTTTAAACTGCGAAAGAGTTTGGTGCTGTCACTCTCATCTGCATCTTCTCTAGGTTTTCTTGCCTAGCAAATTAAAGCCATGTGCTGCAAACTCTGCTGTAGATTGCAGTCAGCCATTGCAGCACTTGTGATTCTGTACTAGTTCTGAATATCTGCATATAGACCTCCATCTCTGTTGTCCTGTGTTCCCTTAAAATGAAGGAGAATTTGAAAATAAGTTCTCACATAACCTGTAACCTCACCTAAGCTTTAGAAGATTTCTTTTGGAAAATTATCCCTTCCAGAGGAAGGAAGAGCTGTTATGGATTAGGGAAAAGCTGAGGTCATGGTGTTTTTGGAAAGCAAAAGCACTGTGCAATGTGCTATCATTGTTATTAACCCTTCAGATAGAAGGGTTTTATACAGAGCTGACATGTTATGCACACTGCAGTATGATACTTTTTAGTGTATTCAATGTATACAGTACTTGGAAAATATTCTACTTACACTTGCTGTCACACATGAAATGTCCCAATTTAAGACTATAGTCTTTATATATATATATATGTCCCAATTTAAGGCTATAGTATTTCCATATAAAGTCAATGTGAGATGAGACCTTTATCATGAAAAAGGAATACAGCTATCAAATCCAAAACAGAGTGAGAGAGGAATATAGTCTAAAACTAGATTTCTCCTCTTTCACGCCTCCTGGGAAAAGTTCAGGCCCAATTACCTCTCTGAAATGCCTATACACCAATGTATGAAGCATGGGGAATAAGCAAGACGAACTGGAGATCTGTGTGCTGTCCCAGCACCACGATCTCATAGGAATAACAGAAACGTGGTGGGATAGCTCAAACAATTGGAGTGCTGTCATGGAGGGCTGTGGAGGGAAGGACAGGCTGGGAGGGCAAGGTGATGGAGTTGCTCTGTATGTGAGAGAGCAACCGGAATGCATAGAGCTCAGCCTGGGAGTGGATGATGAGGGGGTGGAGAGCTTGTGGGTAAGGGTTAAAGGGCAGGCCAACGTGGTGGGTGTCTGCTACAGGCCACCTGACCAGGAGGAGGAGGTTGACGAGGCCTTCTACAGGGATCTGGAAGTTGTCTCACAGTCACAGGCCCTGGTTCTCATGGGGGACTTCAACTAGTCTGACATCAGCTAGAAAGACAGCACAGCAAGGCACAAATGGTCCTGGAAGTTTCTGCACTGAGTCAATGACAACCTTTTGATGCAGGTTGTGGAGGAGCTGACGAGGAGAGGTGGGCTGCTGGACCTCATACTGACAAACAGAGAGGGCCTTGTTGGAGATGTGAAGGTGGGGGGTAACCTTGGCTGCAGTGATCACGAGCTGGTGGAGTTCACGATCCAACAAGGAGGAGGCAGGGCAGTAAGTAGCCCTGCCACCCTGGACTTCAGGAGGGCCAACTTTAGCCTCTTCAGAGACCTGCTGGGAAAGATCTCATGGGCTAGGGCTCTAGAAGGAAGAGGGGCCCAGGAGAGCTGGTTAGTTTTCAAGCAGCATTTCCTCCATGCCCAGC
The DNA here is from genome assembly GCF_003342845.1 of Nothoprocta perdicaria. Taxonomy (NCBI): domain Eukaryota; kingdom Metazoa; phylum Chordata; class Aves; order Tinamiformes; family Tinamidae; genus Nothoprocta; species Nothoprocta perdicaria. Next base: position 979,365 of record NW_020454439.1, read on the forward strand.
AACAGTGCATCCCTGTGCGTAAGAAGTCAGGCAGAGGGGGCAGGAGACCTGCATGGATGAGCAGGGAGCTCCTGGCAAATCTCCAACAGAAGAAAGCAGTATACAGAATGTGGAAGAAAGGACAGACCCCTTGGGATAAATACAGGAACGTTGTCAGGGAATGCAGGGACGTTACAAGAAAAGCTAAGGCACATTTGGAATTGAATTTGGCAAGGGATGTTAAGAGTAACAAGAAAAACTTCTTCAAATATATTAACAACAAAAGGAAGGTCAGGGAGAACGTGGGTCCACTAGTGAACGGGGTGGGTACCCTGGTTACAAAAAACACGGACAAAGCAGAGCTGCCGAATGCCACCTTTGCTTCAGTGTTTGTTAGGGGCAGCCCTCTAGAATCCCAGGCCCTAGGGACACAAGAAGWGAGCCAGAGAGAGGAAGGCTTGCCCTGGGTAGAGGAGGAGTGGGTCAGAGAGCACCTAAGGAAACTCGACACCCACAAATCCATGGGCCCTGATGGGATGCACCCCAGGGTGTTGCAGGAACTGGCAGATGTCATAGCCGAGCCACTTGCCATCATCTTCGGAAGGTTCTGGAGAACAGGGGTGGTGCCATAAGACTGGAAGAAAGCCAACGTCACTCTGGTCTTCAAAAAAGGCGAGAAGGAGGAGGACCTGGGCAACTACAGGCCAGTGAGCCTCACCTCCATCCCCGGAAAAGTGATGGAACAGCTCATCCTGGCTGCTGTCTCCAGACACGTGGAGGAGAAGAAGGTGCTCAGGAGTAGCCAACATGGATTCACCAAGGGGAAATCCTGCTTGACTAACCTGATCGCCTTCTATCATGGAGTGACTGGCTGGATAGATGAGGGGAGAGTGGTGGATGTCATCTATCTGGACTTCAGCAAGGCTTTTGAAACCGTCCCTCACAGCACCCTCCTGGACAAGCTCCAAAGGTCCTCAGCAAGTTTGCTGATGATACCAAACTGGGAGGAAGAGCTGATAGCCCTGAGGGCTGTGCTGCCATCCAGAGGGACCTGGAGAGACTGGACAACTGGGTGGTTAGAAATCTCATGAAGTTCAACAAGGGCAAGTGCAGGGTCCTGCACTTGGGGAGGAATAACCCTCTATACCAGTACACATTAGGGGTTGACCTGCTGGAGAGCAGCCCTGCAGAGAGGGACCTTGGTGTCATGGTGGATGACAAGATGACCATGAGACAGCAGTGTGCCCTGCTGGCCAACGGAATCCTGGGGTGAATTAAGAAGAGCATCTCCAGCAGGTTGAGGTGATTGTCCCCCTCTGCACAGCCCTGGTGAGGCCACATCTGGAGTACCGTGTCCAGTTCTGGGTTCCCCAGTACAAGAGGGATGTGAAGCTGCTGGAGAGAGTCCAGCGCATGGCTACGAGGATGATGAGTGGCCTGGAACATCTGTCCTCTGAGGAAAGGCTGAGAGAGCTGGGCCTGTTCAGCCTGGAGAAGAGAAGGCTGAGGGGGGACCTGATCAGTGTGTATAAATACCTCAAAGGAGGGAGTGAGGAGGAGGGGGCCAGCCTCTTTTCAGTCGTGGCCAGCGATAGGACTAGAGGAAACGGCCACAAACTGAAGCACCAAAAGTTCCACAAGAAGAAACATTTCTTGACAGTGAGGGTGACAGAGCACTGGAACAGGCTGCCCAGAGAGGTTGTGGAGAAAGTGTTCTTTGGAGATCTTTAAAACCCGCTTGGATGCAGCCCTTTGCCACACGCTCTAGGTGACCCTGCATGAGCAGGGGAGTTGGATTAGATGAGCTCTGAGGTCTTTTCCAACCTTAAGCATTCTGTGATTCTTTGATTCTGATTTAATACTGTACCTCATATATTCATTTGTATGTATCTGTAGTTAACTAAGAAAAAAGTACAAAAAACTGATATGTTTTAAATAAAATACAAAAATAAATATAAAAATATAAAAATATAAAAATATAAAAATATAAAAATATAAAAATATAAAAATAGAGATCACCTAGTCCAACCCACCGGCTTAGGCGAGGGACACCTAGAGCATGTGACACAGGGTCACATCCAGGTGGGTTTGGAAGATCTCCAGTGAAGGAGACTCCACAACTTCCCTGGGCAGCCTGTTGCAGCGCTCTGTCACCCTCACAGGAAAGAAATTCCTCCTGACATTCATATGGAACTTTCTGTATTTCAACTTGTACCCATTGCCTCTTGTCCTATCACTGGCCACCACCAAGAAGAGTTTGGACTCATCCTCCCTACATTCTCCCCATAGGTACTTACACATATTGATAAGATCCCCTGTCAACCTTTTGTTCTCTAGGCTAAGTAGGCCCAGTTTGCAGAGTTTTTCCTCATACAAGAGATGCTCCTGTCCCTTAATCATCTTTGTTGCTCTCCACTGGACCCTCTCTAGAAGCTCCATTTCCCTCTTGTCCTGGGGAACCCAGAGCTGCACACAATACTCGAGGTATGGCCTCACCAGAGCTGAGTAGAGGGTAACCTCTCTCAGCCTGCTGCTCACACTCCTCCTGATGCAGCCAGGATCCCATTGGCCCTCTTGGCCATGAGGGCACACTGCTGACTCATGGTTAACTTGTTAACCACAACTCCCAGATCCCTCTCCATGGAGATACTTTCCCACAGGTCAGCCCCTAATCTGTACTGATGTCCTCCCCAGATGCAGCACCCTGCACTTGTCCATGTTGAACCTCGTGAGGTTCCTCTGTGCCCAGCTCTCCATCCTGTCCAGGTCCCTCTGAATGGCAGCACAGACCTCTCTAGTGTTGGCCACTCCACCCAGCTTGGTATCATCCACAAACTCACTCAGGGTGCACTCTGTCCCCTCGTCCAGGTCATTGATGAACAAGTTGAACAGTACTGGGTCCAGTACTGACTCCTGGGGGGCTTCACTGAATACAAACCTCCAACTAGACTTGGCCCCATTTATCTCCTCTGAACCCCTCAGAGTTCTTCTAAGCTCTGCCATCCATCCAGTTCTCAATCCATGTCACTGTCCACTCATCCAATCCACACTTCTGGAGCTCCCATGAGGATGTTATGGGAGACCATCTCCATGGCTTTTGCATCGTTCATCCAGCCAGTCATCCTACTGTAGAAAGCTATCAGATTCATCAAACATGATTTCCCTGTAGTGAATCCATGCTCACTACTCTTGATCACCTTCTTTTCCTTAACATACCTAGAAATGGACTCTAGGACAAGCTACACCAGGGATGGAGGTGATGCTGACTGGGCTGTAGTTTCCCAGCTCCTTCATCTTTCTCTGTTCAAAGACTGGAGTGACACTGGCTTTCTTCCAGTCCTCTGGCACCTCCCTGCCTCTCCATAATCTCTTGAAGATGATAAAGAATGGCTAAGCAATAACCCCTGCCAGTTCCCTCAGCACTCTTGGGTGCATCCTATCTGGGCTCATAGATTTGTGGGTGGCCGGTTTGCCTAAATAATCCCTAACACAATCCTCCTTGACAAGTGAAAAGTCTTCCTCTCTCCTCCTTCTTTCTTTTATATTCAGGTTCTGTAGTTCTTGGGGACTAGGCTTAGTAGTAATGACAGAAGCAAAGGCGGCAGTTAGTAACTCTGCATCCTCCATCACCAAGGCACCATCTCCATTCAGCGGCTGACTAACATTTTCCCTAATCTTCCTCTTGCTGCTGATATATTTGTAGAAGCCCTTCCTGTTGTTCCTGATATCTCTTCCTAACTCTAATTCCAAACGGGCCTTGACCTTCCTCATTGCATTCCTTCATGTGCCTAGATTCAAACAGCAGGAATAATTGCATTGGCTTCAATAAGAATGATTTATACTTTAGGGCTGACCCACGGTTAAGCTGTTGGTACAGCCAGATAAGGAAGTATCTGGAGTGCAAAAAGAAGTAATGTCAAAAGCTGCATCTTTTATTTAGTTTTTCTGGAGCTGTAATAGTAGATATAGTTGTAAAATCATGAAGTCTCCTCACGATATGGCCCAGCCTGTTGTATATGATAATACTGAGACCCCAAATTCATTATTTGAAGCCTGGACTCTGAAGTTACTACAAACTATGAGGAATTGAATGAAAAATCGATTCAGTTTAAATGTGGAAATCCATCACTCTGAGCAGAAATTCATTCCCCTTCCCTTCCCTTCCCTTCCCTTCCCTTCCCTTCCCTTCCCTTCCCT